>NW_027094088.1:58390201-58830201 GCF_029207755.1 Chamaea fasciata
ATAAAGCCAAGTTCCAGTGGAGTTCAAATATTCGAACTCACAAGCATACCTTAGTCTGGAACTGGGTAAATCACTCATTGGGCTTCTCTAATTAGAATTAATTTTCTTCTGGAAAAGTGGAAAAATCATACATGTAAACTTACCAGGTGACATTACTAACATTTATAGATGAGAAGACAGTGTAGTCTTTTCCTCCAGCTGGACAAAGCTTACTCTAGACCAAGAAGTGGAAGACAATGGCAGGAACTTTTTTGGTGTTCACATGACAGTTACCTTCCTATGTAGCCAAATATAAAGGCCTCATCTCTATAGAGCATTCGTAATGGAGAAAAGATTGCTGCAGAGGTCTTCATCACTATCTTAAAATACCCTCCTTTACACAAATTTACGCACCTTTGCTGCCTGCTTTGCACTGTGGCATCTGTTGAAGACCATTCTCTGACCCCAAATTTCAAGGGTAACTGTTTATGCTCCCCTGAGAGAGACACAAGGAAGGATATGAAAAAAAACCCCCAAAATCCCAACCTAAAATAAAGATTAGGCAGCTGGAGATTTTCTCTGCATATACTAACACATCTGTGCCTCTAATGAGCTTGGAGACTTCTATAATGGTCTGATTGTCTGAGATATATTTTTTGTTAAGATGAAGCTCAAAAGCTACCACTGAGCTGCAGCAGAATAGCAGGGACTGATTCTCCCATTCTCTCCCAGCAGCTAGTAGTGATGGATAAGTGAATACTAGGAACGGACAAAGTTAGCTCCAAACATCAGACAGTATTCCAGTGGCCTCCCCGAGATGACATACATTTCATTTGTCAAGTATTAGTCATGGCACTTTGATGTTTTGCTACAGCAGAAGCACTGAAAAGTATAAAAAATGAAAAGTAAACACAGTGGTTTAGTGAAACCAACAGCTAAGGAGCCCTGTCTGTATAATTCAGCCCAGCAGGCATCATTGCTGCATTTCATTTTTCTGCATTACTGTATATACTTGGTCAAAGTATCCTCACAGTCATCATTTTTTCCCCATGGATGCTATTTTCCATCTTTTGTTTTCTTTCAGCACTGAAAATTTGCAGGAAAATCACCCATAACCCACGCATTCCTATGTATACTCTTCATTGATTATTTCATCTGTGAAAATGTAAATTTTCCAAAAGAACTGAGGTAAGTATTACAGATGCTTATATTTTTTCTTATCTTTTTCTGAAACCATGCTATCAGCAAGTATAATTTCTGAGGACTGTGAAGCACTCAGCTGAAAATTTCAGATGTTTTGAAACGCTACAGTGTTCCTGGTTAAACACTGCATCACATATTCACTCAAGGCCTCAAAAGTGTCTCTTGAGACTGCTGGAGACCAGAGGACAGGTAGTTGGTCAGCTCCTGCACTTGGTATATGCTGGATGGATTTCTGTAACTGGTGATTTTAAAGAAGCTGGGCTGCAGCCCTTTCACAACCATCTGGCATCCTTCCTCTTCAGTGCACATGTCATTAGGTGAAACCATAGCACTGCCCCTGGGATAATTACATTTATTTCTCAGTTCCACACTCTTACAGGTAAGCTTGTTGAATTTTGCAGCATGATTTGCAGATCCACAATCAGGTCATACCTGCAGTACTGACTGAATATTACTGCAAGACCAGTTACAAATGGAACTCATTATAGACATATTTACACAGGTCTTTTTGACCTGCACAATAGGCATGAGAAATTAATTTATCCATTAAGGAGCATGTAGTACAAGCTTCCTGACCATTATAGTCTGGCTTTTATCATTATATATTTTCACATGTTGACCACATCAAGATTTCCTTGTCTGAAAAAATACACCATTTCCCATACACCACAGAACATGAAAGTATTGATTAGCACAATCTAAACACACTTCTTCTTTTTTCTCCTACTCTGTTTAAGTGCTGACATTAGCTTTTGGATGGTAGCTCCGCTTGATACCCTACTGATGGGCTTTCAACAAGAGATGAATTTTACAGCTGCATAACTATGTTGGAATCAGGCTCTAGATTTGCATTCAATTTTTGTACACATAACTGGCTAATTACAGCTGCATTGCTACAAAATTTTCCAAATGCCTATATACTAAGCAATTCTAAGTCTTCTTTCATCAATATACGGGTATTTAGATAAAAATACAAAGCAGATCTGTAGACTATCAACTGGAAACAAGTCACTTTTTCAAATCTATTATATTTGGTAGCATGTCTTGTTGCTCAAAAATTCAGTCTTATTCATCACAGCTCAACACCAGGACTTTCAACAGAACTCTTTATATGGTTAATGTCCAAAACAGAAGATATCCAGCAGCATCAGAAAAGCAGATTAAGTGTATCATTATTGCAATACATCTGCATCCATAGACATGCTTTAAAATACAGTTTAATCACATGACCTGAGAGATTTTCAGTAAATAGTTCAGTATGAAGTTCTCAAAATGCTAGCTAATTCTATACTTTTTATTCTAAAGTTAGGTATTATTTCAACCTGGGAAGTTTAAGTCAGTGTTAAGTCTTCACGTGTTTGCTTTTATCAAAATTGAGTACTGTTGAACCCTAGTACTAAGAAGAAAGAACTGAAGAGTTTATGAACAATCAGCCAATGGTGCATCACGTAATTGCCCTTGATCCTACAAGGACTATTTCCTCTACTTCTACTTTCAATTTGCAGTTATCTTCAGATTAAATCTATTATCTTACAGTGAAAATGTGTAATTTTACTTGAATTAATTAAACTCTGGACTCCTTGACTTAAAAGCAAGTTATGCATGAAATGCAATATGGTATCAGCTTCTTGAAAGCCTAGGATTTTCATCTGTGATGCCCCAAGGAGTATGATTTAAATTACCATTTACTACAGTTATCAATTAATTAATTAATTAATTAATAATATGTTAAGAATCATTAATAATTATTAATTTCCATTTGAAATTACAAACTCTTGCACCTTTCAAGACTATGGGATGAGAGGATAAAACTAGGTTCGTTTTTATGAGACTTCTAGATGCAGGTGCCACACTACAGAAGCTATAGGTTCATCATTAGTTTTACACCGATGTGGTAAAAAACCCATGAAAACTCATTATCAAAGCTGTTTAACCTGGGCAATGAATTTGAGAATATGTCAGACAAGCAGTTAGATCACAGGATAAACAGCAGGATATCTGCATGTCCATAGCTCACCAAAGCTCCAGTACCACCATAACCGCTATTACTAAATGGATGAAAAAGTACATCCAGAAAGACATAAACAAATACAGCTCTTAGGATTATTTAGCATAAGCTGAACTTGTGAATGTGCCAATGACTTGAGCTTAGCCTGAGTAACTAATCTCTTGAAAAGCAGATAATAAATGGATAATGGAAGTGGATAACCAGCAGATCAGTATGTGTATTAGAAACTGATTAAACATATGTAAAGGGAAACTGTAGTTGGATTCAAGCTCCTGAACACCTGTACCCCTGTATACAGCATCTGACTGACTGTGCACAGCATCCACTCTTTCCCGTGTGTTGGACTTCCCTGAGAACAGAGGCTCCTGTGTCCAGTGCAGTGAAGGCTCAGTGAATCTGGTTCATGAAATTAAGTGTCCTGGAATGGTCCATGGCAACCAGGGCAAGCCAAGAGAAGGCAAGGGAAGCTCAGATGCCGCTAAAGCATCAGGGCCTGTCAGGGCCAGGCTGTTTACATAAATGCAATTAAATAGTGGTTGAAGTAAAACAGGATACCAATAGAACTAACTACAGAACACATTGCTCCCTCTGATGGTAAAACCCACTGAATGATAGAAATACTCCACACATTTCATTTCACTGTTTCGAAAATTGTCATGCTGTCAAGTTTATTTCACAGCTGAAAGAAAACAAACTAAAAAGGAGGAGAGGAAATGACAGCCCATTCCACTCAAGCCAAGGCCTCAACTGCTGGGAAAGAAACGTGCAGTATTCAAGGCACAGGTTGCTGGAAGAATTTTAATAGAGGAGAATCTTTGAATGGATGGAAAAAAGAGCAAGAAGAGGTTTTCCTAACTGCTCGAGAGACACTATGAAGATCACCATTTAGTGAGCAAGCTTTTTCTCACACTTGATCCTATCTGGGCGGGTAAATGCACAAATCCTATTTGCACAGTCAGTAAAAAGGATCCCTGCAAAACAGTTAAAGCACAGATTACTGGATTTTGAACTACAAGCAGAGTTTTGACTTTTTAATGGATGGAATTTAGTATCTACACTGCCATGTCCAGCAACACAAGGCTCCCAGGCTGTGGGCTGTTACTATGTAAATCCCCAAAATGCTCAGGTGGACGCCCAACATGTTTCACTGCAAGCCATGAGTAGTCCCACAGGGAAGGTGACTGCATGACAAACTGAAACTTGAAAACCTGGACAATTTTTAACAGTATTGCTAACTGAAATAAGAAAAACATTATTTTTCATTTCAGAACTAAGTGATGTTTGCTTTAGCTCATTCTCTTGTATACTTTGACTGAATCACATAAAGAGAAATTTCATGTGGCCCAGGACCAAGGACTAAAAATTTAAAGCCAAGTAAGGTTTCACAAAAACAGGAACAACTAAAGACCTGCACTATAAAAGATGTTCTTTTTCATGACAGAAATCCCATTAGTCACTGCTTCCAGTACCAAAATCAAACCAAAACAAAAAAAAAAAATCAAAAAATCATAGCTAAAACTCATTCCTCTGCTGCTAACATACACAAAAAAAAAAAGGGAGAGACACGATAAACTGGATTTGCTGCCATGTTTATGAAGACGTTTGTTCAGTCTTCACTTAAACACACCTAGTTTCTTTGTTTCTCAGCTAGAGCTTGCCTTTATAAGAGTAACACTCCAACACAAATCTCTGGGTCTCTCAGACACAAGCTGCTTCCTATTTGGGTTGGTGACCTCTTTCACTAAAGCACAATCACTGCTGAAGGCCAAGTGCTGACACAAGGCAAAGGATGCTGCCATGACAATATTCTCACAGAGCATCAGGTGCTCCTTTCCAGAGCATGGAGGAGCATGAACAAATCCTAAAATGAATTAACTAATTAATAAATAGCTAAATAAACAACAATGGGATCCTCTGGGATAAATTCTGCCTTAAGTTACATTATGGCAAAATAATTTCCATTTGCTGTAGCCAAAACATTTCAATGCTTTTAATGTTTTCTTCACATTGCTAAAGATTTAACCAAATATAAAAGAGAACAAGGATGTGACTGTGGTTTAATGGGTCTGCATGTGCCCAATGTATTTAAGACATACTTTATAAAATAGGACATTATATTCTTTGCCTAGTATAATTTTATTATTTAAAAATTATTTAACATTTCTCCCTGTCATTCTTCTCTTTTTTAATTCAAGTTGACTTGCAAGTCAACCACTTGGATATGGAGGTAGAGCTCAGATAAAAGCTGCTATAAGGAGAGGAAAGAAACCATGACTGTTACATGATGCTGAATAAATTTTAGCCACAGCCACAAATCATTCAGATATATTTGCTAGTAAAATATTTCTGAAATGATTGCTTTTATTTTGCACTGTATTTGCAAGTCGTACCTTACTTAAATAACATTAAAAAATCCCAGTTATTTAAGTGGGCTTAATCACATCCCCCAAGTCTCACACGTTCTTCAGCACACTGCTGCATCTGGACTTTTTACAATAATCAAAGGAGAAGAAACCAAATGTATATTCAGTGTAAACCATGCTTTTCATGTGAAAATGTAGATTTAGTTATTTAATTGGCATGAAGGCACTGTGCATTTAGCCTTGCAAAATGAAAAAGCTAGAGAAGATTGATTTGCTGTCACGCTGTTGAATATTTTTTCATTACAAAACCCTGACCCCATTTTACTGAAGAAGAAAACATTTCTGTACATGTTAATTTCACCTGGACACTGACAAAATCAGAAGCCTAACCTTCTGATGTAAAATCCCTGTGCTAAGGAAACTTGTATTTTCATTTTGCGTTCACAAATAGGACAGACATGGACACTTTTGGAAATTTTGTGAGTAATTCTAAGTTAAAATTCAATATTAAAATCAATTAGAAGTATAGCATTTATAAATTTGGTGTTTTAAATGCTTGAACAAATGTCATATCATACAAGCAAAATTCATCTGCAGAGCCTGGGATGTGTCTGTGTGATTCCGATGATTTATTCTAAAACCACCACCATTTATGGAGAGAGATGATACTTTTAGTAGACTGACTCATATGTTCCAAATCTTATGTATGCACGGATAGATACAAATCTTTTCTTAGGTGAACAGGTCCTTGTGGAGGATTCAAAGAAGGTCCAAGCAGGCCCAGTTTTCAGGCCCTGAAGACTGTTTTTTTCACCTGCAACTTTTTGCCATTCATTTTTCTAGTGGTGTTATCTGTTTCAATACAATAGAAGACACCTCTGATATCCAAATCTCATCAGGGCTGTAACATCACTAGTAATAGAGAATTTCATGTTCCAGGAACCCTGGAGACCCCTGTGCAGAAGATATTATCTACCTTGAGGAAAGTTCATGTAGCTTATGACAGGGGCAATTTTCCCAAGTAGTTCTATCCCTAAAATTCTAGTCTGGGGCCTCTCTGGAGACAGAAATACCAGCCAGACAGAAACAAACTATATAGTAGCTATGTGTCAGTCCTTGTCAGCAGTCCAAGGACAGTATGTGGCAGCAGAACATTTTCTTTTATTGGTTTTCCTTGTTATTAAATAAAGCCCATACAGTGCCTTTCCATTTAAACCTCTGATACTGACACAGTAACATCTTCCAGGAGATAGGCAGGGAGCTGAACCAGGACAAACATGACAGAGACAATGACAGGAACATTTCTGTTTATTTGTCAACCCCTCTCCTCATCCCATCTTGCAAGTTTACAAACCATGGATATTATTCTGTAGAATTCTCTCGGAGACACTTTTAAGAGATTGCCTACTTAGCTTTTAAACAAACACGCTTTCAAATTAGAATTTTAATCAACTCAGAAAAAATGAACATTTCTATTACATGTATGTAAACTGAACATTAGTATCTTTCATGACAAACTGTTTCTCCAATAATATGCAATTCATACAACACACAAGTCAACTCAGTTTACTCTTCATGTCAAAAGCATCATTTGCTTCTGAATGCTCTCTCATTTCGTCCGTCCCATTTGGTAAATGACAGAAATAAAATATACATAAAACTACTAATGTAGTTTGAAAAAAGTGCCTTCAAATTTAAAGTGGTGGATTATTGTATAGAAATGACAGAATGCTGAAGTGGTAGAGGACAAAGGAAAGAGCGAAAAAAAAGTTTGTAGAAGTTGTTATGTCATATGTAAAGGTCTTGCAGCTGAGAGAGAACAACAGTGATGTTTCTACCTCAAATTCCTGTTCGATAAGAGACAAGGAATTATGGTATTACATTTTACTCTTGATCTACTGTCATTCAAAATGGGTGATAATTTTGGATCCTCTATGGCAAGCCACCTCTCTGTGCCAGTTACTGTGTCTGTAGAAAAGAGGTAGTAAAATACCTAAGCAACTCTCAAAAATACTTTGAAATAAACCTTCCCAAAGACAGCCTGGTTTTCTATTACTTTCTGTTGCAGCTGACTTGAAGTTACGGCATTTTTCTCCAATGACTGATTTCAATTAAAAGCAAATAATCACTCGTTAAGGAAACTATTTTTTTTTCTTACATAATCCGTAATTTCTTCTCTTACCTATCTTAAATGTTCTTTGCTTTCCTAACTGAAGTATTTGTGCATATTGCCAGAATTTCATGACCAGAAGCTAGACCAGATAACTTCCAGGTGTCTCTTTTAAGCAATATCACTAACCTGAGAAGATGAATTCCCTGTAATATTCCAAATCCTACAAATACTAATATAACAGAGATAAGAACCACAACATGCTATGCTGCAATGCAGAACAGTGAAACAAAGCATTTTAAAATTCAGTTTAAACTAATTTTCATTTCTTTGCACTGAGCTCCAGCCAAAGTGCTAGCAGGCTGCCCACCCCAGAGGTGGGGAAGATTGAATGCTGCAGGTACAGGGCTCGTGCAACAGAGAAGTAGCTTCAGCTGACAACTGATCTGCAAAGGGATCACATCTGACAGCTTCACACATTAAAACAAAACAAAAATGGGGAAAAAACACTGTCCAAAAAAGGTTGCCAAGGATCGTCCATCTGCAAGTGGGCTATAAATGCAAGTAACAGGTATAACAGTGTACAATCTGATAAAAGACAAGTAACTTACCCAATGCACAAGGGGGATGATAGTCCAAATGTCACAAAAATAAAAACCTGTTCATTCAGGTTTAGCTTCACATCTGCTAGTGTCCTGTCCCACAGCACTGCAATCTATTGTTTAATTCTAGGTTAAAATGAAGCAATCTAAATATGCAGGCTGTTATATAAAAGGGCCAGGGGATGAAATTACACCAGTTTCTAATAAGGCCCTTTGAAACCCTAACCTAGCAAGTTAGCAGCCAAATTGTTCTTCTATTAATACAGACTGAACAGAAAGTGATGACTAAAAGAGACAAAACAAAGAGTGTAAACTTGTAGTTCTCAAAATCCTAAGTATGTCTGCTATACTGAAGCACATCAGAGGACTATTTAGGTGCTACAATTTTATCGTTTTATTTACCATCTCCAAGACTAGTCTTGAAAAACTTTCGTCTCCCTATTGCTAGACTCTTCATAAATATGAGATCTGTAAAATTTCCTTCTCTTCCATTTCAAAACAAAGAGAACTTCTAACATAGCTTCATCTGTCCATGTAAGACCAATTTATGTGGTTTTAAGTATTCTTTCAGTTGGTAAGTAGCAGCCTGCACTTGGTGACAAACCTCACACCAGAACATGAAAAGGACCATTTGGTTATTTTCTTCTATCTGTGCAATACATTTCTTACTATTTTTCCTCTTTTTCACTCAGAATACTTTTAACTGAGTCTTCCCATAAATTAAAAGAAAATCCCATGCACGGATGTACAAATATATTCTGCATCTGAATTGTAAAGAAAAGGAGAGTTGTGAGCTTGTCTGGACACACACCCACCCTAGAAAGTACAGTAGCATGATAGGCCTCATTCCAGACTGCTCCATGCCAGCTGCAAGGATCCACTGGATCTCAGCTGCCCCTGATGGATCCCAGCTCACCTCTGCATCAGCTTGTATCATTTTCCTGCTGCTCATCCAAAATAGAGCTATTCACCTATTCAGCTGTGAGTAAAGACAGGAAAGCCAACATGTAATAAACTCTATTCTGATTTTGATTCTTTTTCTTGCTGAATGATCATGATTTGATTCCCCTACCTCTGCCACCCAGGAGAAGGCAAAAGAAGGGAGTCACAAGAGGGCCTACAGCACAACTCTTAGGCAAGTAGACTGACTTCTGGTCAAAAAGAGGAAAAACAAATAAATTACTGACATGATGTCATAAATGGTGTATATATATGTATATGTATATATATATATATATTACATCTAATCTAGCTGACATCTCAGAAAACAGCAGCTGCTCAATTCAGTCACACACAACTCTTCAGAGGCTCTGAGAACAGGGGTGCACAGATTTCTGAAGCAGTGTGTGGTCATGCAGTCATTGCTCTGAGACAGAAGGGGAAGAATTTATTTCTTGTATTGCAACAGCGATGCTGAGGAATTGCTCATAGGTACAATCATACAAGTTTTACCTAACTGATATCTTTTAGGATAGGAATCACAGAAGCAAACACTTTTTATTGGTGTATTTTTCTGAGTTAAAATAATAATAGTGATCTCAAACTTATGGAGATGACTGTCAGAATAAAAGCTTCAGGAAGATGATCTACTCTCAGAAGTTAGAATAATGTCCTTTCTTTAAATAAAAACTTGAAAATTTATCTTGTTCACTACCAAGGGACTGTGCCTGGCTCCTTTTTCCAAGGATGAAAGATCCTTTAACAGAATGCTCAGGGAAATTAATCCAATAAAAGAGTCTTTCTCTTCAAAAACTGTCCATCAGAGGCACTATGCAAAAGCGTTGTAACCTTCTAACCCATCTCAGCTGCAGAGAAAGGCAGTCTTTAAAGTAACCAAGGACTAGACTGTTTGAAGCCAAGGTACCAGCACAAGTTTGAGCACAGGTCTTGCACTCATGCTTATTCATACTGTCTAATACACATGCAACAGATCCTTATGCTCCATGAATTTTCATGCTCTAAATGTTATGCATTTAGCTCCCAAAAGAAATTTTGAGGCCGCAATGAAGTATTTATGCTCCCTGAACACGTCAAGAATTAGAAATCCTGCCTGATGGGCAGAAACTGCCCAGAGCTAACCAGTATAAAACACATTAACCAGTACAAAACACCACCAGCAACACTTCAAGCAGATATATTTGATACCTTCTTAGAGTTTAAACCACCAAAGCCTCCTGCTTCCTGGGATGTCTAGTCCACAGACATGCCCTGTGGCTTTTAACTAAGCCAGAGACACTTTTCTTTTTTGAAAATTGGCTGAGAGAGAAGTTTAATATAACATGAAGTAGCTTTTGAAGTGGGAAATGAAGGCTTAGTTCCTCCTCTAGGCAGACAGGCCTCACACAATTCCTCTGCCCAGGACAGTGCCCAAGCTCTTGGTGAGATTTTAGTCTCAGTGCCCACCTGGATAAAGGGAGTGATGAAATGGCTCTTCCACCCATTACCTTCAAGTTCTGACACTGTTAGTGAAGAGTAAGAAGAATAAACTTGTCTTGAATCATGATTTTCTGTGACACTAGTGTAAAGACAGCAAATTCCACCTTCATATGCAACACAGCACAGATTTCACCTCAATTTGCAATCTGCAGACCATTTTCACATGCAATATAAAAGTATGAAAAAATTATGAGAAATACTACATAGATTATACTATGATGGGGTAGTAAAATTGCTTCTAAAATATGCATTTATCAGGCATCCAGTGTTGCAAAAACATTTTAACTATTATGGAAAGATGTTTTTGCAGTAACCTAAACTGGCTCATCTACTTCCTATTAATAACCACACCATGAATACTCTACAGAAAAATTGTTTCACAGACTGCAAGAAATGAACTTCTGCCTAATCTTTTATGACCTTTATAAAACTTTATTAAATTATGAAGCCCTGTAGCTTTTACAGGCTCTAAAGTTTTGCTTGGGAACACTTTAAATACATAAATATGTGCAGCTGTCCCAAGTAGTGCCACCATGGGGACTTAAGACACTGTTAAGACTTTCCAGTCCTGTACCATTTAAAATCAGTAATAAAACTCTAGTCCAAGATAAAGTCTCAGACAGGAGCTACCCAGCCAGGAGCGAAGTACTCCTTATTAAAGAAAATTACTGACATTTTAGAAATAGATGCAACTCTTCCTTGCACCTGTGTTACCCATAAAAGTCTAAATATATATATATATATTCAAACTAGTCTGTTGCATGAATAATCTCCTTCAGCGTGTCAGAAATAGAAACACTTAATCCCTTTATTCATCTTTAGTACACTAAATTGTGTACACAAGCTGAGAATTGTAGGGATCATGGTACTGGTAAAATGTGACCAGTAAGAAACAGCAGAAAATTAAGATGCTAAAAAGCCCAATACAGTGGATGGCAAGCCCAGATAGCTTTGAATTTGCTCAGAGCCTGCTGTCTCCTCAGAACTGCAGTCTGCTGGTGAGGAGGTCTGGAGACGTTATCCTTAAAGGCAAGGAAAAATAAGGAAGGAAAAAGGAGAAGAAATGTCCACTCCGTTTTCCCCAGAAATGTCATCAGTGACCAGAAGAATCTCCCTCTGACGTGGGACAGGGGGATAGACGACCAATTCTCACAAACCCCTAGAAATCCAAGAGAACCCTGAAAAAATTATTGGATATCATCTGCCACTGTCTGACCATTTGAAATATTTTGTTTCTGGTTTTGATAACCCTTGATTTGGAAAAACCGACTGACCACTATGGATACATATTTTAACGCAATTATTTGAACAAGACATACCACTGTGCACATTTCTAACATTTAATTCTTCCAGTGTAGCTTAATTATATTCCCCCAACAACTGTAGTTCTGCAAAATTTTATATAACAAAGATCTTGTTCCTTTCAACAGGGAAGAATGATTAAAACCACTCATTTAATGTACAAACTTAAAGGTTTAAAACAAGGAGCTCGGAAGATTTCCTCAGACTTTACTATAATTTTCAAATTCAAAGTAAAATCCTTTCACACAACTTAGTTGAACAGAGTTCAATTTATTCCATTCAATTTAGCAACATTTGTACTTACTGACTGTTCACTTAGATCCTGAGAGTCTTCCATTGAGGTTATTCACCTTTCTTTTCCTCCACAAGCAGGAATTATCTTCCTTTCAATTTACACCTCAGTATTCTAAATTAAAAGAGAAGATTAAAAAATGGCATGTTAGTCTATGGTCCTCAATTCAACAGCAAATCTGCAATAAACAAACACCCTAACTGAGGTTGTGGTTTCACTAAAACCCTAAGTAAAGTTCCCATATGAAGATGAATATCATGTGAAGTGCTTCTACATCTTCAGTATTATTTTGGGAACTATCTAAAATACACCAACAGAAAGAGGAACTTTTTTTTTTTTACTCCTTCAAGAGAAAAAATAGCTCTGAAAACAAACCAATAAAGAAGTGAAAATGTTGAATACAGGCAACAGTTTAAGTAGTCAATAAATGATAACCCTTGAGAGAACATCTTAGAAAGACAGTTATAGAACAGAACTGCTTAATACACATTTAATGATAACCTCTTAGCCATTAAGTGTCTAGCAGAAAAATAGGTTATTATGCAGTTATCAGCATGAAGTCCCCTTTCTCAGGTTCATTAAATTCCTTTAGGATTAAATTAAATACACAAAGTGGTTTATAACAAGCAATTCCCTACAAAGTGCTAAATGACAGACATTATCCTAATTATCTGCTATGTCTATGGCTTCTCTAATAGAGTGAATCATTCTCATCAAATACGGAGATCTTCAATAGGAAAATACTATTTTCCAGGAGTTCTGCCTGTGAATCATCATGGTAACCCTAACTATAAAGCTACATGATTATATTGCAATCTCAATTCTAAGAAAAAATCCATTCTGGAGTTATGCAAATTTGCATAATTTAGAACAAAAAAAAATGGTTTTGGCAGGGATATTTCATATATGCAATAATCATATTATTAATCAAAGCTCATGTTACATTAAAAATCAATATGTAAGCACGTACATTAAGGAACCAAAACATCCTGGACTTGATTATCAATATCACCTAGATTTGTTTATCAAGAAGGCACCACAAGGAATTACCTGGGACTGTGCTCAATAACGTTAATATATTATGGGTCTCTATTTTGAATTCTGACCAGCAAGCAGCCAAGGGTAAAATATGGACAGCTCTATTGGCACTTGCCGAACATTTGAAAGGAACCAGAGACATGGGACCTATGTGGAACAAGCCATGGCATCCACATATTCTCACCCACCGCCCTGCACTCCCTTGCGAATATCTCCTCTCTTAACCTCAAGTGCCACTTACTTGCCACACTTCAACTTTCTCCCCAAAATGTAACTCACAAAAATTCATTTTGTTTCGCATTAGATATTTTCTAGAACACACACAATTGCATAGCCCTTGTCTCCTTTGCTTTCAAGTTTCACCTAGATTTTTCCTGCCACCAAATGACACCCACCTTTCTTCCCTCTTGCCTAAGTTTCAAAATTATTTTCATTCACATTTGTTTTTGCCTTGATGTTACATAAGGAAAAGACACATTGCAAGAAAACCATGTTGCATGTATTTAGCCATATCAGACAGCTGAAAATAATTCCTGTTTTTCAAAACAGTTTTAATGTCCTCTCAATTTCAGAGGGATCCAAGACATCATTTTATTCCCCCATAATGCATTCACCAAAACTGTATTCACGTCCCATGATTTTTTGGCCAATGTGAAGCCCACACTCCTGTATTTGTAAATATCTTCTCCAGTCTTTGTTCATTGAAGCTAAAAGGGGAATTGAAGGGCTTCTTTAAAACACCCACTCTAGGCAAATTTCAGAAAGGAGACTGCCATAACAATGGATATTTTAAGAGAAAGTAGCTCTACGTAGCATTGCCTGCAGCAGTCTCAATCAAAGGAGGCAACTGCAAACACAGAGATTTTTACAACTGATACTAAAATATTCCATTAAAAACTTAAACATAAAATCTGCTTTGACTTAATTAAAGTTTGTAGTGTGTTCATGCTATTGCACTGGTAAGATTGCCTGCAGAAAAAAATGGTCAAAATACAAAATTTGTAACAAATTATTTGACTAGTTTCTAAGTACAAACTGAAAAGTCAGTACCTGGCTCGCATTCAAACAGTAAATGCTCGAATTCTGTCAGTCGATCACTGAAGGTGGCAGATACTTCACTTTTTGTATAAAACTCAACTATAACTAAACTACAGAGGTATACCAGACAGACAGATCCATGTGTCTTTCCCTACTGATGAATACTTAATCAAAGCACACTGAGATCAACAGGATGGATGTCACATTTTTCAAAAAAAAGCCCAGTGTATCAAAATTTTAAATACATCCTGATGACGCAAATCCAATAGGAGTCTTATTACTCAGAACTGCCAATGATTCACCCACAGTATGTATTGTGTCCCAAAATTCAGGCGGGTATATTTACTGGAACACATCATCAAATATGCCACTTGCATTATTTGCCTTCTAAAAAAGACTAACTTTCATGAATTTTCAAAGTTACTTTACTGAATTGCAAGACAAAGACAAGCTTTTTTAAATCTTTGCAGAAATATACAATATGTTAAATACATTGTTTGCACAAACGTGCTAAATTATAAGTTTCCAGGGCACTGCTGTTCATCTTCACACTGCCTCAAAATTCAGAAGTTCTTACTGGAAATGGAGCTTTTTAAAATAAAATTCAGAAATAATATTTTATCAGTATTATTATACCTATCAACAGCTAAATCCTGCTGCATTCTGAGCCTAGTTAAAGCAGCTGATTATAACCAACTGCTAACACAAAGATTTTTATAATGGCAGTTATGCCAATTGCACTTAGACCAAATCCTTTAGGGTTTAGCTTTATAAATTTGTAAAAGGGGAGAAAAACCATTAGAGAAGTCAGTGATTTAAATAAGACCAACATTGCTCCCTAATAAAGATATAAAATTAAAGGATAATAGTAACCTCGTGCTGCTTTATGAGGCAATAATCCAGTGACCAATTCAACCTTGTAGTTTGTTCCATCAAGAGAACCAGATTAAAAACAGAGGGAGAGAGGGCACTCTTATCCCTATTATGTTGCAAGTGTTTCTAACTGGGTTTAAATATTTTTAAAACTGTTGTTAAAAGTCTTAAACACACAGACAAGCCAGAATGAAGAAAAATGCCTGTTTCTCCTCTTTATCCACTCCTTGCAGATGTGGCTTTAAAACTGATGAAGTGTTTTATGCTCCCAGATAAAAATTTTACCTTTCTAAGAAATGTCTTAATTAGGAGGATTCCTGACTTTCCTCATCAACAAACGCATTTAAATCTAATTTTTATTTATTTGTTTTTATCTGGGGGAATAAAACACTTCATCAAATTTAAACTGCAACTTCCAGGACTTGACCATGAGGAGAAACATGTGTTTCCTTCCAGAGATACAACACACATAAGTTAAAGAAAATGAACTACTTGAGGATCTGCTGCACACTGCTTTAAAAGTGACTGAAAGCGTAATGCAACTTCCTTTTCCATGGGATGTCTACTATCATCTTGTACTGCAACTTCCACAAGCTCAAGACAGAAGGTGAATCTTGGGGACCCACAGGTAAAAACTAGAATTAAAGCACTTGATGTTTCCCAAGAGTATTACAGAGGCTGCGTCAGATCCTCCAGTTGGCCAGACGCGGATCTGGATCTCCAAGAAGAACCCATCATCTGGAAGAGGAGTTTGGCCATCAGAAAAAAGATCTCCCCCATTTCACTTCAACACAAAAATTTGGAAAGTCCTCTCTTCGGCCATTAGGAACTGGTCTTCTGAAAAGAAATTCAGGGGCAGGAGGAGCGTTATCCTCAGCTTCTACCACTTTTTTTTTTTTTTTCACATTATGATCATCTTGGGCACATCTTCACATTCTTTTTATTCTGCTTTATCTAAAGAATACCTACTTCTACTGAGGTTATACCATGTGATGCTCCGGCAATACAGTTCAGAAATTTCATGAGCCCAGACAAATATACTACATTGTTTAACATTTTCTGAAACATGTCGGTAATTAAGCCTAGCAGAAGGATGCTTCTGTGGTTTACACAATTCATTCAGCCACAAAGAACTCATTTCTGTCACAGCCACAGGTTGAGAGTCAAAATGTTAAGAGAGAAGTGGTCACAAATAGAGCAATTTCTCATTTTCTAGTGCTCTACTTCAGAAACCGTTGATAGTATTAGTAGTTAGTGCTGATAGCCGCCACTGAATTAATGTAGGATGTGAACCAATCAGTAAGGACAAACTCCAAGGCTCAAACTCTCACAGTCTCTCAGGCAAGTCCCACTTTGTGTTTGCACCACTCCTACAGAATATCTGAGTAGAATAAAGCACATTTAAAGCACTGTGAAAGGTTATGCAAGGCAGGTAATGAGAAAATTGTTTTAGAATCAGTAAAACAAACTAGTGCATATGCACTGCAATCTCACCAAATTAGATTATTTCATGCTATTTGTTTCCCTATGAAACCCGTTTCTTTGAAGGAACAGGGGAAAGGGTATGGGCAGTAACAAATAGGCACTGCCTAATATTCAGTAATTTCCTGCATAAGAAAACATCCTTCTGGTTGTCTGTATGCCTATAACAGGAAGTCTTGTGAAAAAGATAAAATAGAACCTAAATTAAAAAGAAACCATATGCTGATTTATTAGAACTTCAACTTTGTCTGCCAAACAAAGCCATCCTGACAGCATGACCCTGTCAGGGACATGTGCTCTTTCCTGAGGAAAACTGGCAGGTGAGCGCAAATTAATTCAGAATTTTTAAGTAATTTTAATTTTTTTTTTTCTTCTCTCATTCCAGAAGGATTCTTGCCAAAAGCAGAAATGGCTCAGGAATTTTGTATGTGTATTTAGGTTTAGCTAAGGCCCTTTCCTTAGCTGGTGTCTACTATGCGATATCAATATGAATGAAATGAACCTCCTGAAAGCCTCCTATTTCATTACAGAAACAAATCTTGCTCCACAGACTAGAGAATTAATGGGAATACAGTCTTTCCCTTCCTCTTCTTCTAGCACTTTTTTCCCTTCCTTGGGCCCTCCTCTGTTGAGGGTTAAATATGGCTGTCTTTGGATCAGTTTGATTTCAGTCTACTTTAAGCTTGCTGAGGATGAGAATTTTACTCTCAGAGAAGTTTTAAAGAGTTCTGGAACCCTTTGCAGCACATCCAGTTCCCACTTCTGTATTAGTGACTTCCAAAAAACTGAGCTCCTTCCTCACACAGAGCCCTTGGTATGCAGTGGAGAGGACATCAAGCCACCACATCATGTTCCACCAATCTTAGCTCCAGGCATTTCCAGCAAACCCTGATGGAATGAAATAGTCTTCCCTGGGTTTTGTGTTCTGCTGAGCACCTGCCTACGTGTATTTGCATTGCCTATGTGTATTTGCATTTGCAGATGCATTGCTTAAATAGACAAGATAGATTACTCCTTACTTTGAATAATCTTAATTATGCTGGGATTTCACAGAACAACTCATGCAATTTAACACAGATGAATACCCTGTTTTAGTCATACACTGTTGCAAACAGGGAAGGAATACAGGAGGAATTTCTAGGATGAGCTGAAAAGCAAACGGACCCACCTAGCTGCTTTCTCTACAAATAGTCCTCATTTTCCCAGTAAATACTTGTGTGACAGTGTGTTGGTTACTTGGAGGGGGCTGTGCAGGACACCCTTTAGGACCTGTTCAGCATCCTCATCCCAGCATGTATCCAGCATGGATGCGTGAGAACATGCATATGTCTAAACAGGGTATATGGTGTATATTCTTATGTATATAGAAACTGTGCTTCTGAAATTAATAAGCTTCAAGGTGTCATGTCAGACATTACTAGGTTTAGAGTCTTGCTACGATCCCTGCTGGAGATGAAATAGTGTTTGTTCCTGCTAACACAACATTTATTTTCAGATCTTGGGTTAGGATGCATGCTAAGAACAGGCATGGGGTCTTCAACATCCACCACACATTTACAGTTCTGAGCTCATCCAGTTTTCTTTTACCTTCTCCCTCCCGTGAAAAAAACCCCACATCTGTAGCTGTGACATAATTTTTTATTTCTATCTTCCTTTCTGAGCATATGAATTCATGCCAGACATTAAATACAGTAACCAAAACAGACACGACTCATGACACCGAACCACAGTAAACTGAAAACTCCTCAAAATTCAAATCAAATCGTTGACTTTCATGCAAGTCACTATACATTTGTTGGACACAGTCTAGCAAAATCTGCATGGTCCTCAATAAACATTTGTATAATTGTCAGTTTAGTGTAATTTGCTTCCTTGAACTGAGTTTGCTGAAGGGTGTCATTGCTTGTGTAGCATTTGTGGACATTTCATTCAAGAAAAATTAAGATAGTATTGTCCCTCTGCATCAGGTAATTCCACCTTAGAAACAAGTCACACCACCACAAAACCACTCGGTACCAGCCAAAAGCAGGCACCAAGACAAAAAAAGCAGAGCAGCACAGACCATGATGTCCCTGCATCAGATAGGCATGAAAACCAGGTAAGGAACAGAAAGGTTTTATGACAGATCTGCCTGCTGATGCTAGCATCATACAACAACAACAACAACAACAACAAAAACCACGGGGAAACCAGAAAGACTTCCTGGCAAACGGCAAACAACTGCAAGCACTGGATCTCATTTACTTTACTTTTGTAAAAGAACATGTTGGTTCAGCATTTATCTTTTGCAGATCTGGGTACCAAATCTACAGGTACCCAAATATGACTAAAATGGATTCCCCTACTCTTCCTACTCCTTCCATCTCATACCTGTGCTATGAATAAGAAGGAATAACTTTGAGAATTTCAGGCTACAGAATTATAAACTCAGCAATACCTCCCTTTTCCTAGCAATGCACAACACACTGTGAAATTTCTAAGACTGACAGCAGACCTACAAATACACTGATGCTTGGGGGCTTCCCAACCCTGAGAGACCTCTTCACTCATGCTTAGATAAGGCACACAGCTACACAGACTTTGTCTATCTCATTCCAAATCAATCAGTTACAGAATTTTCCAGATAGGAATGAATAAAACAAATGCTGATACTGTTTCTGGCCTCAATTTATAAACAAATCTAATCTAGACTCCCACTCTGTTCCCCTAAAAATAAAGTGATAAGAAAGGTAGCTCCCAAGGAAAAGAAACAAAACTCAAACAAATAATGCAAAAATGCCACAGATACACGCATGCTCTTTTCAATTTTTAATTAAAATTTTTGTTTTATTTTCCTCAAGCTGGCCATTTCAATGTTTTAAACAACTAGATTTTTTTAGGAAGAAGGATTTTGGTTTTTACTACACAGCATATTTTGGTTAACTTCTGAGACAATTTTCTGCTCTTTTTTTTTTTTTTTTTTTTGTAGAAAATGGCTGTGAACAAACCAAAGAAAACATTTTAATTATTTATCAACAAGCCATTAAAAACAGAAAGGAAAGGCTATACTTGGTTAGCCAGAATATTTAAAGACACACCGTCAACTTGAAAATATTAATTATTTCTTATTCCCTCTCCATAAAAACATGCCAAATCTGCATTTTACATATTTAAAAACCCTCAAAAACCTTGTGACAAAAAATAAACATAAAATAACAATAAAAGTTATTTCTAAAACAAAAACATTTTAGAATTTAGGAGAACCTAAAAATTAGCTTATCCACAAGGTAAAAGCAAACAGCAGTTTTACAAGGCTGATACCACATGGTATCACAAAAGCTGTGACAGCAGAGAACCTATTCATCCTATCTGCTTTAAAAATCATGGCACAGTTTGAAGAGTGTATTCAGCAGTATGAGGATGCAATGAGAGTTACTGTAGAAGCTCAAATACTCACTGGGCTTACTAGAAACATCCTGGTGAAGGAGGAAGTTTGCAGCATGCCCGTCCTTTTTAGGTGTGAGAGTCATTGCTCAGCAGCTGCTACTCCTGTTACTGCCAAGTGTCTCACATGAATTCTTGAACGGAACATTTTGAAATGTCAGAAAGAAATACAAAGTAAACTCACCAAAAACAAACCTGGGTACTTTGGTTCCGGTTTGGTAGAAGAAATGAAATGTTTTTCTTAACTAAAGTTGATAGTAATCCCTAAATATTGCATTTGAAAAACTGTTATTTTTTCATTCCAGGAACGAAGGGAAACAAAAAGTGTGAATGCAGAACTGTCCCAGCATACGGAACTCCTTCTGGTGCTAGCATGAAGCTCAGGTGTTTCTGACACAACAGAATGACAATTATTACTCACCAAAACTAACACTGTGTTTTTCAAGACAAACTGAAACCATCAGAACACAGTGACTGAAAGTAGAAAATTTGCTATGTACCACCTTTGCCCAGCACAAAAAAAAACCCCATACCAGATGTCCTGTGTAATCTACATTTTTATGCTGCTGATCCTCACATGAGCTGTCTGCACTCATTTCGGCTCCTGGCCCATCAGCAGTCCCCATAGGCAACTGAAATGTTTTGACATCCATGGAACAGCTTGCAATCCTACAAGCAAATCACTTTTACTATGAGCCAGCAGTAAGTGTGCCACAAAAAGTAATTGTAAAAACCAGGTATTCTCAGATTTTAACTAAAACAACTGCTTTGACAATGCATCCTTTACCACATTTCCTTTTCCTCATTTAGATATTTATCAGCAATGATCAAACTATGTTACATTCTCCTTTGGTCAACTAAAACTGGTTAATGCCCTGGAAGAAACATTTTCCAATAGTTAATTACTCCTCTGGTATTAAATCTGAAACCTCCAATCTTTTAAAGCTTCCTTTCTAAAGTTAAGGAAGAGTACAGCTTTGCAGTAGTAGCTGCACCCATACTACCTATGCAGCTAATGTAACCGACTCTGCTGAGTAACTTAAACTCCACTTAGTTTAAGTTACTAGTCCTTTTTTTGATTACAATATCATCATTATCATTTGCTATGGCCTCCATTTGTTGTTTTGGTTTTTTTTTTTTTAATAAACTGCTGTCTTGTAGTGAAGTACCTACTCTTTGCTTGCTCTCAGTTTACTCAATGAGCCAGACTACTCTCATCGATCGGCTCCCCTCATTATCTACCAATCCCTCGGTCTTTGTAGTAGCAGTACTTTAGGCATTACAGTCTAACAACAGAAGTATAAGGAAGTTTGTAAGAAGAAAAATATTTTTTATTAGGTCAGCAATTGTTCTAATCAAGAGTATTACTTCTTGTAGAACTTACTAATCTTGGCGTCACTGTTAAAATAATAAAGAGGTTTTGATTTGATGATTGCTCCCTGAAAAACTCTTTGTAATAGCATGCTTTTTAAAGACTCGCTAACAAGTAACTATTTGTGAATCGATGCTTTCCTTTGCTGTTTAATCCATTTCATTTGTGCCAAGTTGATTTTGTATCCTTCAACTTCATTAATCAAAAAGTCATGTCAACTCAAGACAGACATACAGAACTTTATTACATCACTACACTTACCTTTGGAAATCAAACTTGTACTCACATCAAAAATAATATTGCTGGTTTGGCTTGCTTGAGTGTTCATAAACCCATGATGCGGTATAGTATGCATATTTCAGTGTTATATGGGAACAACATAAAAAAGGCATTTGGAACATGATAGCCTGTAAGTTAATACTTTGTGACAGTGGAGACTAATAAAAAATAGTTGCCATAAATTAAGCACTTGTCTACAGTGACAGCTATGTAATGGCCACTTCTGAGAAATTATTGCACTTCTTTCCCCAGGAATAGTGATAAAAGAATGCAGCCTGTCACGAGCGCTGCAGCCCTTGGCAGTGACGTCCTACTTCTACTGGACTTATGCTCCGCCTGCTCCCTGCAAGCCCAGCTTTTGGACAGCAGTGCAAAGATCTGGAAAAGTTCTGTCATCTGGTATCACGTCTGAACTCCTGCCTTCCTTCAAGAAAATCATTGCTGTCCCCTCCAAAGGCCCCAGTACTTTCCTCATTGTTTTAGCTTGCACACGTATCTGCAAATTATTTGCAGCTACTTCGATTTTAGTCAAAAACCCCTGCACCAACACCATCTTTTGATTAAAGATCAAGGGGTCATTTTTGTAGTCAATGTTTTCATTCTGAAAAATTCCACCTACCCCACAGATTTGACCCTGCACTTCAGTTAACAGAGGTGGCAGATTAGGTAACGGAGACTGTGGTTCTGCAGCTATTTCTGCAGCACCGCTGCCAGGCTCAGCAGCACGGGTGCTGCCACTCATTCCGACCTTTGCCTGGCTGCCAGCACAGCTGTTTATGAACCACAGCAAGAATGGATCCAACTCAAACGAGTGACCGGCAGAGGCGGGTTAAGAGGCTGCTTTAGAAGCGCTGCCACCAAATGTGAAACCATGGCTTCATGCTTTTCTGTCCTCTACCGCAGGAAACAGACAGAAGTCGGACTTCAGACAGGGTTAGCCACACATGAGGTTACTGCTATTGATGCTTATATGAACCAATACCCCTAGATAATGATGTAAAAACAGCAAAATGCTGGATCTCTCCATACAGACCTTACAGTCAAACTATTTCAGACTTAGTCCTGATTTGACAGCATCTCGCAAGCTGCTGTTCCAATCCTGGACTTCCTTCAAAAAGGTTGGCAGTTTCACAACTATAAGGGAGAAAACTCTTTTGTTTCATTTGTTTCATGCCAAAAATTTGACTGCTCATCTAGCCCTTAGAGAAATCAGACTATCATTTAGTCAGAAAATTGGAAAACAAGCTAAGTCATAGCTAACTAGATACCAGAAATTACTAAGAAACTCATCATCTAGTCATTCATATGAAAGACTTCATGTTGCAGGTAACTCCCAGACATACTGCTCCACAATGAGCTTAGGATTCAGATGGTGCTTTGAACACAAAAACTGCTTCTCTGAAGGTGCCATTAACTGAAAAAAAAAAAAAATAAAAAATTGAACATTATACTAGATCCTTCTTTCACGCCAGATTAGAATAAACATAAAAATAGGTGGCTGAATGCAAAAGTACTTTGATATTCCCATTTGGGAAACCTACCACAGTCTAAATCTTGTCTTGGGGTAGCAAGAAATGTTATTTTCAAGACCCTTTCCCAGAATTTAATCACTGCATTTGTAAAAACCTCTTTATCATTCAGCCCTATTAGTTCTCAACTACCCAGTTCTCTGCGCTAAGAAGACCAGAACAGAAATGCTTGGTTGAGTTGCATTGCTAGAACTTGGCAGAGGAAATGTGCATAATCTCCTTGAGCTGTGCCTGATTTTGTGAGACCATGTCTATGCTGGTACACTCAGGAGAGCTGGAAGGAAGACCTCGCATAGAGCATGATGTCAGGATGCATAAACTGAAGCATACAGAGGCTGGTTTCTGGTAGCTGCTCTCTCTGGAGTAAGGTAAACTTCATTTTCTGTGATGTTCTGGGTATATGCTACAGCGAATAAAAAGAAACATCCAGATGGGATTTAATATGGACTTCACACCTTTCACTGAATAGGCTTGGAATTCATGAAATGTCCCTAAATAAACACAACCTAATTATTTATTCCTTTGAACAACAAAGTTGCCTTAACAGAACTAAAAGAATACAGACAATTAGTAATATTTCCAACTGCATCATTTTCAAAAATACAGTTACTGTAAAAGGCATTTCTGTGGTCATTTATAAAACACTACAAAAGAAAGTTCGAACAAAGGTGTATGAAAATGCCTAGAAATGGAAGAAAAAATATATAATTTGGACATGTCTAAACTTTTTTTTTCCTAAATATTGCCGGATCATTTCTATGTGCATGTGATCTCACACATACAATGTATATTGCAATACCCCACAAAAAAATCAGACTGAACTAAGAATAGAGGACTAGATACTCATCTGGCATAATGTGAGACCACTCCAGTAATTTCAGCATTCCTACTCCAATTTGCAACAGCTAAGGATCTGGCACAAAACATCAAGTTAAGTTTCCAATTACCTCATGCACCAGCATTGATTTCAATAGTTGTATACACATAGTCATAGAGGAGAATTATTCGAAAAATTGCAAACTCAGCTCTGTGTTTCTTTTACTTTTATGGTCTAAATCAGACCCTTCATGGTATTTTAATGTAGGTTTTTGTGGTTTAATTATATATATATGTCAAGAGCAGACTAGCTACTCGCAGATCTACCCAATTTAAAAAAAAAAGGCAGCAGTAATTTTTTACACTGCTGAGAATGTGAGCTTATACTGGGTCACATCACAATAGTATTTAATTTTAATGCTTGCAAAAAAATCTATTTCATACTAACTTAAATACATAAGGAATAAGTTAACACCTATACAAAAATCAGTCTTTGTGTGAATATTTTTCAGGTTGCTTTGAGAGGTCTTTTCTGTAGTTTTCTGCTCCAAAATAGTCAAATTGTATAGCTCTGCAAAACCCCAGTGCAAAGAGATACTCAGTCAGCCCAGGCAGACTGAGTTCCTCAGAGACAGCATTTAAATTATATTCAACTGAACTGCCCTCCACTATAGTTCTACAGACAGCTGCTTAATGAAAAGTCGCTCTACTAGTATTTAGTTTGTTAGTTCTAGGTAAAAGACATAGATCTCCAAATTAATTTATGCATAGAAATACTTCAAACTACTTCTTTTCAAATCCATAGCAACTGCAGCCTGACTCAAACTTTAGTGTCTAGTACCCAAACCTGACAGCCTAAAACTAAAAACTAAAAAGATTCACTGGCTTATGGAGTGAGAAGCTCTGAAGATAATCACTAGTCATTATAATCTTCCCTTGGAGAAATAAGGAAATTTTTAACAAATTGAAAATAAAATGCTTAAACTTTAGTATTCCTCAGACAGCCATTAGCACTTGACATTTTGCTCAAAAGCCTGATAACTAGCCTCTACAATCCTGTGACTGAGACTGCCCTGTGATACATTTCAATATAGGATAACCAATCATCAAAGTAATTTTCACTGTTTAACGTTAAAGCAAAAAGGCAGCCAGTTATTCCACACATTTTTCAGGCTAAGAAATAAAAAGAAGAAAATGCTTTAAAATAGCTTTTGCCTTTAAGGTCCTATATTACAGGCATCCCAAAAGCAATCCTTCTGGCAGTATTGCAAACTACAACGTAGACTAAAAATATGAGTTTTACTGCCTTTTCAAATAGATTTTATTATTTATTTGACATATAAGCACTCTTCTTATCTGAGTTTTTTCACCGCAAAATGCGTCCAAGTTCCTTTAACCACTTCTGATTTAATGACAGATTTAATAACACTGCGACACAGAAGTGTGGAATTGGCCAAAACTTATTTCATAAAAATCTGATTTCTGTACAGCAACATCTAAAATGTCACCTGATACATACAAGTAAATCAGAAAATTTTTAACGTACATTGTAAAGTCTGACTCTTTGACAGGTAAAACATCTACTGATTTTAAAAGGCCATAATTTATTTTTAATAACCATTTTTATTCAATTTTTCAAAGAGCAGCAGTTTATGCCTTCAGTAGAACCATGCCCTGAAATCTCAGGGGTGATAAAAGGGCCAAGCCAAAGCTGAAAGGTTTCAAATATCAAACTATACTATTATGTCAGGGTCAGCAAGATCAATTAGCGCTTTTCAATGACAGAAAAAGGTTAAGTTGGGCACACATTTACACAATATTTAAATCCAAAAAAGAAAAATAGCACTTATTAGGCACACTTATAAACCTCTCGATCAATGACTGAGTATCAACACTCTTCTTCCAGTTGCATACCATAAATGCCAGGATTTTTTAACACAAAATGTCAAAAAGGTTACAGATTTATTAGATAGAAGAAATACTACTGGATTCTCAAGTGCAAAGAAAAAATTAAAAGACATCTGAGTGTTGCTGCTACCAACCTTGGTTTGGTGGTGAACATCCTAAAAGCTTTAAAAACACTTGACCAACTTAACATATATCTGTCAGTCTGATGCCCCTGTGTTTGCATTTTTCCTGAAAACCCTGACATTACCAAAAATGAAAGCTAGTGAGCCAATAAACCTGCTCCTATGCTCAACTAAAAAACAAACCTAACACCCATTCCTCATTTTGAAAATACTAATCTGTAAATTAACTCGTCTAAAATCTAGAAAAAAAGCAAGCGTACACTTTCTGCAACTAATAGCCAGAAACATGCAGACCAGGAAGCGAGGAAACTTACATTTCAGCTCTCACTACCACAAGAACACTCACTGGAAATACATGTATGTTAGACGTTAATTCGACACCTGTTAATTCAAGCGTTGCCATCGTAAACATAGCTTGAACAAAGTAGCTGGTTATGATACCACCAAAGCCAGCATAAAATCAAAATAAAAATCCAGGAGATTAAGAAAATCTAAGAAAAAAGTACACTGTGTTGAAACCAGTGATGTAGATTGGTATTGCACTGAGTAAAAGCGAGGCAAGATGACTTTTCCTCAACGATAAATTTCAAAATGTCTCTTTTTTAAGCCCATTTCTTCAAGGAGTGATTTGAAATATTTACTACCAGACAGTACCTAATTTTAGGTTTTAAGTGCTTTAACAGCTCCATGAAATATGATCAGCAGCTGCAATATAGAAGTATGTTGAATAAACCCTCCTTATAAAAAGGGAGACCTGCTTTACCCTGAGTTCATAAAATCCTTACTTTCAAGAAGCAAAAAGATAACACAGAAAAAAACCCGATTACCTGTGTTCTAGAGTGTTTAACAGCAATTCCAGGAAATTCTTTTTTCTTTCTGTGGTAACTTTCATAGTTAAGAGAGTTAAATGCTGTTTAAATTTTAACACTGGAGGATTGTGCACATCATCCAATACCACTAGTTCATCAAGGAAACAGGTACCTTTCCCTCACCAAATGCCAATGTTTAAATTAATTCTAGGACTTGCATAAAGTTTAAAAAGCTGCATAAAGTTTAAAGAGTTAAACTTTAACACTTGCATCAGATGCTAAAAATAAACCACATGATACTATCTATAGCTGTATTTCTACAGTTGCCTTGTTTGAAATATTTTAACTGGGAACTGCATTAACTGAGAACCCACCAGTGCCCTACTCAATACATTGCTTGTTTAGGATTTATTTATTCCATTGACATTATCTATCCAGAATAAATTTATACTGCAAAGTGTTGTGAGGCCATTACTAAACACAAATCCAGCAAGAGTAACCTTCAAATGAATTTATTATCAGTATCACCATAGACAAGTAACAATTAACAAGTGCATACAAATTAGCTGAACAAAGATACATACAAGATTCGTCAACATGCTCCATTTTCATTTCTATTAAATTTGGTTGAAGAACATTTGGTATTATAAATACCACAATTTTCAAAAAAAAAAAACAAAAGGCAAAAAGACCTCTTTGAGACTTAGCCCAGCTAATGTTAAATGCCAAACAGAGAAAGAATCACCGGGAAGAGAGAAGAATGTCAGTCTGTACTTCCACTTTACTCACAGTACGATATATATTGCAAGTATGCAACATTTGTAATTCGGCAGCATTTTCAGAAATACCCGGGGAAGAGTCAAACCCACAGCAATTTTGCGAAACTTTTCTTTTGAGTGTTAAGGAAATGAAACAAAGATACGGCCTGGATTTATTGCAAAGTACATGCTTCTAACATCAAACTCCGACGTCAGACCAGAAAATCTATTTCCCAAACAGAAAAAATTCCTTCTCTGTATAACTCCCTTTAAATCTAAACTGCTGATTAGTTTATCTTAGATACGCTTTCTAGTCTCCTCAAATGAAACCCGTAAAACAAAACTCAGAAAACTGTAAATACTGGTTCCTTACTGTTCTAGCATGACTTCATACTTAAACTGGAACCGGCCAAGTCGCTCCCTGGTCTGGTACAGCGTGCGTCCCAGGATTTTTGTAAATACCAGCTATTTCACACCGCCACGGGCGAGCCCAGCGCGTCTCTCCGTGCGCGGGGCTGCAAGCCCTGCCCGCGGGTACGGAGCCGGCAGCACCGCGCCTGCTTGGCTCGGGCCGGCAGTTTCATAAATGTAAATGAAACTTTAGATGCCAACTACCGATTGGCAGCGGCGATGCCGTGGGATCCCGCTCTCCCTTCCCGGCGGAAGGCGCCGCGGGGCTGCTCCGCGGGCAGCCCCGTGTCCCGCCGGGCACGGCGCGGAACCCCCGCGGCTCGGGGAGAACCGCCGTGTGAAACGCAGCTGGCGGTTCTCCGCGGGTATCTGACTTTGGAAGTCAGATACCCGCGTAATGTGTCTGTAATGACAGCAGGAGAAGGAGATTAATGGCTAAGAGCCCACGGGTTTTGAACACGGAGAATCCTGTTACCTCCTCTCGGATCAAGTATGCGCGCACACACCCGCACACACACACAACACGCTTACCCACGTGGAAACGCTTTCTAACCAAAACACAAGTCCCCGCATCCCCGGTGGAAAAGGCGGCGGGACCCCCACGCCGGGGCTTCCCCGTGCCCCGTCCGCCGGCGCAGCGGGGACCGCGGCGGGGGGGGGGGGGACGGGACGCGGTGCGACGACCCGAAAATGCAACGTTTAGTCTGTAAACCACAAGAAAAACAAGCCGGGGCGGGGGAGGGGAACGGCAAGAGACATCCCTCAGGGAGAGGAAACGGAGAGGAACAAAAACAACGGCCAGCTCTGTCCCCGCTGCCTTCGGACACTGGGAAAAGTGGCCGCCGGAGCCCCCGCGGGGGCTGCCGGCCAGTAGGCAGCCGGCCCCGTCCGCTCGCACCCCGGCCGCGGCACGCCCGCAGCGCTCCGCCCCGGGGCAGGCGGGCAGCGGAGACCCCCGAGCGCTGCCGGCGCCGGGGCAGCGGCGGGGCCGAGGGCGGGCGGCGGAACCGGCCGGCTCCTCTGCCGATGCCGCTCGTGCCCCGTGCCCCGCGCCCCGGCCGGGCTGCCTCGCCCCCGCGCTGCCCGGACCCTCGCTGGAGGAGCGAGAGTTTCGGGAAGGGACTACCATCCCGGCGTGTTTTCATGTCGCTCTCTCCGGAGAGGACCCCGCGGCCAGAGACGTTGTTTCCTCACAGCCTCCAGTCAAGCCGCTGCTGGCCCCGCAGCCGGCTCTCGCTGGGGCAGGCGGCCGGCAGAGCCCTGCCGCCCACCGCAGGCGGGCCCGCAGCCCCCGGCCGTTCCCGGGGCGCAGCCCGGGCCCCCCGCTTCCGCCGCATCGGGAGTGGGCGGGAGGCGCAAGCGGGGAACAATGCGACGGCAGCCGTCGCGGCTTGCTCCTGTCTTGGGGCTTACCCCAGCAGCCCCGGTAAAACCCAGTCGAAGAGCGGTGTGGGCAAAACGGCAGGGAATATCACCTGGACACAAACAGAAAGTCCGGCTGGGCGTGGAAAAAGTCACCCCGTCGGCACGGAAAACCAGTTTGGTCTTTTGCAATTAAACTCGCGTGGGGCCGGTGTAAAAGCTCGTCTCTACCCCGCGACGGACGGCTCCGCTGCTCCCTCCCATCGCATTTGTTTTACAGCAACTTTGTTGTTGTTGCTGTCATCGAAGCGACACGAAAACAGTGCTAAATAAACACTAAACACAAACAAACGCACACACCCCCTCCAGGGACACATGCACATGCGGCAGGGAACCCGTTTCCTCCACCTCCGAGCAGAAGGGGTGGGAGGGAAACGCGGGGACGGGGAAGTCAGACACTCACCTTCTCGCTGCCGGGATATGCCGCTACCTTTATTTTAGGGCCGCTCCTTATTTATTTATTCTCGTACCTTCTCCGAGCCGAGGCTCCCCTTTTGCACTGTTCCTCTGGCAAAAACAGAACATCCCCCCTACAAGTCGTCCCCCCCACCCTTTTCTCCACACACAAATAAAGCGCAACCCGGAGCAAAACGGGACGGGAAATTCGGGGGGGGGGGGGGGGGGGTGGTAGATGGAGGAGGAGGCTGGTACGGGAGAAGCCAAACACTCCTCGCACTTCAGTGAGTGCAACTAGTTGCCTCTCATGCACAGGAACGTAAAAAGTTTCCCTGGCAAGAGACGGGACTTCCCTAAGAAAAGGTAACCCCCTCCCGCCCTCCCGCCCAAAAAAAGGCCGTCCCGGGAGGGCAGAGGTAAGGGGCGAGGAGCCGGGAGCCGGCGCAGCCCCGGGGCGCCGCTCCGCACTTGTGCCGGGAGCTGCCGCAGGGGCTGCTCCCTGAGCCGGCCACTCTCGGCACGGCAGCCCCGCTGCCCACCCGCCGCTGCCCCGCTCAGCTCGCCGGCACTGCCCTGCCCCGGGCTCGGAACACCCCGGCGGGCACGGACCGCCGGCTGACCCGGGCACCAGACTACTCCAAAATGTCCCTCCCGCGGTCCTCGGCCTCGCGGCCCGGGGCCTAGACCTTTTAACTTCGCTACTCCCTGTCATCTGCGGTTGGTAGTGATGGGGACAAAGGAGGGGACCCTGAAGGGTAGTAATTGATTAATGCCAATCTACTGGAGTACAGGTAGTGGAGTCTGCACTTCACTTTTTTCCCTTTGTTTTTTCTAGAAGAAACCAACACTATAAAGTAATCCTGAGTTTGAATGATCAAGTATGATCAAGTGCTACATGACAGGACTGGTTGGAGTACCCTTTCATAGGATACATTTGTCTCCTTTCTCTCAAACTTGTCAGTATGGATGAAGGCAAAGTCCTTTCCTGGTCTGAAACGGAGTGCTCTTTCCTGGAAGAGATTCAGCAGCTGCATTTGGTCCTCTTTGCTCCTTTGTGTGGGGAAGCAGAAGAAAATCCCTAATTGCTTAGTCATATTTCATACTCTCACCCTTCACCTTGTATTATCTTCTGACTAGAGTTTCTCTGAGTGGATTGAGTGGCTCTTGTTCAACCAGCTGCATCTCCCTCTTTCTGTCAAGTTAACTTCACTCTCCAAAGGGTCTAAGTAAAAGATTTAAAAGAGGAGGCAAAAGTTAGGCCCTATGTTTGGAGCGAGATGTGAGAGAAAAGTCTTGGGCTTCAGAAGTCATGAATGTTAGAAGCTTTTGAGGTCAGCAAGTCACATGAAATGAGAGGAAAAAAAGTATGGATTTGTGAAAATTCTTTCCTACCTGTCTTCTCTTTTCTCACTTTGCATTTGGTGATACTATTTAAAGCTATTCAACTTTACTCAAGCCTTTGAATTTCATAATTTGCATTCAATGAATTATACTAATATGGTCATCTTTCTCCTAAATAATTTCAGATTTCAGATGACTTAATCTTCATGAAAACAAGTCTATAAAAGCCTTGTATTTGCTGTCTTGGGAGACTCGCCACTCAGAAAGAGACCAGACTTGGAAAACTCTTTTGACCTACACAAATACAGTTAGAAAAACTTTTAAACTAAAAAAGCCTCCTAAAGTCAGTCTTCAAATTGACACAGTGTAGGACGAGCCAGAAATAGGAAATTAATTTTGAAAATGAGAGTTTAGAGAGTAATTGGAAAGGGAGAAAACTCATATTTGTAGGAATAATCATGATTGACAACCCTGCCACAGACTAAGTCATGAGTAATGCCAGCTCCCATCTTGCTAACAGGCTCCTTCTGCAGGGAAACACGCTAAAAACTCCCTCCTTTCAAGGGGACTTCGGTGAGTGGCAGCACGGTGGTCTAGTGCGAGGTACTCGAACATGGTAATGAAGGTTTTGTGAAGTCTGGTTTCCTTCCACTTCAGTGAAGCAAATTCCTGTTGTGGGGAGCACTCCTGTAGTAACACTGGTTGTTCTAACAGACATATCACTTTAAGGCAAACACTTAACCATTTGTTGTGCTCCATCTTAAAATGTACAGCTGACTTGAAAAGATTCTCTATCTCTTTGTTCAGTGTAACTTGTTTCAAATTGAGGAGGTGTGGGAGGCCTGTACTGCTGGTATATTGTATGGGCCCAAGGCAAGTCTCCCAGTAAGGAGCCTGATTGTGATGCCATTGAACCATGCTGCTGCTTTCTGTTCATTTTGGTGAGGGTGGGCAGGGTCGTGCCGAAACTGAGTGTCACATGTACTGAAGTGAGTCCCACAGAAACTGATCTGATAATCAGACAATTTTTTGCAGAGATTTATTGTAAGTATGACTTTCACAGGCAGTAATTAAATGGTGGTATCGGTTAAATCAATGTCTTTAGGCTGAAGTAAATTCCCATGAGCGCAATGGAAGTGATTTCAGAAGGCAGCAAATCCAAAATGTAGTACAATGCACTGGTTCACATAAATGACTCTGTGTGACCATGGAGAAGGTCATGCTAGAAATAGTCCTAACAAAGCCCAAGGAAGGGCTGCAGGATCCACTTTTACACCAGAATAGAAGAATAATGCCTTATCCATTTAAAGCAACATGGGAATGTAAGTAGGCAGGATGTAATTATCTAGACTGGTATTTGGCCAGGCACTCCTACACTGGGAAAAACTGCCATAGGGTGTTTAATGCCCACAAGCGTTCAGTATCCTTGGGTTTACCTCTTAATTAAAGACAGCACTTGTAATCGTATTCTCTCTGCTGGTTCAATACTGCACCAGCAGAAGAATTCCACCCTGCACAAGTACCATTTCATAGAGTAACCTGGAATTTCCTTGGAAGTCTTCCATGCAAATACTACAGACCCAACCCGACTTACCTTGTGAAATCTAGTGAGATTACAGCCATAAGTAGTGTGGCTCTGGAGAATCATGTTTGCATATTTTACTAAAAAACAATATAGGGTTTGTAATACTAATAAATTATTTTAAAATTAAACCAATATTCTTTTGCATGGCATCCCAGTGACAAGGTTGTGTTGCTGTTTAAGCAAAGGGATTATGGTAAAGTTATTCTGAGAAAAGCTAATGACAGAGAGAGTCGCTATTTTGGCAATGGATCATTAATATGATTTATTTAGGCGCCTACCATGTCCTGCATCCAGATTAGGTACCTGTTGCAAATTTTGCTTTGCAAAAGGAGGACTTTGAAATATGGTTTCTTATTTTCAGGTTCAAATATGAAATCCAAAAGCATGTTAATTAGGCAAAGAGTGTTGATCTGCATACTTAAGGTTATTATTGGTGCTTCATGGCTTTATAGTCATAAAAAGAAAGAATGAATGGGGGTTCTTTTGACCTGGTTATCAGATTTCAGGTTTAAAAAGAAGGTGACCCACCCTTTTCAGTAATTCAACATGCAGGGTTCAGCTGTGGGTTCAAAAACAGGTTACAACTGGCTAGTCATTGTGATCTTGAAATGCCAACTGTGCCTTTAAGTATGTTATATAACCTATTTTTTTGGTTTCAGTTTTCAAGTACGCCATCATTTCAGTGTTACTTAGATTTCCATATATTTTTTAATCCAAACAAATCTGACCTCAATCATAAGGTTCCGTGGCTCCAAATAGCTGAGCTTTTCTAATATTTTATTTTGAGTGCCCATGTTCAATACTTCATCACAGAGATATGTGCTGCAGACAGTGCCAAATACGGTGCCAGGGATGTCCTCAATTATCTTCAGTTAGTTCAATTATCTACCAGGAGAGGGCTCTGTTCTGCATACCGTGCACAGACAAAGGTCCCAGTGAAATTACTGCAAGTTTTGTCTCTAAAGCTTGCTTAAAACGATGCTGGCTAAGAGCAAAGGAAAATCTGCATTGTTTCAGCTGCCTGTGCAGGCAGAATGAGGTGTGCTTGACAATCTTAATTTGTATCCTGCCATTTCACCAGGATTTTTTTTTTCTTTCATGGGAGAGACCCACTCTGCTTCCTGCAATATACCTTTCCATCATGTTTCATGGAAGTTTCCTGAAGTTTCAGTAAAGTAATCTACAGAGCTGACCCAGGGAGAATGTTGGGCCATATGTATTTGTTTGATGATCCATGTGTTCCCTGATCCTTGTGGGATACAAAACCTATGTCTGCTCTGATCAGGGCAAGCACACAGATCTGTAGCTTACTTCTTGTTGCAGTTTTGTTCTCACCAGTTAGCATTCTCCTAAGAAATTCCCTGGTCCAGTTCAGATTGTGGTATGGATCAAGGACCATTCCTGGTTCTTTGTCTAGTCCAGGCATCCATACTATGCTGGAGAATGAGGGAGCTGATTATGAGAATTTTGGCTTTACAGAAACACTGTTCTGACAGATGGCCTTGGGTCAGAAGAGCAATCTTCAGAAAATTTCCTTGTGCAGATGTAGCCTGAAAGTCACTCTCAGATGTGTTCCAGAGACAACATTGGGTCAGGTTGTTGGGGAGGCAGGAGAAACGTCAGGGCTGGCATTACCTCACCTCCAGAGCCTCTGGCACTGGGGGAGGACTGAGGGTGTGCCCCACATCCATCCGTGTTTATTCTGGCTGTAGAAACTTGTTCCAGATTTCATTTCATTACAAATAAAATAAAGAGCAATCTTTGGATGATTTATAAAAATGTGAACATTTTAAGCTGTACCATTAAATGTTTGTGCTGGTGCTCAGTGTAATTCCCTTGATTTTGCTTTTTTAATCAGTTTTATGTTAGATGTACTTTCCTCACTTCTGATTCCTTCTAGGAATTTCCATCATCTTTTAAAACTTCCCTCTGGTTATTTTTATCCATTTACAAGATTCTTCAATGGAATAACTCTGAGATGGCCACCATAATATTACTAAATATCTATTTAAAGCAGCTTCAAAATCTGTGAGATGTAAAACGCATCCTTTTGAAAATGGTTTTTGATTACATATATAGGTAGCATAAACCAGGGACTTCATTTTACTGTCATTGATCAGAAATGGTCTGGGTAAGTCAGTATTCGTGTGTGTTAGTCAACTTTCAGGTATGTTGAAGTTTCCAGTGAAACCAATAGTGAAGCATTCATCAGTGTCCTTGTCAGCAGGATAGAGCTTGTTATGCAATAAACTCAAATACAGATTCATTCCAAGATCTTTTTACTATACTGTAACATCATGTTGTTGCTGTATTGCATTATAATATAATAACATGTAGTCAGCAAGGAATGATTCACCATAAATTTTTAACATGTTTTATAGAAGTAAAAATGTCATTGCCAAATGATGCTACCAATGACATTATATATTACCATTACACTAAAAATAACTCTGTTACTTCCAGAAGCATGGTTGAATTCAATTCTCCTAGTAGCACAAGATTAAATGAAGGCAATTTCACTCATTTATTTGCAGGTGGTGTGCAATAGAGAAAGGAAACAGAGAAAAACTATAAAATGAAAAGCAGAGATTAAAAAAAAAATTGTGTCAAAGAGTATTTTCAGAAAACCTGTTTTATTTCAAAGTACAAGTTCCTTTCTCCTGTTAAAATGTTCTGTTCAAAGACTTCAGACATTTCTGGACGTGTAAGTTACAGCTCCAGCATAATCTATAAGCATTTATGGATTTAAACTGCTGGTTTATTTGTAGCACTCTCAGAATGGTAGTAGGCAGAAAGCCAGGCATAGCATTTAGGGGCAATTACCCTTCCTTTATAGCAAGTATTGCAATGTTGTCTTGCATTGGGATACTCCTGACCAGACTCTTTAGGTGTTGACTTCTGTGAGGACCTCATCCTGAATCTCAGAGACATAAATTAGAAATAAAGTGGTTAACTTATTTTAAGGGCATTTAAACAGTAGTTGTAGAGGTCTGTTTTGTATATGTCTCTTAGTTAATCTTGAGATTATATTTCTTATTAAATCATTCTTTATGCACTGAAATCTTGATATATCTAGCAAGAGGAAAGTTTGTTTTGTCTTGGCTGTGAAGTAATAAGTGTACTTTGAATTAATCAGTAATGTTCCTGGTTTCTGCATTCTTCCAATGTGTCTAATCTGTTTGTGTAATGTATCAGTAGTTATTAATGTAGTTATTATATTTATGTTTGGCTACTTATTAACATTTACCCATAATATATACATTCTGTTAGGAGGTCCTTACTGCACTCGATAAATGTAGAGGTAGGCACAGTCCCTGCCTCTGGGATCTTACCAACCAGCCCCATGTAAATCACACAAAAGAAATTACTAATATAATTTCCTCTGGCATGGTTATCCACTGATTGAAGTTGATGTAAAGAAGAACTTCAATTCTAGTATTAACTGGAACATGCCTTGATGTATATCCGTAGGCTTTGTGGGGGCATTTTTACTGTAACTGCTGGACTGCACAGCTGACGGAAGTCTTTCAGCAGAGAAGTGGCCAATTGTTCCATGTACTTCCTGAAACCACCAGCTCCTAGTTATAAGCAAGATGAGAAGATACTTAAATGAAACTACATAAGGCCACAATAACTTTGTTTCAGCTAAGATAACAATGTCAATACATCAAGAGCTACGAGAGCTACCTGAGCACCACTTTGCTGATTTTCCCAAATTGGACGAGAAGATATTATGTGCCTTCTCAGTTTTTGGGGTAGAAGAACTTGTCAGACACATAGCTGTGTGTGATTGAGTATTGATGCAATGGAACATGGAAGTCTTTCTCACCATTACTTTGCTTTTGGGGAACAGCTATTCTGGGGCAGGAAAAGGATGCTTTTGACAGCAGTCTCCAAAGCAGTCCTAAGTGGTTTAAAACAGGAGGCAGAGGTTCATTGAGGTAAATGTGCTCTCTCAAACCTTTATCCTTTCTCACCCTTCCCATTATATTCTTCTTTTCCTCCTAACAAATACTTAGCATTTTTTTAGCAATTGAAACCAAATGGTGCAGGTTTTGCCACAGCTCCTAAGTTGTTCTGAGACCTGCAAGTGGCTGCTTCAGCCCTGGTTTTGGAGCATATTTGCTACTACGGTGAAAAAGAGAGTGTGGAGGAAATGGTCACCAGGGAAGTGGACCTCAGATGAGAACAAAGCAGTGTAAATCTCCACTCCTTGTCCTATAGCACATCACTTCATTAAAAGGCATACAAAGTTCTCTTCCTCACCTTTTCCATTAGCTGACTACACTTGGGACTGACTGTAAATGTGAGTACCTTATTAGCATTTGAATGGCCTGTACTCCTGTGTAAATGAAGATTGAACTTCATGATACAAAACAAACCAAAATGAAAAAACAAAACACATATCCTAAAAGGCCTGTGTTTCATTTTCACTGCCCCATATCCTGTTCTGGGAAAACTTTTCTCCACTTCTGACTTCATAAAAGCATATACACATCCTGAGTTTTTTTTTTAAATACACATTTTCATTTTTCACACTTTTAAAGCTCTGAGAGGGACCAGCTTAGAGGACCTAAATTCTGGCAAAAGTTTTGTTCTGGAAGCAATTATTTTTGTTGAGAACTATTGATGTGGTGATTACCTGAAATTCGGTAGGAAATTGAAGAGGAGGCAATTTCTGAGTTTTGAAAGATCATCAATAACAAGTAAAAACAAGTCAGGTTTCTCCATGAATTGTTTACACAAGAATAGTTGTTGATAAATGTACTTCATATTGGATATTAGAGGTCCATATTGTGCAAAGTGTAATAACAGTTTTACTGCTCAGAGCTTGTGAAGACTGAAGAATTTATAGGCAATTTACTCAACCTTAGCAGAAAAATAGTACAATCCATATAGCAGTCCTCTTCATCATGTATCCTATTAATAATATTATTCTTTTTTTAAAATGTATCAAATTTCCGTAAGTTTTGTTTTTGGAAACAGGCAGCAACTTTTAAAATAATTGCACTGTATTATGAATGGAATTTAATATTACTGACTTGGGGATGGGAATTAATAAATAAATACTTTCATATCTTAGGTATTGTAAACCACAGTTATGATGCTCAGATGTATGGTATCATGGCTTTGCTCTAAGAGTGTAGGAGTTAAGACATGGCATTACCATAGTTGGCAGCAAGAGGAGATGCTTTTTCAGTTGTGTAAACATGCAGTTGAGTTATGCAAAGTCAGAGATGAGCTAACTTCGATGAATTGGTAAGGAGGAGGGTGACCAGTGCTGGAGCCCTTACTTCATCTATCCAGGTTCCAGATGATGAGACAGAGATGTTTTCTCTAATTCCTTCCTGGAACCTTCACTTCTGAAGATGAATGGTAATAGCATCTATGTCAGAGTGCCAGGAGAAAATCAGGAATGTCCTTGTATCAAGTTTGCTTTCACCTGTTTGAAAGTTTAAAAAAGTCTTGTTGTGATAAAGGACTTTCTGAAGGAATAGACTAAGAAAAGGCAAGTGAGGTAGTAAGCTTACTCAAGTATCCAGGACCCTTCTTACTTGTCCTGTTTGGTATCATGCATACAGCTCTAAATGAAACATAATGGGAAACAGGATTTCCAGAAGAGAGCAGTACTGCTGAAATAATTAATACTTTCTTAAAGGAAGGATTTATTACAAATAGGGGGTTATTTCAGCAATTACTCTCAAGTAGAATAATCTGGAAAAGCAAAGCAATATTGCCCTGACATACCTGCTAGTTCCCCATAGAGGGAGTAGATTTTCTCCATCAGAAAAAAACACTTTCCTCAGTCTCTCTAAGTAGAAATGTGATGAGGGTTTCTTGCCCTTATTGTCACAAATATTTGGATGAAAATTAGAGTAAGAAAAAGTGGTCTCCATAATTTTAATTCTGAGAAGTACTTGGCAATTTACATTCTTGCAGATTTTAATGGTGGAGAAACAGGCCTAAAGAAGAACATTAAAAGAGATCTTTGATGGGACAGAGCTCGTGCTCTGAATTCTGCTGAGGTTCTGTAGTATTTGCAGCCTGCATTATTACCTGCAAGAAATGCCCATGGAAGAAGGAATTACAGTCTTGTAGAACCTGAGCTTGGTGAAATTTATAATGGTGACATAACAAGGTATTGACCTTGGCCCATACTTATTCCCCCTTCTCTTTGAAGTTACTCAATTTGTGTCACGTTTGTATTGCGAATATTACACCTGTAGTTTGTACACAAATGCTTGAGAGATTTATAGACCTTATTATATTTTCTTCCCTAAATTATATTTGTATTTCAGTTAAATTAGGACTTTCTGTCAGTTTAGCAAGATTTTTGGATGGCTTAGTAATATTTCACATTTAGTAGAATTTCCTTTGAGATTAAGGCACCATTCTTTAGATTCCCTAATTTAGTCTCTTGAGTACAGCCAGTTCATTTTCTGTCTTTTTTCTCTGATTTTTTTTCATTTTAGATTGGGCATTGTCCACTGACATTGTAGCATAATTCCATTAGTATTGTCAGAATGTAGAAGCTGCATTTAATTAAAGGAATACTTAACAGTTTTTAGATATTTCCCCGACAATTATACTTTGGTGATGTAAAGTGTACCCCTTCTAATGTGCATAAATATTTCTATCATTATTTTATGAAAAACAAGGAAATGAGGCAAGAATGATTATTTTCAGGAAAGTACAAAATATGAGTTTAAAGACCTTGCAGAGGTCCAGAGATTTGGCTACTCAGGTACTGCCTGTCATAAGGCTGTAAACAAACCCTCTGTTTAGAGAAACAGCAGGTGATGAATGCTGTCAACAAGACTTCCTACACCTCCACAAGAATCTGAAGTTAGTAATTGCCCTAGTACTTGGGCAAGTGGTAAATAGTAAGTGTACGAGTAAAAGATCAAGAGTCAAGAAAAGAGAAAAAAGAAAGCCACGGATATGTAAAAAGTATCTCTTTCCTATATCAAAAGGTTTGGTGGCTATTTCATTCTACATGTTTGTTATAGTTACACTAAAATTACTGAAATAGGGGGTAAATTTGCAGCATCAGAAGTCTTAATTTGAAAAACCTTTCATCAGCTGTAGTACTGGCTTCATGACCTCGGGAGGTTTTCTGCTGACAGTGTGAGTCTGCAAAGCCGAAATTGGCTGCTGCCCTTCAGGTCCCATCTCACATGCCCTGTAGTAGCTGGTATGGGGAAACCTGTGGGAAGAATATATTGCTGTCCCTCAGCAGTGGTCTTTCTGACTAATTGAAGAGAAGCACTGATGAGTTCTGAAAAGAGCCCCATCAGCACCCATCAAATAGAACAATGTCATATATTACATGAATCCTGAGGAAAAGCTTTTAAATGAAAGAAAAAAAAATCAGAGGTGGGCATGTAAAGTCCTCACAGGGTTAATGAGATGAAGGTGAAGGGATCTACAGAGGCAGATGAAGGGATGCTAAACAGGGTGCTGTTTGTCCCTAGCTTCCATACCAAAGTTTCCATATGTGTCACAGAGATTTATACAACTGAAATTAATACTGCAGTGGGATAAAAATAGAGAATTCCAGATTTATTCTTGCTTTGGGAAATAAAATATGTATCGGTCTCTAGGTTGGGGCTCTTGTATATTGGGTGTTAAATGGCCATCAAATGAAAATGAAGGAACCTCCCTACAGAACTTTAGATTTAAGGGTGCAGGAAAACAAACATAGAATTATTAAAGTGAAACAATTCCTCAGTACTGTTAGTTGAAGCAGAAACCATGCCTCCTGTCAAACCATATTGGCCCTGTGGTATCATGCATTCTAAACATGGGAAGTATAATAAGTAGGAATTTTCATTCCCAAATTATTAGGCTTTTTTTTTCCTAATTTTCAGAGTTACAGAATAAATTGTGTCCCCCCCTCTTCCAAACTGTAGAATTATCTTCTGTTTTGCATTACCTATTGAAGTGTCATGGCCCTATAGGCTTCATTTCTGTTACAATAACCATTAACTATTAGCAGGGATAGACTGCACAAGACTATACTTGGTGTAGAAGAAAACAAGGACTATTTGTGACTTTAGCACTGCAGCTCTGTTAAAATGAATAGACTATCATCATGTTAGTGAGCAAAATGAATAGGCAGAGTCATGTATCCTTTTGCTACAAGCAACCTTGTAAATATGTGTTAACTGATTTAAAAAGTCACAAGGCTAAAAAAATAGTAATTTACATCGATGAACAAGCCAACCCTACATGGCTTGGGCCACATGCTGCCGTGTGCTTCACTCTTAAAGGAGTTGAATTGCTCCTACTATAGATTTCCGTTTCTGCTCAAAGCATTTAGCTAAAGAAAACACCACAAATCATGAAAGGCCTCTTCCTTATTCTTCTCACAAACCTTCTTTGAGGTACCTACAATTTTTATGTCATAGTGAAGAACAATGGCTCAGCTCATAAAATAAGAACCTATCCCTATCCAGAGATTAAAAACTGGATAAAAGCTCATGAAACATGGTACAACTTAGGGCACTTGTCTCCATTCATCTTGCATTTCTGCTTGAATGATGGAGAAATGAGGGTAGAGGATTGAAGAAAGCAGTGGGAATAAAAAATATTCTGCCCTGGGTTCATTTATGACTAGGGTTTTTATGTCTGCTGGTTTTCAAAGCACTACCAACTTGCCCAAGAGGCTTGAATGGTCAAGACAGCTTGTGTCATAGAGTCATAGAAATATAGAATGTGCTGAGTTCAAAGAGACCTATCAGGATCACTAAGTCCAAATCCTGGCCCTGCATAGGACACCACAAGAGTCACACCATGTGCCTGAGAGTGTTGTCCAAACACATTTTGAACTAAGATAGGCTTGGTGCTATTTAGTCAGTAATGAACAGACTGACTTAAAGTACTGGAAAGATCTGGCTCCTCAGCCTATCTGACAAAGTACCTACTTGCCTTACCTAGCTGGAAGATGGTCTCCAGCATAATCTAAACTCATGCCTCTGAAATAACTTTTCCACACAGCTTGTCTAAGGAGCTGCTTCCACTAAAAATCCTGCCAGGATTCTTTAGGGTCTTTCGGACCTACCTCCCCATTATTACTGGTACCATATTATTTTGTTTTCTTAAATACAGATGTTTCTGATTAAAAACAAACCTTGTAAACCAGTCATCCTAGTTCTTTAAGTCTATACTGCACTGAGAAAGGATATATTTTATTTCTATATGTGGGATAAATATGTTCCATACAACCTCTAATATTCTTATTGAAGCTGAGCATTTTCTCTGTTAGAGTTGCCTCCAACAGACTGATTAAAACTATTTGAAGACCATCAACTGCTAATTTTTGATGTGGAAAACAACTCTTGAAAACATACAATTCTAATTCTTGGTTTGATCTAATTTTTTGTCTGGTAAAATAACAATTTGTAATTTTATGAACACCAAAAGTCCAAGGTGTTTTTCAGCCTCCATGAAATTCTTGATTTTGTTTTTATGAAATATAGAAAAGTTGTTTTACTACTAAGGCTGTTCAGCCTTTTGTTTTCTTTCTATTTCCATCACCACAACATCTCTATTTTGCTCTTCAGCACCAAAAGCTGTTTAATTTCAATCCATGCATTGAAAAGTCAAACTGGAAAAGATTTTTATAAATTCTTGTGCTTAACCTTCCTTTTTTCCCTTCAAAGTCAGAGATTTTAAAAAGTACAACTAGTCAAGTCACCATGAATTGCTTAAATATGAATAAACCTAAATTTTCTCGCTTACATTTCACTTATATGTAGACAGTGTGTGCCATCTTTAAACAACAGAGAGTTCAAAAGTGTTGCTTGCTGCTGTCGAGGGTGTAAAGAGCTGTCAATGTACAAAAGCTTAAAGTCTGCGAAGAACTCCTGTGGAAGCCTAAAGAGCATACACCAGCCAATTCTATTCTATTCTATTCTATTCTATTCTATTCTATTCTATTCTATTCTATTCTATTCTATTCTATTTAACACCCTCTGGTAATGTTTTTATGTATATAAACTCACTATTAGCTTCATATTTTGCCATTATTTCTCAAAAAAACAGATGAAACATCAAGGCTCATGCAAGACAAGGAGGTGATCCGAGACGACCAGCACAGCCTCATTCATGGGCAAATCATGCCCCCACAGGGGCTGGCATTGGAAGTAGGTCCCTTCCAACACATGCCATTCTAGGATTCATACTAAAGACAAAGGATCTGTTTGTTAAGGAAAAATTATGGAGGCAGGCTCTCTAAAGTAATAGTATAGAAGAAATTATTCTTTGGCTCTGGAAGTGCTTTGATATTAAAGTGTATCTCAATCGTTTACACAATGTAGAAGAGAGTGGTCCTTTTATTAGCTTGAGTATGAGTATCAACAAAAAGTGCATGGAATTAAATAATGGGACTATCCTAATAACTTTTCTAAGATATTTTTCTTCACCTGGTAACCATTTGGGTAAAAGTGCTGCATAAACACCCTCAGTGTTCAGTTGTCCTGAAATTAGACCACTTTTATCTCATATGGCAGATGTCCTCATGTGAGGACCTGACATTATGCTTTCTGTCCCTGGGGGCAGCCACTATCGCCGGGCCCCAAGATTCAGGAAGGGCATTTTTAGTAGAAGTTTCAGCAAAACCAGGAGATCTGAAAAGGTCTAATAGCTTTTTTGTAGTGAGGCACAGAGCTACTGCCCTGACAACTATAATGAGATGGCCAGTCATCTTTTGTCAGCTATTTGGCTATTAGTCAGGACTGAAAAAACAACAGAGGGGTATACAATTGGAAGATGAGCAAACACTGGTCAGTAAGACAGCCTAATATTCTACCAAAACTCAGGCCAGACATATCAATAGCTTTAACTACATTAGCTCTTGTTCTGTAAACAGTCCCTTAGGTTTCAGTGGATCTCTTCAGACTGTCTTGCAGAAGCAAAGCAGAATCTGACACAGGAGAGAATTTCTTTTCAATTTCCAGTTTGTTGCTAAATTCTTTTCTTCTTGAAATCTGTTAACACCATAGAACTACATTTATATTAAAGGAAACTTTATGCCATGATGGAACTATGAAAAAAACTTCAAAGGCATGTATATCCTTAATGTTAAAAATATTTGCCATGGATGTACTGCTCTTCTCTCTTTGTAATAAACAAGTCCAAACTGTTTTGAGTTGTGAAAGGAGATGGATTTCACATTGTAAAAAAAACACTGAAATTACAAAGACAAGTGCTAGAGAAGATGTTTGCCAATTTCACTAGCAGTACTTGCAGAAGGAGAATAGAGTGTCCTAGCACAAAAGGGAATCTGAGAAACATTTCAAAAAACACTTAATTTTGGAATACTGATGAAACCTGAATTAACAGGAGAATCTAATACTTTCAACAGGGGGTTTTCCCCACTGCATATGATCCATAATACTTAGAAATTAAACAACCAAAGCAAGAACCACTAATCAGCAGTCATCCAAGAAAAGGAATTAGTATAGCATAGAGCTCTGAAAAAAGAAATCAAAACCCCACTGGAAACACAGGATAGGAAGTCCTGGGCTACTTGATAAAAATCAAAGGCAGAATTGCCATTGACTTCTGCTGGATCAGAATTTCACTCAGCATGAACTTAGAGTGAGCAAAACTAAATTATGTATATACTAGCTAGGCCAAGATACTGTAATTTATACTTGTGAAAGTGCCATGCCATTGATGCATTGACATATGTACAGTGCAAATTCCATTTTTATTTTAGTTATCATAGATCCCTCCAAAAATTACATGAATAGTGAAATCAAAGGCAAGTGCAACTAAAGATAGAACTGTAGCATAACATCTGCATGAATAATTTCTGCAGTCTAGGTTTTTTCTGTAGGAGACAAACAGGCTGTACTCAGAGATCTTAGCATAAATCCTGTGTTCTCCAAGGAAGTGCAGAACTACTGTACACATGTGGCATTTGCATAATGCTGAACTAAGGAATTTCATCCTTCTTTTTTTTTGTGTTTATAATCTCAACAGTTAGAAACAACTCAATGTCTGTCTTTATAGTGGTCTATCTTAAATATACCTCCATGGCAGGAGAAGTGTAGGCAGGCCACTTAGAAGACCAATGCTCAGAAAAGAGGATGAGACTTCTCAGTTTTGTCATCCCAAAGGGGATCTCTTTGAGGAAGATCTCCTTAACTAAAAGGATCTCCACTTCACCAGTCTTGGAAGGGTACTTAGGGTAGCCCACAGAAGCTACTAGTTTTGTAAGTGACAAAAATAGGCAACACCTTAACCTAGGATCTCCACTGGGTCAACTCTCAGTTCTGCCATTCCTATTCAAGCAAAAACTATTTTCACAGGGCTGGAAAATATATAAGAGTATAAGAAGCCTTAGGCATAAATAAAGTATTGTAACATGGAAATATCGTAGCATTCATTAACATCAAAACTACAAAATCATAGCATGTATTTGCTATGTTGCACGGAAATCCACCATCAATATAAAAATCCACTCCAGATATATAAATGGGATTTGAACATACTGCTGTATAAATAAACCTACTAATGGAACATATTTGTTACAAGTTTAAATACTATGACCAATAGGCAAGTGGCAGAAGAATGGAACTAATAAAAATGTGCCAGTTTACTTCTTTTCCCCTCCAACTTTTGCCAGATTTTACCTACATTTTATCTGCTTGCAGAGCTGGACTGCAAATATTTTCTGCGTGAGTAGTTGCAAATTGTCGGGATTTGCAGGCAAAGAAGTTTTGGCTAAGAACTGTTGGCAGGGGTAGGCTTGGCTTTGGATCCCATGAGCTATATCAGGCAGTCTTTTGCCTTGGTATATATCCGAAGTTCTGAGGCTTCCTCTTTTTTCCACAGATCTGCCTATCCTGCTCTTTAATATTTGCTTTGCTAGTGTAAGTACATCTAGTTAGCACATGCTGTGTTAGCCCGTGAATTTATGCAGCAAAAATCAGAAAAAGGGGTTTTAAAAACAAAATCACCATGAAGTACTTACCATCCATTAGAGAGACGCACATGGTGAACATTCCACTGTATTCCAGTACAAGTGCTATGTCTTGAAAACAATCACACTAATAGGAAACCCCGTTAAAATATTTTCCCACCACACAACCCTCCAGCCGGAGACTGTTTCTGACAATGGTCTCACTTTTTAATAATGATACTCTTATCAGTCCCATTGTTCTAAACTAGTCCCACAGATATCTAATTTTTAGTAGGATAACACACACTATTATAACATATCAGAATTTTTAACCAGAAAATTTCCCTCCAACTTTACAGACTTAAGGGCGCTATGTCACCATATGTGGTTTCTTGCATATTTCTGACTACTGTATTCTGGAACTAAACAAACTTTGTCACACCAGCCCTACCCATGACGAATTTCCACTGCCTGGGGGTGTTTATGGACAAGAAATAAGCAGTCTGTTTTAGCTCATCAGAAAGTGAGCCTAATGAATAGGCTTAAAGCCTCATCTGTTTACTAGTATTTTATTATTTGTTAAACTGTCTCATGGTCAGTGCCATTCTCACCACTGTACTTAGCTAATGGCCTGTCAACATTTCCATTAGAAATTCTTTTTGAGTAGTCAGTGGCTTAGCTGAAAATTTACAGTAGTGGTGCCGACCTAGAATACTAGTTCCCAGATGTGGTTTGAATATTTTTATTAGAATTTTAATATGAATGCATGCATATGAATGCTAGTGAGGAATGTTAATGGTCTTTTTAAAACCAGACAGTCATTGTACAAGTTTCAGCTCCCTACGATTTAGCTGGTGCACCTCAGGCTTCAGAGGCAACCTGTATGATTTCAGTTTCCATGTTCTTTGAAGCAGTGAAATGCCTTAAATCAAAAAGCCAGGGTTCTGCTATCTGCTTGAAACTGGGCCCAGGTAAGCTCACAAGGCCCATGAACATTGCAGTGGGCCAGTTCAGACAGCACTGCCAAATTCGCAGCCGTTGGGGACTTCCTGATGTTTGTTAGTCCTATTCCAGTGTCATGCGGTGTGCAATATGAGCTGCTTCTTGCTGAGTGCAAACTCCAAAGTGGCGTCATGAGCCCTCTGGGGAACACAGACATCATCCTTTTTATTAAGGACCTGGCTGGGACCCATCACACATTCTGCCCACTTCTTATTTAAGAAGAAATATCTATGTGCTCTTTCCTTGCCTCTTCCTTTAAAAAATAAGTACCGTCAACACTTCTGAATACTTTCCCCCAACTACCAAAACCAGAGCCTGTCAGGAAACTTCTTCAACTTTTATAGGCTCAGAAATATTTAGTAAAATAATGAGCTGCAGCCAGAGAGGTCCAGTCTGACTGGAGGGCTGCGCAGAGCTGTAAGAGCACGTTCGTCACAAAGCAGAAGCGGCTCATGCTGACAGGACTCTGACGTCTCTTCCCAGGTTAATCTGCATCTACTAAATTTTCAGTACGAACAAATGGTTTTGAAACTACTGGTTTTCATGAAGCTGCTGGAAAAGCAGCTGTCCTAGGGATACCATGGTTTTCCCCACAAGCATGCCCCCGACACAATCCAAGCATGGGCTAATATAGATCCAGCGAAGGTCCACGTGACCCATGAAGGGTCTAGAAAACATGTGTATGAGGATTTATTTAGTCTTAAGAAGAGGAATCCCGGGGGGAGGCTCATTGCTTTCTACAACTCCCTGAAAGAAGTTTGCAGTGAGATGGGGGCCTGTCTTTCTTGCTGTGCCTGCAGCCAGAGGACCAGAAGGAATGGCCTTCGACAGGGGAGGTTCAGATTAGATACTGGAAAAGACATTTTCACTGTTATGGTGGTCAGGCACTGGAATAGGTTGCCCACCTGGAGGTGCTTTAGAAGTGTCTGGATCTGTCTCTGGGTGATGTGGTTTAGTGGTTTAGGGCTTACAGTGGCAGTGCTGGGTTGGCAGTTGGATTGGATGATCTTAAAGGTCTCTTTCAACCTTGATGAATCTATGATTCTATGATTTTGGTAATTCTCAACACATGGCTTTTGCTGTGGTGAGGATTGTGAAATGGGTAGTTAATTTCATTCTTCATTCAACTAGAAAAAACATGGTTCAGTAAAACAGTGTTCCTTTAAAAGTGCAGTGACACCTCAAACTTTTTTCTTTGGAAAATAATAGTGTTAGTAAGGCCAGTCCTTAATTTTATAATGTTTGAACCTTGATTCTGGTTCCAAGATCAAAGAGATGACAAAAGCTTAGGCAGGAGTAAGGTAGCATCAGGTGATTTTGGAAACAAGAGTCACATGGAGATTCTCTAGGTACTCCTTGTCACATCAAATGAAAGGGAGGACCCATGATGCCGTTTTCGAATTTAGCTTTATCAAGACCTCTTTAACTACAGGATCTCATGTAGGCAGTGTGTCTCTACTACAGCACGGCCTTTAATCTTTGCCATGGTTCTATTTTCCAAGTGCAAATAGGAAGCAAATCATAGCTGAAATCCAGACAGTGATGTCAGGAACATAGATCTTGAAGCTGGAGGGATTCTCTCATATTGCTCTGTGACTACATGATATGCAGATGATTCAAACAGTAGAAGCTGCTATACAACCCAACAACAACAACAACAAAAAGTATTGGAAGGAAACTAAAGGAAATTAAAGAAAAAAAAGGATCAGTTTAAAAGGCTAACTGAATAAATATAAATATCATGCCTATAGAATAGAATAACTGCAGAATTAGACTTTCAGCTTTAGCTCTCAGAAGGTGAGAGGAGTTGAAGTGCTACATTATGCCAGGCTTGCTTGGACACCTTGCTGTTTGGGGCAGCTGCAGAGGAGCAGTTGCATTCTTACTCTGGAAAGCAGGGCGACCACATGCTCTGCGTGGGGCTGTTGCGCAATACTCCAATAGCAAACACTGGGAGCCCATCCGAGGTATGGGCCCACATTTTGTCATCCTGGTTCACAGGCTATAAATAAACATGTAACTGATCCCTCTTCAATAAACAAACTAGATGCCTTATGGTGTCAGCCTGAAGTTAGGAATAAGTTTCTCATTTTCTTTGCAAATATTCAGGAGTACTTGACCAATTTCAGTTAGTAAGGGCAATGCCATTTATTTCTTTATTAATAAATGGATAATGGAGCTCAATAATGATTTCACAGGCTCTTTAGCAATGTTTTTCTAATCTTTATCTTTGCTTATTCATAAATTCAAGATATTAATTCCTATTTAGGACTGGCTTTTCAAGTCTTAGAACATTTGTTGTCCTTGACTTCATGCAAGGCATTTTCTGCAAGAGCCTTGGACTTTGGCACAGTCTAAACTAGTTGGAAACATATCTCCTTCCAAGACCACATCAGAAAATCCAATTGCTTTTAAGCATTTGTGGAGACCACTGGTGGTATGCTTCATGTTGTTGATGTTCGGTGATGTTTGGTGATGTTCAGAGTAAAGAGAAATACTGGATACCTACTTCATGTGGTAGGAAAAAGAATTAGAAAGAATAAATGTGTAAAATTTAAATGCATTGAAGTTGAAACCCACATATTTTCATATGTAAGGAATGTTTGTCATTGGAAAAAACTCCCTGAGGAAATAAAACCTGCACCATCTCTTTGTATCTTTCTAAACAAGTCTCCATGCTCTAGTGAAAAGCATTATTTTGCTCATGAATTAGAGTTATACGTAATTAAATAATTTATGTCCTTTTGGGGTTATAAAGCATAATTTTCTCTTTTAGATTTAAAGTCTATAAATCTTACACATTTGTGATAATATGGATGATAATGACAAAAATAATTTGATGTTTTAGTGAATGGTTAGAATTCTGTGAGAAAAAAAATTTAATACCACTTAGTGGTTTTGTTTTGTTTTGTTTTATTTGAGGTGCCACTTTATTGTATTAAACTTGTTTAAGTAAAATAAATAGGGTGCCTTTTTTAATGCTTTTATGTTAGTTACTCAGCTAGCATTTCTCCACAACCTTCTGAGTAGGCTGAGCATAATTTAGATTGAAATGATAGCAAATTTTTGGGTATAGGATATACCAAGCAGACTTTTTCTGTAGAGGCAGGAAGGCTTTGCATCTGGGTTTGTACCACATGGATTTTGGACATGCAGTGAAACCACAGTGAAGTACTGGCGGGAGTTGCAACGTAAAGTGAAGTTTTGAGCCCAAACAGAAGTCTGAACAATCAGAGAATGTTCTGAAGAAGATTTCCATGGCAGATCTGAAGATCAATCCCCAGCACAATATCTCTCAGTACACAAAGCACAGTTAAAATAGGGAGAAAATTGAGTGTTCTTTTCCCTTTGCAAAAAGACTGAAAGCCTTGTTTCAGGATATATATAGGAATTCAGTCATGAGCTTTGAGCAGAATCCACTCCATGCCTTAACAACAACCCTCTTAACCAGCATTATTGCTACTCTTTCAGTTATTGTAAACAATTACAGCAGGTCTGGAAAGAAAAGTAAGGGAAAACAAACAGTCAAGTTTATCAGTCTATTTTATTTTATCTATTTCAGTATAATTGCTACTACAATGTACATACTCTGAGCAGTATATAAAATGTTTTAATGACCAGGACAGAGAGTTACTAGCTAAAGGACAATTAGTGGTTACCTCCTAAGTCGCCTGTTACACATTTACATCTGGAGGGAAATTGTACTCTAAAGGCTAAGCCTGCAAAGGGCTCCGTGGCAGCACAGGGTGGTGCTCTGCCTAATCTCAAGCGTCTGCAGGCCATGGCATAAAAAGAAATTTTGGCCTTGTAATTCTTTCCATGGCAGTGCCCGCCTGCCTCAGGGCCTGGAGGAATTCACAGCAGGTGGCACAATGAGCAGGGACCGTGGTGTGTCAGGACTTTGTAGGGCATAGATGCTTTACCCTGGCTGCAGTGCAGCAGGATTGGTGGTGTTCCCTCCTGGAGTGAGGTACCTGGAAGAGATATCTTCTCTTCTTTTTTTGACAACCAAGGATTAGTTGTTTAATCCTTCCAGAAGGCTTCATAGGAGGAGGTGATGTTACTCCTTATGTTTCAAGAATCCCCCAATCTGGATATATGGGAAAGCACAAGAAACAGGATGTTTGCTCTCAGAGCTGTGCTTGTGTAGCTATGCTTCTTTTTTACATCTATGACTGTTACTGGTGAGGTGCCCCCAAAGGCTTTGCATAGTCACGTTCAGAGGCTGCATGCAGCAGAGTCTGCAGGCTTGAGAAAACACATATGCAGAGATCCACAATGTGTGATGTTTAGCATGCCAGAAGCTTCTGGGATATTTCAGAATGTGTATTATTCTTCATGCAGTGCAATAGTTTGAAGCTGAAATCAAAATACAACAGAGTGAAATGGCAGTACTGATGGGACATTTACACTGAATGGACAGCTGTGGAGAGGAAGAGGAGAAGAGGACAAGTACCCAGAACTTGATGCCAAAGTAACTCTGTGAAACTTCACTATCTTGCTCCTTAATCAAGTACACGCTCTAAAAATTATATGTGAAATAAAGTGGAATATCTAAAGAAGCATTTCAATAAGTACAGTCTTAGAGCTGATAACTATCATGCATCTTGTTCCTTCTTTATCATTAGTCACCCAGTGGCTTCAGCGCTTCCCACTCTGGGTTCAGTATTTTCTTTTTCATCCTGAAGAAAATGTTGCAACAGCCAGTCTAGAGGCTACACTGGGAGAGAAAAATAGGTATTTTGATATACTGGCCTAAATAAAAGTTTGAGTACAATCAGACATCTTGGCAGACCACCTGAGACAAGAAAGGACACCCTGGTTTCCGGTATTACTACAAGTGATGGCTTCATTTGAAAGCCTGGAGTTGTTTTAAGAGGGAATATTCAAGGACAGACAGTAGCCTTGTGTATGAAACAGGTAGATAGAGGATAGAACAAAAATTGTATAAATATTGTAACCACTACTAATCTCTTGGTGGTTATAGTTTTGCTGGACTTGTATATTTACGGGTATTAAAGAACTGGCTACCAGAGCAAATCTCATTGGAGAGCCCAATGAGGCTATGACTAATTTGCAAATCCCATTGAGCTTCATGAATGAAAAAAAAAAATAGCAACTTGCTTAATCCTGTAAAAAAGGTTTCTGGGCATATCCAACAGCAGATTTTTGGCTGCTTAGAAATTTTTAAATAAAACCTTTAAATAGGATTGGACAAAAACTGAGAAGGGTGTTAAAAATCTCTCTGATGGAAAGGTTCTTCATGGCTGTAGCTCTGAAGTGGATCTATGACATCACCTATGAATTTCTCATGTTTATGCTTAGACATGAAAGCTAGGCATGTTTAGATCTGAGTTTTTCACTGAACAAAAATGGTAAGTTCCAAGCTCCCTTACCCATTCCAAATAAAATGAGGAGAGATTTGAAGGTATTTATACTGTTCAGTAAATATGTAACCAGGCTTACTAGTTCTGGGCATTGAAAAGTCTGGATTCAAACAAAGTCATGAAGTTCCTTTAGAAGCCCTAACAAGTAATAAGATCTTTTCATTGCTTATTTGTTTCTAAGGGTGTTTTTCCCACAGGATTTAGTATATACTTAGTTTACACCAGAAGACTCTTGGTGAAGAAAGATGAGTTGGAAACTCACATTATTTATTAAAACAAATTAAAAATAATCTATTCAAATGTGAATGATATTAGAGCTTAGGGTTCCTGGAAGAACTGTTTGCATATGGTACAAATAGGAAAGTAGACCTATATTTTGTGTCCTAAAGGTTAAGTCTTTCTCAAAGGAAAACAAAAAGATGCTATGAAAGCAGGTAGAATTGGTGTTGCTGTGCTGGGGAAACAGAAAAACTTCTCTTGGCCTCAATGATGGAAGAAATGCCCCTGAATCAGAGAAGAAGGTAGGCATTGCTTTCCTCTTTTTCTTGAACTCTGGGGCCGCCAAACTGTCTGTTTTCACAGGCAGGGGATTGCACAGAATTTCACTTCCTTAACCAGGTGTCATCTCAGGCTAGGAATACGCTAGGAAGCTCCTTGAGCTGCTTCCTTACTTACATTGAGGCTCTGCAGTACCCTTAATCAGCCCAAACCTGCAAGGTACAAGCTGGCCTTGAGTGTTGTGTTTCAAATAACACACAGCAGTATTCTTTCAGAAGGGACATCCCCCCTTTCTGTGACTGTGTCATTCCTTCTGCTATTAATGGGAGCTGCTAAAGAGGGAGGATAAATCTCAGAAAACAGTGACTACAGCATGACGCATGTCCTTACTTAACCAGTTAGGCAAATGAAGTCTGCTTCTTCTCTCTTCAGAACAGCTGAGGGACATTATTATTTCGCAGGGCCATCAGAAGCAAATCCAAAGGTCCAACAAATATTTTCTTTTTACTATATACTTGTTTCACTACCCAACTCCAGTGAATTTTTAGTTCAATGTCTCTAAAAAAAACAGAAAGGAAAAGTACTCCTGCCATTATTGTTATTACAAATTGCCAGCAATGTGAAGTCAAAAGGTAAGCCATACTGGAAGCATCATGAATTTTCACCTGTCATAAAAGAACACAATGTTTCTTAAGTTTCAGGGAACAAATGAGAATTTTTCAAAACTTTACATTTTTTATCTCACAGAAAAATATGCAGAGGAATGGAAAAATCTCAATTGGTTCACCAGTTCAGTACAATATTTTGGGGATCTCTCTGGTCCAAAACTAGATTTCCTAATCAAAACTAGAGAGAGACTGAAGGATATGATGAACAAAGAATGATAGAAACCCCAGAACAGCAAAAAGAAACTTAAACAGGTACAGAGAAAGGTGTTGACTAAAGCGTCAGCTCAAGTTAGTGTTTACTTTTACAAAAATATAGATGATTCCACCTGCATTAACCTGAAATTGTCTCTTTTATGCATCTTAAGCATCCAAAACTGCAATGACAAGTCACTTTTGATTGGCTTTTCCTTTACATGATGTTATGAATAGAGCTTCAGAGAATCTTGAATTCATGACAGGAACATTTTATAAAAACTTTACAATTTCATGGTACAAGAACCATGTTTCCTGCCCAACTCTATTGCAGGTGTTTAATTTTTAAATTAAAAATTTATTGCAGTGTGATAGTCTGCAGTATGGAATTTTTCCCAATACTAAACTGAAATATTTCCTACCAAAAAAAAAAAAAAAGCGAAGTGAGCCTTATCAGAAGCCAGGATGGTCATAATTATGACTGTCAGGATCCTCAAAATTAATTACAATTTCAAGCTGTGACAGAGCCTAAAATAGAAAGAGCTGCTGGTGATCCAGAAAACACTGACAGCATGTCCAAGCTAGTATTTGGCAGAGAACATATGCAACTTAAAAAAGAACATAACCCTTTAGGCCCATGCAAGCAATTAAGCTTTTTGTGGAAATGTCAGTCCATAAGTATGAAAAGACCTTTCAATTGTTTATGCACAACTTTCCTCTAATTAGTGAAAACTGATTTCAGTTTTTGCCCCTTCATTTTTTAAATACGACCAGATGGGCTTAAGTTTGGAGGGCAGCTGTTCCGTTCAAAACAAAGAAAAAAGGAGATGATTCTTGCCAAGTCAGTCTCCATGATTCTTACAGTGAGGGGGCACAAGTAAATGCCAATCAGCTTAGCAGCATTGAGAGATACATAAGGAACTTAGCCTGAGAGCTCTGCTGACGACGTAAAACAAGAAGACATTTCCAGAAGTGTCTGTCAAACAAAGTATAAAAATAATCAGAGGCTGTTGGCACAAGGTACTGTGACTGTAGCTGATGTTCAAGTGGATGAAATTTAACAGCACTTTGATAAGTTTAATTTCATTGTTGGAGTGCTTCTTGCTAATATTCTAAATGCAGTGATCAGTGAGGTAAAAATAAACCATATGACCATGTTTTAACAGAGCTACCTTAAAAAACTAATGGGAAGGATTTTTCTTTCATCGCACAAGCTGATAAATCACTGCTGTCATATTAACCTGTGCTTTCTCTGTCACTCTCCACAGCTCTGTCTTTCATGTGAAAGACAGTGACTTCTTCCTCCTCTGTCTCCATCCAGTTTTCCTACACCTCTGAGCCTAAAATAACACACTTTAAGTCTTGAGAGTGATGACCCCAACACTGAATAACTACAAAATAGGTCAGTAGAATGCAAAGCAAACATCACCTATTGAGTAGGCAAAACCACACATGTTGCTCCTGAAATCTTGCCTTGGCTTGAATTCTTTAGAAGAATGCTTAGTCTGTCTCCTGACTTTCTGGGCTTCAGTATGTAAATTGAGATCGGCATTTATCCAAGCCTTGTAGAATGAGAAGGTTGCATTAAATGGTAGTTGTTTAAAATCCTTGGGTAAGAGACTACTTATATAAATGCTATGACATCGACAATCCATTTATAAGAGGAAATACATAACACAATCTTTTCCAAACATTTTATGCAGTTCTGCTAAAAAAGAGCCAAAATGTAGGATCTCATTTAGATTTTTTGGTGATGTATCATCAAATGCATTGTGTTATTCGGATCTCTTTCTAGAATTTAGATGAGTTATCTTGTTCACTTTGCCTCTTTTTTTCCTTACATCTGTGTCTGTCTTACCTGTTTGAATTAGAAACTCTTTGCAGCAAAGACTATTGCAGTGTGTCTGTGGTACCTAATGAGTTAATCATATTTTGGCCTTGTTGGCTCTGCCTTAGCACATAGTGCTAAAATTAATCAATTTAGTGCTTAGATTTACAACTGCAGTTTGATGGAAAGTTAGAGTCCAGGAGACAAGTGATATCCTCTTACACTGGCAGAGCCTGCAGAAAAGTGCTCCTCTCAGTAGGTCAACGCAAGAAAAAAAAAAAAAGAAGTGAAGGAATGCATGTGATGTCAGTGCTCCTGCAATATAAAGCTGAGACAGAAGCATACATCTCCAAGAAACAAGTAATAGATGAGGACCAAGAATATCAAATAGATGCCCTTGGTTCCATGTGTTGATTGCAGTCTTTTGAACGTAGCCTCTAAGTGTTATCTTTCTCTTCAAGTCCCACTGAATTTTGTTCCTTGTTCTAATTTCTTCCTATCACCTGGTGTATCTTTATTTTTATATATGAGAAAGCGGAATATTAAAAGCAATCCAGGACACAAATACCAATATTTTGCTGATGACACAAAGGGAGGAAAATACGGAGTTTTTGTTCATCTCACTACTAAAATTGTAAAAAAATGGGATCATCAGGATTCTCACTGTAACATGGCAGCTGGGGATGGGTTATGCTTCAAAGCATCTTATGAGACTGGAGTATCAGGATGATGAACCCTTTAGTCCTGTAAGAACTAACCACAGCCATATTCAGCACTCACACTGGCACAGAGGATGATTTGCTCTCAGAGGTTATTAATTTGCCCTAAAAATCCAAAGAAATACAAGTTCATAACAGCGATGAGAAACTGTTGAAGTAAACTGCTTGTTGTCTTGAATGAAAGAATCGATGGCAGGAATGTGTTTGAAATACCACAGCCAATGCAATAGCACTGAGTTGTTTTTGTGACAGATGGATATAGCTGTGAGTGTTGTCTGGGACGTCTCTTCATTCATGCTAACATTTAAAGTATAGGAGACAGTAGCACAAGCAAGGATCCATTCAACCAACTTCATCACAAGGAGTTTGGATCTGCTCTGGAAAACGTGTCTCACCAAATTCTTAGGAAGGTATTAAAGCACTGCTGTGGAGCATCTTCGCTCTGCCTGGTAAGGGTCAAATCTAAGGAAGAGAGAGAGTATTCAGTCTGCCTTCCTCCTTGGCTTGTCTGCAGAGCCTTCAAAGGAAGGGTGCACAAAGTCCATTTCATATGTATTGCTGAGAAGCAACTGGATGGCAGTGACTTCCACTCCTTAACACCAGTCCAGCCTGAGTCTGACCTGGCAAGCCCAAAACAGAAATCTCTGTATCTCATTACCAAAACTCTGAACCATCCAACTCATTTGACTTCTCATTGTATAGACTATAAATAACTTGATTCCAGACATTGCCAGGTGGTGCAGCAGAGCGAAGGCCACCACAGAGGAGCATGTGCTCTCATCAAAGCCTGTATGTGAAAGCTTGCTTTCAGTTTGTATGTCTGGTGGTTTATATTGAAGGTCACCTGCCAGAGGTGGTATTTTGCTAACTTTTCAATGGATGTTGGCTACTTTTTGACTAGGGAATTGTGTTTCCCTCAGGCTTCAGAGGGAAAATGTGGTACAACATCCCCAGGATTAGGAAAGCCAGGGGGCTAAGCAATAGCATACAAATGCCAAGGAGCTGACTTTGATGCAGTGGTTAAGACTCCACAGGAATTCCAAGACCAAATCCCATGGATCCTGCTGCTGGCACGCAGAGGAAGCTTTCCCTCTGGCTTCCTTACTGCTCTCAACCTATTTTGCAGAGGCAACACAGGCAGTAAGGTTGTGGGGCTGCCCTTGGCTCCTGGCCAGCACCTGCATACTGAGCCCTGGGCAGGAGGTGACCGACTGCAGAAGGTTTTCTAAAACTGCTCCCAGCAGAACGAACATATTTCTCAACTTGAGCTTTCACTCCCAGGAGAGCAGTGGTGTCACTGCTTAGTGCATTTGTTTATTATCTTCTTGCTAGCGGCCTCCACCTTCTGCATGTCCTGTCCTCCTGCTCTGGCAGCTGTGCCATACTTTGCCCTGCTTATTACCTTGTCTGGAGTTATGGCTAAGGCAATGGTTGCTGGTGGGGGAATATCTCCTAAAGCCATCTTCCCTATTTACAAAACCTGCAGTCTTTCCAAGGCACATTTCTTTGCAATTTTCTTCATAGCAAGCTTACATTAAATTTGCCACCATGGGGTTCGATATCCTGTGCTCTCAGCGTGCAACAGAATGGCTTAGGACACTGCTTTCTTTGTTAGACTCAAGAAGAATTGGATTTTATTTTATATTATATTCATGCAGCAATGGAAACAAATGTTGTTCAGTGTTTTGGATCACAAACGATGCATCGTTCCTATGGAAGCTGCCTGAGTGCCCAGTAAAGACAGAGGGATTCAGGAACCCAATTAGTAATGGCTAAATTATAGCAATGGTCGACAGTTGTGTCTGCTTTCTGTCCCAGTAGTAAGGTACCTAGAGGACATGACTAAGATTAGAAGATGAGAAAAAATCATACAGACAATTAATACAGGCACACCTAAAGTATTGCAGAATTAGCAGACCAAGTCCTGCTTAAGAAGGCTTCTAACTATTATCAACAATTCTTTAGAAAAGAGCCACAGTTTACATGTGCAGTCAGTTGCTTTCTAATTGCTACAGCAGGCTACCACTGGGAAGAACAAAGGAAATATTTAGCACATCGTAAATTCTTCTGCAGCCCTGCCGAGTGGCTGGAGTTCAGATTACAAGTTTATAACCAACATTTGAGAGCAATTTCTCCTCCACTTTGAGAAAGTGGGTGGGGAAGCTGTTCGACACTTTCTTCAAATGCCTGAAGTAATGTGTGTCTGAAAGAAATGAGGGTTCAAAATTCTCTTCCACTTGTCTTTTGATTCACTCTTGTAATGTATTGTTATATATTTAAATGCTAAAAAAAACCCCCTTTGCTAAAAAACAGATGAATGTGCCATCGTTGTTTCGATTGCTGTAACTATTGTTTTCCAACTTTAGTGCTATTGTGAGTGATTTTCAGGAATGTTGCTGATCAGTATTTGCTCCCATCGATGCCAAGGGTCTTGCAAATGGTGTAGGGGGATGTGTGCTGGTAACTGGAGAGGAGGTATTACTCTACTTGAGTAGGTACTTAATCATGTCCTTGTCTCGTGAATGAGGTGTTGAGGCTCTGACAATTGTAAAGATTTCATGATCTAGAAGAAAATAAGCTGGTGCCCTGGCAGAGACACCTCCCACCCCCCCCCCCCCCTTTAAAGTGAATGCTAGGTGAATTCAGATGTTGCTTAAGTTTCTCCTAGCTTCACAGGGATAGAATATTCTCCATTTGATGTTAGTAATGAGAAATATTACTGTCTACTCAGCAGCTGCCAGTAATGTAGAAGAGATGTAAGCAAGGGAATCTGCTGTGTTACTCAGCTGAGAGTGGTTTCAGTGTTAACCCATCTCAGTTCAGTTTTCTGAACTTCTCTTTAAAGAAAAAATTGTCTCAGAATTTAAGTTAGAAGTTTGTTCACACAATCTACTTTGATATGCCTTTTTTTTTATGAGGTTTGTCAATACTTTAGTATGTCAGCCAGCATTTCAACCGAAGCGTATTTCCTTTTTCCCTTCCCAATTGACTTAAAAATGCAGCACACTTGGAGTTGAAAAAGACTCCCACATACCTGTAGCCAAGTTAGAATAGAAAATAAAAAAAAATGAAGGATTAAGTGTAAAAAACTACTTTTCAGTGTTCTGCCCTTCGATACATATAGTGTATCTACATGTCATGTATTTTTTACATTGCTGGCCCGACAAAAAGTTCAGTTAGCATTCATATATTCTACCTTAACAACTTCATAGTGATACATCAGAGACACTGTCAAGATCTCATTGAAAGCAGAAAAATACACTTGTCCATCGGAAGTCCTCCACCAACCTTGGAATATAAAACTCTAAAATAATACTGTATTTATGAAGCCTGCTCTCAGTCACAACTTTCTAGGGATGTCTTCCTATGTGAATGAGAGTGGTTGACAGTCTAATCACACTCAACTCTACAGAAGATATAGAAAAAAGATACAGAAGCCAGTGGTTTAGCATGGTCTGGCACTATTACTGTTACTCCATAAAAATTAAGTAAGTTTGGTAAACTTTTAAAAATAATTTAGTGGCAGGAGACACAGCAAGTTTGTGTCATTAGAGGAAAAATCCCAGTGCTTGGCCATTGTGGGGAGACTTAAAAGTTTGAAGCAGCAATACAATGGAATGGCTGAGGTGCTCTGTAGAAGTCTGTTTCTATTTATGTCTTTCTATCATCAGCTTTGCACTCTCCACCCCCACACACATTACTCCTCTTCCACTGAATAAATGGAATATTTCACCCATGAATAATAATCTTCTTTCACTAACCTAAAACAACTGCCACACAATGCCTTCACACCTGCAGCATTTACAAACTGCAGGTCCTGTGGTCAGGAAAGGAACTTAATAAGCACTTCACAGCTGAGATGGCTGTAGGTTAGGAGCAGAATGTTTGGTTGAAACCTGAATTTTGTCATTGAAAATCATGTAATTTTGCCAGCCTTTTGCTCCTACACCCCATGGTCACAGCAAAACTATTTCCGTGACAGTAAAGCTATCTAGAGGGCATATTGTAAATGCATTTACTTTTATAGTTTGTTGCCAGTTTGGTGATCCCTGTTTAAAAGAAATTACGGAAGTGATTTTAAAGGTTAAAGAAATATGCAGACTACAGAACAGGACATGGAGGGGCTGCCCCCACCTCCTGCTGCTAAATGAAATGACAGATGGGTAAGACCTTGTATCATGAACATAAGTGGTACTTCAGCAATTGATGTTATTGCCACTCTTTTTTCCATTCATGCTTCATCAGAAATTTTTCTCTCCTTTCCTGTCTCTCCTCATTATTCACTTGTTTTGAAGCACTTGAGTCTCCAGTGAGAGACCTAAACCTGCAACCACTTCATGTATGGGGGATTATGGGGTTTTACTGTGTGTTAGCATCATGGTATTTACTTGCCTGAGTAAGGCAAGCAGATTCAGACTGTGCTGATGACCTCTTTTTGCTGGTCTTGTCAATCCTACCATTTTTATCTGAATTTAATGTAAAACAAAGTGTGGGCCTCATGAAGAAACAAGGTAACATTGGCTCCTTTCACTACTTTCATAGGGTGACACAGGACAGCAGCAGACCCCCTCAAATGTTCTTAGTTCTCTTTGTTTCATTTTCTCAGATGACCCTAAATTTCCTCTTAGTCTATTCCAGCCTTTTAGATGTGGCCATAGTTGCAAGGTGTATTGGGTGAGGGGCAGGGGCCTTTAAGAGGAAAAGATGGGTCTGGATTAAGAGATGTCAAACACTCCTGAGGGCTCTGTGTCTGTGTTGAACATCATCTCCCATTACAAATAGGAGTTGAGACCCAACAGATTAAAACTGAACGGGATAAAAATGTGCAAATAGCATGGGTGGCTCTGCAAGTGTGTGAATAAATGCAGGGGCACACGAAATGGAGAATGCATATAATAGGTAATTGATAGAATATATGTCCTAAAGTCTGGATTTATACCCATAGCCACACAATATTTAAGTCTGTGTAAAATGCACATTGCATTTGGAAAATAACTGTGTACTTGTGCTTTCTGGCACACTATGCTAATTAGCTATTCTAGGCACCAGCAACCCTTGAGCTTTTCCTCTGAGGAGATGCTGTACAAAGCCAGTAACAGACATAAACCAGTCAGTTTATGCAAAGAGATGAAGCCCAGCCCACTGAGAGTTGCAAAAGACTTGTGCAGGAAGGGAGTTTACCCTCCTTTGGGCTCTAGCAGAGCTTGGGAAGGTACATCTGCTGATGAGAGTCTGGGAAAGCCTTGCAGCTGGTTAGTGGGTCAGATGTTCTCATGTCACATGGGACTTTCAAAGCATTGGATCTTAAGTGATCATGTAGCTTTCAGAAGTTTGAAATCACCACTGTCTGCATGTCAGCTCACTTTTGCTGTTGCCATTGCTCCAAAACAAAGCTCTTATTAAATGCTTTGAGTCTTGGCATAACACAGATTCCCCAAACCACATTTATCCCATGACCAGTGATGAGTGTGCAGTTCTATTGTTAGAAGCAAACCACTTCAAAACACCAAAACATATGTTTTACACATATTTTCAACCCTTTTCTTTGTGAACAGCAATTTTTTAAAACTTATTTTTAAAGGTTTTTAAGGTCTCCACTGTGAGATCCTGGTTAGTTTTGTCTTAGACATGAGTATCTTTTACAAGATAGCACACACAAGTAAGTGTGTTTTGACATCAGTTCTTTTTCTTGCCAGGCCTAGAAGTTCTGGGTGCAGTGTGCTCCCTGAATTAGTTATGATGTCACTAACACCTAAAACCAGGCATTTTTCTGTCCTGATTTAGGTGTTAATGACATCATCATCTGCTACAGTGGAAACAAACACCTAAAAATTTAAGCCTGGGTATGTAAATAGAGGAGTAGCTGGTTTTTGAAATACTTTACTTTAAAATGTAGTATTTAGTCTAGACACAGATTCTGTTAATGATTTGGGATCACAAATGTTCCATGTACAAGAGAATTGCTGCTAACTGTTAAAAGAAAAGAAAAAAAAAATCGAGGTTATAAAATGTTTTTACATACCTGAAAACAAGAACTGCTCCTCAAATAAACAGGAGTGTAGTTAACTGATTCATAGGGCAGAGTAATCTGATCTGCTTTATTAAAGTTTATCAAGGAAATATGAATCAAAATCTTTAAAATTTTAACTGTGACCTCTGAAACAAATGGAGATATGGCAGGAGAAAAAGCATGAAAGAAGAGTATTTGGGTTCTATGTCATAAAAGTTGTGTTTCCAAAATACTCAGGTAAAGATTAACCTAATCTTCCACCTTGATCTGGATGACCATGGTAGCTTTGGAAATGTCTTAAACTTCTTTTAAAAATAATCATATTAACAATGATGCAACTTGCCAAATTTATGCAGAAAATCAAAGCTATGTGTTTGGCACAATTTTTTACAGATTTTTTTTACAAAAATACTCCAGTCATTTTCAGTTCATCTTCCTGCTAGGCACAATCCAGTACCCACTGATCCCAATAAAAAGCCTCAAACACCTAGATGATGCCAGTTCAAGGGAAGACCTTCTCTGCAGTGTTTGTTGCCAAAGGAGCAAGAGGCCTCCACCAGAATCAGGATTCTAGAGTGGAAAAGCAGCTCGTTTCATCAGGGAAAGCAAAACTGTAGAACCCAAACTCTTTTCATTCTCAGATGACCTAAATAGGATTATGGTGGTTAAAGTTCAAAAATCTGGGCCTTCATTTTATGTGACAGAGCTATTATGTCTACTTTGATCACAGATTTCTGAAAGTGTTTTTAAGGAGATTAAAGGCAATTCCGTAATTTACAGTAGAACACACAGTGAATTAATTACTGTCCTCACATGGATGCGGCTTTTGCCTATCTCCTGGTTCCTCTGCTGAGTCTGCTAACTTATCCAAGAAGAGTTTAATGTAATATGCATACACAAACCTCTCTCACAATGGAAGCCAGCAACCTGATGTATAAATAGTCAGGAAGTGGTAAACGGGAGTTTAAACCCTCTGCGGTGTAGCCAGGAAGTGAACCTTGGTCACACATCTCTTTGGTCAAAGCTCAGACCACAGTATTACAATATTAAGGGAGCATAAGAGTGGTTGGAATCCTCCCCCAACTATTCTAAAGAATTCAGAAAGTGCTACTATGTTTTATGAGTTACTGTTCCTTACTGCCGTGTTTTAGGGGTGACTTTGTGCAATGTATTTTAATGAGCCCCTCAAGGAATTTAGCAGAGTTCCTGGATGCCAGGCAGACTGAAGTGTGAAGGTGGAAGTGAGCAGCTCAGCTTTGTTTACTAAAAATGAGACATTTTCTGCATTTAGACAACAGTTTTTGACTCGCTTAAGCATCTTTCAAGTAACCAGCTATGATGCCTCAGGGACTAACTCGGGGAGTTTTCAGTATCCCAGCACTGTATGCAATTCTCTGCATTTTTGCTTGAGTCCCTGTTAAAGCCTCCAAGCCCTTATGTGGGTAAGCACAGATAGAGAAAACACCACTGGTTGAACACAAACCTCTTTTTGATAGTGCTTATTTTACCTTGGTGCAAAGTGACACCTACTGTCCCTCTTTATTTGTATTATTATCTGGAATTTATTTGTGATGCGTTTATTTTTGTCTAACAGTAGAGCCTAAAATTGTGCAGAAATGTCTTGAAAATAAAAAAGTAAAGAAAAGACCATCTCAAAAACATCTGTGTACATTAGCTATTAGTATTACTATTGTTCTTGGATATCCTCACAGCAACTGCATGCCTTAAAGGTTCTGGAAATTGATTGATTGTTCCCAAACTGCTACATAGTTTTAGTTGATTAACCACATATATTTTTTTGCCAATATGTCTGGCTACCTTGTAGAAGTTACTGCATTGCTGACCGTATTACAGAAACAGATTTTTTAGGGATTGGAATCAGATTTGGCAGTAAAGGGTTCAGTTGCAAATTCATAGGTGATCTTAAAAATTTCATTTTGACATAAAAGAGAACTCTTTGCAATGGAAAAATAAGGGTCTGGATTCTATTTAAAATTACATCTCCACTTGCAAATTTTTCTTTGTAAGCTCTAGCATAAGCTCTATGCACTCATTGAAATTGTCAGTATTTTTCCTGGTCATTTGAGATCATCTTCCCAGGAACAATGCAACATCCTGTCTTTTGAGAAGCAGAAAAATATCTGTTCAAAATGGCTTCTCATTAAAAGGTCTTTTGTCTTTTCTTTGGCTTTTTCAGTTTTTAACGAGTTGCTTATATATCTCAATGGTTTGAAAAGACAGATGTCTTTTATGTAATCTTCCATGTAAGCTTTTTTCATTTCACTTATAAACTACTTCACCATATTTTAAGATTCGGTCATGCTTTCATGGAAAAATTACAAAAAAAAAAAAAAAAAGTGAGCAGTCCTTTGTTGCCCACCATGAACTTCTAGATAAAGTGTGTATAGCTTGCAGTAGGTAATAAAATCCCAACTTATAAATAACCCACAATTTTATTGTAGAAATAGCAATTAAAACTGTGTTGTTCTGTTTTATTTTTACCCTAAGACTGTAATATATGAGTTTCATTTGGGTAACAGTTAAATAGTTAACAGCACACCCTCTGTTTTGCTCCAAGGGCAGCTCTGTGTCTGAAGTTGGAGACCCCAGACTGCTTAGAGATAAAACGATGAACAACCTCCTTGTAGGGAAGGCCTCCCAGAGCCTACCAGGAACGGCTGTAACCCAGGCATTACAAACTTGTAAGGAACAGTGAAAGACAGAGATGCCAAAACTGTCAACCTTGTAACAGATTAAATAATTTAGGCCAGATGCCAGGCTGTATAACATGGATTCCTTCTTTCTGAAGCAGAGCTTGACCAAAATGGTGTCCCATTTTTTCATCTTTGTAAGCCTTTCCTCAGTTTATCATCAGATACGCTTTTAACTCTTATAGTTCTGACATGGTTTGGACACAGAGCCTTAACTGCATTTTTAGCCTTAGTCTGTGAGCAAACAAAAGACAAAACAATTGATTTGGTGATTTGAACAGATGTGAAAATGTGTGCTTTGTCTGCTGATTTGGAGCAGCAATAAATTTGACAGCTGTTTGACCTGTGGCAGAGACCTCAAATGTGACTTGAAAATCACCACTGTTACTTGGCATTTCTTCCCTGAAAGAAGCATTTCATACCAGAGAAGGATCTGTGGTGTTTTGACTTGAAATGGAAGTGGTATCCATAAATATCCTAAGTATATGCTTAAAAAACTCAATGTATACCTACTCCTGGTTGGGAAAAATCAAATCAAAGTCTGGTGTCTGTAAAACTCCCAAAGCAAAACACAAAGCAAACCAAGGAATACAAACTTGTTGTTTGTATTCTCCCTGGTGGCTGTGATTAGAAGTTGTGAGTTGTTTCTGATTTTGCTGACTCTTCCTCTGTTCAAATCCTGCTCTGGCTTGCATTGTAAATAAATAAATAAATAAATAATTTTAAACTTGCAAGTAGTCAAATCACTCAGCCATAACTGACAGGCATCTGTCTGTATTGGGCTCAAGTACTACTTAGATTTCATCATCATCCTCTAGGCCTGCATGGGATGGGATGGGATGAGATGGGATGGGATGGGATGGGATGGGATGGGAAGGGAAGGGAAGGGAAGGGAAGGGAAGGGAAGGGAAGGGAAGGGAAGGGAAGGGAAGGGAAGGGAAGGGAAGGGAAGGGAAGGGAAGGGAAGGGAAGGGAAGGGAAGGGAAGGGAAGGGAAGGGAAGGGAAGGGAAGGGAAGGGAAGGGAAGGGAAGGGAAGGGAAGGGAAGGGAAGGGAAGGGAAGGGAAGGGAAGGGAAGGGAAGGGAAGGGAAGGGAAGGGAAGGGAAGGGAAGGGAAGGGAAGGGAAGGGAAGGGAAGGGAAGGGAAGGGAAGGGAAGGGAAGGGAAGGGAAGGGAAGAGAAAAGGCAGTTTCAATTATCTAATTAGGGACTTGATTTATCCTAGTGTTATTTTTATTTCATTTAACCTCATATAATTTGCTGGAAACTCTTCACAATTGTCCCATTGTGTTGATTTCAATACAGTCATATGAAAGGGCTGAATTTTGTAAAATAATCTACAGAATCCAGTACACAAAAGCAGAACTAATCTGAAAACAAATAAATTAAGGAAGTCTACAGTTCCTACAGTTAATATATATTTATAGAAGCATTCTTCTTTGTTTAGCAAAATTGTTTTCACTTAGAACAACTCTCCTCTGCTTACGGTTTTTGGAAGTAATCTCAAGTTTTCAAACCATCACCTAGCCATAAGGAAGCTGTTGAGAAAAAGAGCTAGACAATGGACTATACTATATAGAGATAAATTCTAAAATCATCACCACATTATAAAAGTATCTAATGAAAACATCACATAGTATGTAGTCAAAAGATCTCTTTGATTCTCTGGCACATGTATTAAAAGGTATATTGGTATGTTATAAAATGCTACATGAAATACCTTGTATGGTTCTATCCTTTAAAGAGATAAAGATGTTTTATAGTTCAAAGCATGCTGACCACATATGACATTTCACATAGATACTATTAAATTAGCAAAATGTTATTGTTTTAATGTGTACTTACTGCATTATTTTTGTTGACTAAGAGATGCAGATGAGATTCTGCTTTTGACTCTTCAGTTTTTTCATGGTCACCAATACATTAGTGTAGCTTATGAAGAAGGTCTCTGTGTGCTAGGGATAATGAAAACTGCTCATTAAATTTCAAGTAAAATAAAGTAAAACATAGCACTCATGGTCTTTTCTTTTTTTCTACCATAATTGTGAGAAATGGACAAATTTAATAAAACAGCTCTGCAGAAAACCACTTTTCAGCTTCATGATGAAGTTTTCAGTTTTCTTCACTCTGAAGTTATTGTAAAAAAAAAAAAGTCTGTTTATTACTAAAATATTACTTCTGTTCAACAAAGTCTTCCCCAGGGCTAATCTTGGATGTTCAATATGGATCTGGGGGAGGGAACCCCACCTGGAGGAAATTGGGCAAGCTTCCCTAGGACAGATTGGAACTCTGGAATAATATAGCAAGGCCACACATTATGTTCACATCCTTTAATTGACACTTAATTCCATAAGGCTGTGATAGAAAAGAAAAGCAGAAGTACAGCTTCTTTTAATGGTCATGTCTTCACAGACATGAGATGGTAGTGGGTTTCTCAGCTTCTAATCTTAATCTGATTGTCCAAATGTGATCCTACACTTGTCATCAAGCCATGCAGTCATGACAGTGATGCAGGGTGCCTGAAGTGGGAATTTCTGCCACAGCCTTCAGCTTGTAATGAGAGGATAAACTGGGGACATGATGCAGAACTGAAAAGAGTAACCATCTTTCTTTTTGCTTTTCCATCACTATGGAAATGTGAACTATTTTGACTTCCTTACAAGAAAATAATAATTGATTGCTTGCTTGTTTAATATCTTAATGACAGAGTCAAATTTGGGATTGAGGATTCTTTTTGTGGTGGTGGGGTTGTTGCCTATGGAGATCTGAGGAACAAGGATGAAAAAACATCAAACCATGGCTTCCAGAAGATTTGAGGACAAAATTAGGAGGCACATTGAAATAAAAATGAGAATTATGCTGCAAAACAGTGAATCCATTATTATTTTTAAGCACAGAAGATTCAGGAAAATTCTTAGAGACCACTAGAGCTGTAGAATTGTATCAGGATATATTATTGACTGCTATTGACTACTATACATGGTCACATGCTAATCAGACTATGTGTGTTTTAAAGCCTATTTATAGTTTAATTTATGACAAATTGAGCTACTTGTATGATATCTTAAGGTGTTGCAGACAGTTTGGATGTATTCCAAAAAGCAAGCAATGTTTTCTTCTTTCTCTAAGAATCAAGAAATGCACTTTTCTTTCCTTGATGAAAGATCCTGCCTCAGCAGACTGAGCTGCCTCGCAAAATATATATATGTCTGAAATATAAGAAGCTTACACTGAGAAAGAAAAAGCCAAAAATAAAATAAAGGCAGCTAGCTTGATGACAAGCTGGCATGTTCAAATTTGAGGCTCAAACTCAGTGTGAATCACAACCATGTGAATCTTACTCTGTTTCCGAACTGAAGCAGAACTCCGATCCTGCAAACAAAACTCTGTTGCCTTGATTTACACATGTGTGTGGAGACCTGCTCCAGTCCATGGGGTTGCTTACTCATGTGCAGAGCAACATGTGGACTGGATTATCTGGGTAATGCCACAGAAAAGCTTTCTCATTCTTTTTTTCTTTTCCCTCTTCTGATGTCTCACCGTTGTCACACTTTTCCTTCTTTTGGAAAGGCTACCAACAGGAAGTACTGTTGGATATTGTAAAAAAGAGTTCCTATGAAAGTAAAAGCTGGATGGATTTTTAAGCAATACTACCAGAACTATATTTACAGCCATTTAAAAATGCATGATTGTTTCTAAAGATGTGAGAGAAGGTTGTCAGTAGGAACAGGTCATCCATAGTTTCCATGTCTGACTGCACTGGGAGTTGGGGGGAGCTTGCGCAAGGAGAGGGAGAGGTAGAAACAGATTGTAATAATAAAGCCACACAACAGTATTACACATTGAATTTAACATTAAATAAAGATCGCCCAAATTCCTACCTGCAAATGCTTAGTCTGGTGTTTGTTACACTTCCAAGTGCGAAAGAAAAGCCACAAACATTTATCATGATTGTCAGTAAGGGCCCCTTCCACACCTCTTCCATGTTCTCCATTCCTTTCTCTGCATTTCAGAGCTGTCAACATGCATGCTTGCTCAGGCCTCCACTTTTAGCCAAGGCCTCCACTTTTAGCCATTAGTGTGTTACAGGATTGTTTTACATGGACTGCCTAAGAAGAAACTGCTTGATTTAAGTCAGGAGGGAAGGGCTTTTAGAAGCTGGGAACAGTCTGAGCCCTGGCAGCATTCATGACACCTCCCTGAGCTCATACCCATTGAGTTCCCTCAGCACTCACAGAGCCCTTCACATGCAGCAGCCTCCACTAAGCACTGCCACCTCAGGGAATGCCACAGTCTGCCGGCAAGGAGTGTGCTGGAACAGTCCTAGGCTGCTGAAGTTACTCTGCACTGAATTCAGAGATCACTTTTTCTACTAACTGAGAAATATGAGAAAGGTCTCTTACCTCTTAGCAAATTTTTAATATGATTATTCCTATTCGTGTCTTCATACCACAGTCTTTGCTCTTTTTTCTTAGGATTCACTCACTTTTCACTGTCTTACTTTATCCCTCTTACAGGTTATCAAGGTTTATTCAGTGACCATTCTTATGTTTTCCTACATTTTATCATATACTTAAATATATAGTACAGTTCTCTCAGAGTCCATCAGCAGAGGGAGTGCTTTAGGAATGAAATTATTAACCCTCAATATTTTTAACCAAAACTCCAAGTATTTATGCAAACAATGAGCCTTTTGGGCATCTGAAAATGATGCACTGGTGAAGGTACGTTTTTGTGTCATGTGAGCACAGTGGTGAGACTAACTAACTCTGGAGGGAAAGGGGAGGCATGTGGAACGGATTTTAGGAGCATGCAGGGATGATGAGGACTCATTCAAATCCTGTCTCATTGGAAGGAAATGCAAAAGAAACCCAGCAGTGAAGGTGCATTTGTCTTCTCCATTATTTCTGGGGAGCTTGTTTCTCCAGTTCCCTTTCTCTCTCCTAAATGAGGAGCTCTGTGAGGAGCTGTAGTGTTTCCAGGTGACCCACACTCTGGTCCACAGTCATGCTGTGGCAACTTCAGCTCCCTGTGGTAGCAAACACTGGTTCAGCACCCCTCTAGGGCCACCCTGTCCATCCTGCTGAGCACGCCCTAATGGGGGCCCTGTAGCCATGTAACCCTAGCCAAAATCAGGTTCCCAGCATAGTGAAGCTCAGCCCAGCACTTGGTGAGTGAAGGAGCTTCTGCCAGTAGCACCATGTACTGAGGGATATAGTGTTGCCATAAAATCTCCTACATAAATCCCACAAATCCTTCCTGAAACATTGCAGTGCAGTGCCACTATTACGGCATCTCCTACTTAAGTATTTCAGTTTTCAGTTCCATCAGTTTAATGAAAATGCAGTGTGGGTGCTACTTTGAGACTGAATTCTTTATACCACCTGTGAATGAAGGAAGGAGGTAATTAATGCTTAACCCAGTTGGGATTTTTGTGATAGAGCTAGGAAAGGAAGCATGTGGTTAGGATTATAAAAGGCTAATGACATGACAGTCTTCAGTCACTGCCAAACTGAACAACATTCACAGCTAGGCACGAAGTGATTTCTTTTATTTTAACCACAAGGAATCTGTGTCTGCAATCAATCTTAATTTTGAATAGATGATTTCACATGCAGTGGTTGTTCTTCTATTTGCCACTCCTGGTGTTTAATTTATTCTGCTTCACTGCCATTGTCTATGTCTGGCAAGCGCACAAATAAAAAGCGCACCTTCATCCTCCTGTGAGCTCACCACCGCACAATAGCACACACTGTCCACATTTTGAAGAAGGGCTAATTCAAAAATTGGCTTTAAGAGTAGCCAGTATTTCAGCAACTGAAATGGATATCTCTAACATGCACAAAAACAAATAATGAGCTATCGTAGAGTTTTTTGTAGCTGTGACTTATCCGTTTAGGATTCGGGCAGTCAACCCTGACCTTTGCTGTGGTTTCCTTTCAATATCTGACCTTGGATTTCATTATTATTGGTGCTTTTATATTTGATTATTACTGCATTTTCTTTTAATTACTGTGTAGACGTTCTTCCACATATACAAATATGTGCCTAAATTGTTACTAATTTTTTTTTCCACTTCTGCTCAGCCTTGTGTAATGTTTTAACGTGTACTCTAAGCTGTTAAGTATTTTCAATAGCCCCTTAAAGTATGCAGATAAGCATAAAAATGCCTACATGTCATCTCCAGCTCTGACTCTGACTTGTACTGTGGTCTCACAGGAAAGCAAACTGCGAGCTATAGATTACATTGTTTATTTTTCAAGGAGGATTCACAGATATCTATGCATTTATACTTCTTCACTGCTAGTGTTACACCATAGGGGAAGTTTTGCTATCATTTCCCGTCCCATGCTGGGAATTTGTAGGTGTTGTCTCCTGTCTACCCTCATACGACCTCAGTGAAGAAAGAAAATTAAAAATGTCAAAGTCAACACAAACTCACAAAGAAATCTACTACGGAACTGCCAACCCACTAGTGAAGTTTTGTTCAGATTAAATGGAACAATTTTATACAGATCTGTCTATTGCAAACCATTCCCAGGTGCTGTAAAATGGTGTCACAATGCTTCTGATTCTGAGCTTATGAAGAAGAGTTTAACATTTTGCACACAGATTTGTGGAGGATGGCTACTGGGGCTTCTCCCTAGTTCCTATTTATACAGATAAATCATGTGCTTTTTGGGGACTCTGATCCTTAATTCCTTCTAGAGACTACTTGTATTGTGTAGGACTAAATGTGCAAGATTTTAAAGGTGTAAGAGGTTTGATAATCTGAAATTTAAGTGGGATGGGTGAAATAATTTTTTGCATTCGCTTCACCTTCCTTCCCTCTAAACAGAATCCAAGTCTATCCAAGCCTGTGTGTTCATATTCCTCTTTAATGGAAATGCAGAGTGAGACAGACGCAAGTCTCTGCTCTACATAATTTCTAACCTTCTGAAATGCTGAGTCCCAAAGACACTGCTCTGATGGCTGTGTCACCACACATTGACAGTGGTGTGGCTTGAAGGTGTACACATTTAGAAACTTTTTGGAAATCATTCCTTGTGACTCCCTATTCCTTATTTTCTTTCTGGATTCATTTTATCATGTTTGCATTTTGCTCCTAATGTAGTACTTCTTCTCAGTTTTTTCCACAATGTCCCACTCTGCTCTGGGAGATCACAAAACAAAGAGAAATTGGTAAAGGGAGGCCTGAATTTTTCATGTAACTTTCAAAAGCATTTCAGTCCTTTGTTTCAGTGCTGCTAAAAGCTCAGGATTAAAGAAAAAAAAAAGGAAAAATAAGTCATCTAAGAGGACAAAACCTCCTTCCCTTTTACTCAGGGGTGACATTATGAGATGGCCAGCCATAGTGATACCACAATGCTGTAACTATCTGTGTGGAAGCTAAATAAAAGTACAGAAGTGATTTTGAAATCAGGTATACCCCTAGTGAAGTTGTGCAGGCATGAAATCAGAGAATTAACTGACAATATTCAGAACCCAAGTTTAACCTAAAATGCATGGAGAGGCCACTTCTGATGCAGCTAGTCTAGCAAAGCTAGGAGTCCGCAGTCATGTCTGGAGAGCCTGGGGCCACAGGCTGGGATGTGGGTCTGTCTGTTGGTTCTGTGTCACAGAGTTACCTTTGCCTAAGCAAACCTGGTGATTTTCATTCCCCTGCAGGAATATTGAATATTATCAGTTTAAACATGGTTTTATGGCTAATAAGTACTCTTCACGCTGGTGGCAAGGGCCCCCCAGGGCCTAACAAAGATCATTCTTTGTTTTAAAAGAATCGCATTAAGGTAGATTGGCCACTCTGATCACATAGACAGATGTGTGCTGTCCAAGCGCTCCCTACCCCCTGCAGTCCGCAGTGTGCACTTGAGGAGTCCAATAATACGAACTTCACTAATCATCAGGGTGTCACTTCAGGTCACACTGCTGCAGGCTGAGCCAGGCATCCCTGCATTAGTTAAAAGGCAGAGTCCCTGCACTTCAGAGCTCTGAAGTACAACTGAGCTGCTCTGCACAGTGGAGGCAGAAAGCTGACTCTGAAAGATCCCGTGCATTTTAGGGCAGCTGTGAGGGAACCTCCACAACTCCAAGGATGACACCCTCTACCCATATTTTGTCCCCCTTACCTGAAAGGTTCAATTTAGCTGCTCCATTTAGAAGTTTTTGCTTTAATTTTTAACTTTTGCAACGTTATTGCGTTGTTTAGAAAAGTGTTTTCAGAGCAAAACCCGCCAGGGTTCTGGAAATTAGATGCAATGTGTTTAGCCATCAAATAGCCCAGAAACCTCTACGTAAGTGGAGTACAACAGTGCATTTTTCCCATCTTGCTGTAATTCTACTGAGTCTCTGCTCTGAGACTCCTTTGTTTCACCTTTCCAATCTTTGCAGTTAAAAATTTCCCAGTCTCAAAACTGCTGAATCTCTCCATCATCTCTTCCAGCTCTTCTCTGCCTAAATCTTCCCCACTGAGATAATTGATTCACCAGCTACAAAAATCTTCTGTTAGACTTTTGCTTACAAGCATCCAGGTTCATCTTTGTCTGCCTGAGAAACCTGATGCTTCTCATGCCTCTAAGAATACATTTTCCCTCTTAGATATAAACCACTCAGGAATACTCTTCCCTTTTCCCTTTTCTTCAAGCCAGCTTTGCCCAGCCACAGATAACTGATCCTTTCTCTTTGCTCTCTATTTGATTACCTTTTGTTTTCAGAGCCGTAAGCAGATTTCTGTAGCCAGCAGTTGTTTCTTTACTATTCTTACCAGCAGCTCTCTTATTAACTTTCCTCTTCCAGCAATCTTCACAAGAAGTAATTTGTGCATGACCAGTGACAAGTGGACTTACGTTGGTGTATTAAAAAAATCTCAGAAAATACTACACTGAAGTAACTCTTTCAGTCATTCTGCTTACTTTTGAATGGCTTCTTTTGAGCTGAGGTGTGTACAAGAGAGTCCTTTTATTATTTGCTGTAATATTTTATAAGGAACTGCTATGCAGCTTGGAAAGTGATGACACTAAATCCTTTTGTAATGCTCCAAGGCCACTGTAAGAAATGTTCTACTCATTGTTAGGCAGACATGTGGGTTGAACTCAACAAGGCATTTGGCTAAAAAGGCTCACTGCTGACACATCTGCTTTATCCATCTCTTGTGGAGGGAAGAACAGGCAGAAGGAGTTGTGGGGAAGACAAATTATAAAAAAACCCCAACACCTCAATTTATTCTTTGAAATTATTTGTGTTGATGTGAATGTAGAAGAAGATTAGCTGACTTTCTGGAATTACAGCACCAAAACAACAGTGATACATGAGATTAAAAATTCTCCCTAATGCACAGAGACAGTATTCCTTCTCCTGCGTTGCTGTGTGCAACAGAGGTGCATCCAAGATTTGGCTTGCAAAGCTGAGAGAGAAAGTACTTTATTTTTTATTCTTTCACTGCTTGATACATAGGCAGGCAATAGAGTATTTTCTCCAACCTGGAGGGAACTCATTTGAAAACAGACAGAGCTATTTTCTTTTGCACTGTATGTCACTTCAGATGTCTAAAAATATGTCTTTTAAATGTAGTACTCTTAAACATAAACCATTCTAATTAAAAGCAACAATAAAGAAGTCTTAAATTCACAAACTTAAGAAACACTAGAAAGGCAATGTTAGAAATAGGTGGGGTTTTTCTGACTTGAAGACAAAATACTTCTTAAAGGCAAACCAGAGTTATTTTTTTGACTTACATTTAGAGCAAGGAAATGAGAAATATTTGCCATGTGCCATGTTACTTCTAAGAGTACCCACAAGTTTCGTTCAATTCACACTTTATAAGAGGCTCATTTTATGATGCTGTGGACAAGAATAGTGGATTTGTTCCTCTAAGAGCTTACATGATGGGAAATATACAGTATAAAGTGGAGTAGACAAGGATGTCCATTGAAGTTCTTCACGCCTGGAATCCTTGATATTCCAATTCACTACATTTTGGCAGCTAGGAAATCTGATTAAAGCTCTTGTTGATCAAATCTCCCAGTATCTTTCCCTTAAGAATTTCACCAGCAAGAGAGGCTTTATAAGGCAAGGTTTTAAGAAGCTCATGAAGATTCACTCTCAAGCCTGTTAAAACCAGGTGAGTTTCCACAGCTTTTGGATCAGCCTGTCCACTGGGTCGAAGGGATGTTTCATTAATGGATGTTTTTATGGTTGGTCAGGACTTTGACCTGACTACTTAACGTCAGTGCTAGATCACATGCCCATGTCCATTTCTCTGGACATCTTCAGCTCTAGTGACACCTCACATTTCCTATTTCATCCACAAAATGGGCTATAGGCAGTCCACCAAATGGGTGAGCCAAATAGAAGGGAAGATATAGGGAGAAGAAAATCAGTTACTTATTCAAATCCTTAGGTAACTTTGCATCGAAAACTAGTTTGGAACTGTGCTGATTTTGGGTTGGGTAGAGTTAACTTTCTTCACAGTGCTGAGTATGGGGCTGTGTTTTGGATCTGTGCTGAATACAGGGTTGAAGAGATTTTTTTGTTATTGCTGAGTATGGCTTACACAAAGCCAAGACCTTTTTTGCTTTTCATACTGTCACACTGGCAAGGGGGTGAGGGACGCACAGGAGGCTGGGAGGAGACAAAGCTGGGACAGGTGACCCCAACAACCAAAGGGATGTTCCAGACCAAATAGAATGTTCAGGATATAAACTGGGGAGATGAAGGAGGAAGGAGGGACATTTGGAATGATGGTGTTTGTATTCCCAAGTCACTGTTACTTGTGATGCAGCCCTGCCCTCCTGGAGATGGCTGAACACCTCCCTGCCCATGGGAAAGAGGAAATTAATGCTTTGTTTTGCTCTGCTTGTTTGGACGGCTTTTGTGTTCTTCATTAAATTGTCTTTATCTAAACCCAAAAGTTTTCCAGCTTTTACCTGTCGCCGTTAGAGGGACATGAAAGAACCACACTCACTCAGGTTCAGAGGTGAGCAGAGAAAGAGAAAATTTATTATCATTTGTGATTAAAATAGGATTTGGAGTTTGGTCAAGGATTGGTAGATGAGAGGAACACCTTTCTGACTCTAGTGGTCAGTTCACCAGTCCATCACAGACTGGTATGAAAACAATCTACTTGTTTATGTTACATTTGTGAGAGACTCTACTAGAAATATGTAAACAGTCATCAGAAGGTTAAAGAATCAGAGCAACATTTACCCTTCTGTTTCTCTCCCCTATCCAGGAGTCATCCAGGTGAGGGAGTGATAAAGTAGCTGAGGGATAAAGTGCAAGACTCTTAGAGTGTCAAGAGGTGCCAAGACAACAGTGAGAGCTGGACATCATTGGAACATCATCGATGGGAGCAGAAGCTCCACTTGTTGGCTGAAGCTCAAGGTGCTGAAAATCTGGGAAAGAAACAGTCTAACTTAAACATGTCAACCTATAAATGTTTTATAAACAGGATGATAGGTACCCTATTCTTCTGAGTGTGTATGTAGCCTTTGATATTCACTTACTTTCTTTTATCTGCTTGTGGGAGGAATTTACGATGATTTGCACATATTCAGAACACACAGTTTTATCTCATCTGATGTAACTTTGTGAGTTGCATATACTCTTCTCATTCAGTTGTATGTTTTCCTTTTGAAGTCTATTTCAATTTTTACTTTTTCTATTAAAACCCACTTTGATTAGCTTTTTGTTTCACTCAAGTCTTTATTTCAAAGATAATACACTTTCATTTAACATATTTTTTCCTACAGAACTCTTTTTGTGACAATTCTGGGGGAGAAAATACTATTTTCACTGTTCCATTTTATTGTTTCATTTGTCTTACTGTGGAAAACCCAATCTTGCAAAACACATTAACACATTTGGTTTTTCTCTTAGAAACCAAAGACTGCAAAGTAAAAATCTGAATATTGGTGCTTTGTCATTTTTTCACTTGACTCTTCTCAGTGGAAGAAATGTTAGGGGCAAAGGCAGTATGTTTCATCACATGTTTTTTACCATGAGCACGGTAATATTTTACAAGGTATCCCTCAGAGAAATGGAGAAATAGAGCACCAGCTCTACTTCCACAGAACAAAGTAGTAAAACTTTTGGTTTTAGTGCTGGAAGAATCATCCCTTTTCTTGTTTGGCTACTTTTAATTCACAGTGTGTCTCGTTGTGTTGTACCATCTTGAGAATATATATATAGGATTTTCTGATTTACTTCTCTTCTGTATTCATTACTTCATAAATTTTTAATGTGATTCCTATTAAGAAGTTATATACTTTTAGTCTCTTGTTATGCAAAACTGTTTCCATACCTGTACTTATCTTTGCTTGCCATTTATAAACATTGTCTGCTTGTTGTTAAATAATTTTTGAAGTGGTATGCCCTGCACTGACCATGATTTTAAAAACAATTTTAGAAACTTACTGACTGTGCCAAAGGTCAAAAAGACTAATCCGAGGGAGTTTCCTTCTGTGTTTTCTCTTAAGCTGGGTAAAAGTGTCACGTATTAAAAGTGTAGTCAAAAGGGTGATGGGAAGAATGCTACAGCAACATGCTAGGGGGCTGTGTATTTTGGTGTTAGCCCAAATGGTAGTGAAACATCTTCTAAGTGTTTTGTGTTGAGGGATCTTCTTCCTTCTCCTGAACATTTAAGCTCAGTGACAGGAGCTCAGAGCTGTTGCACCAGTAACAGAACAGGGCAGTCCATTTCCATAGCTGGCATAGCTTTCTCAGTGAGGCCCAAGAGCTGTTGTACAAGCAACACTTGGACACAACAGCCCAATGATACTTGGCCATGGTACAACTTTCCTCATGGTGTGACAGAACAAAGGCACACTGGAAAGTTATCCAAAGCCTCTGTGACATCCTTTGGGCTTCATTGTTTTGACACGTATGATATACGCAAAAGTCTACCTCCATTTTAGGAAAAAAATAGTCTTTGTTTATTTGTTTTTATTTGTTCAGACCTGGGACTGTGAAGCTATACATCCAGAGACTCTTCATAAGCAAATTCCAGCCATCTGATCTTGTCTGACAGATCTAAAAATTGCTAAGCTACTTTCACCATGTAAAGGAACTCTGAGGTGCTCTTCTCATAATGTTCCCACCAACAAAGATGCCATTTCACCTAATGGTTGTTCACAAGGTAATAAAATAGCAGTATTAGGACTGGATATTTAGATACACTAGAAACCATATTTTATTAGTTGTTTGGGCCTTTTTGTATCAAATGGTTAATAATATTCGGAGCAGTAGAGAGTGACAACATTACAGCCCTAAAAATTATTATTGATCTCAATCAAAAAAACACCCCAGGTTATATGTCACGAGCCTTGTTTCTACCTATTCGGGTCTTTACCCTTGGAAGAGTATCTTTTTCTCACTGCTTGAGTCTTATCTTTAGGAAATGTTAATTCATTTACATTTACATAGACTCTCCTTTCAGTAAAATCACTGGGGAACTGTTTGTCCTGTTGCAATTATTGTCATTCCTATTGGTTTTTGGATTTCAGTTGTGTGATCACAAAAACCATGGGCTTGATTTTTGAAGTCCTGCAGGCTGTGCAGTTTAGCCTGATAGAATGCCTATAGCATGGACATCAGCTTGATCTGTAACCTTGAGATTGTCTCTCCAATCTAAGTTTGCACAGGGATGCATGGAATAAATTTCAGCTCTTCCAGTGAAATAGGCTGTACCCACAGGAGTACAGCCTGTTTACCTGCTGGCCACACTGATCTAAATTAGAGCATGATTTTCTCTGCACTGGGCTTTAGCTCAATATTTTACAGAACAGAAACAAGAACAATAGCATGTGACGATCGGGTGATGATCATCATTGTTGTTATTGCCTTTAATCAAAACTAAATTTTTCCAAAATCAAATGCAATATGATCCAGTATCCCTGGTTAAGCCATGCACATTACAAGGCCATTTTAAGAGCATTCAGATGGGTATAATTTCTATGCTTTTTTTTTTTTTTTCCCCCTAAAATTCAATATTTAAGTAAGTTTTAGAACAGACATATTTGCCCATGCTGTCCTTTGTCCTGCAAGCATTGTTTGGTAAAGGCTCACATATCTTCAGACTGGACAGTCTATTCCTGACTCACAAACAGGTGTTTTGACAACCTCCAAATATTTGCAATTCCTCATTAATGCACTGTGAATGGCATATGTGAACAATAGTGCAGCCTTTGCCAGCTTTTAGGCAAGTCTCATTCCTTTAAATTATTTCCTAAGTGAAGATTTAATTTTTAAAATTCACCTTCCATGTGTGTCATGTAGTCAACCTAGTGAGTAGTATATAAATAAGAGGCATGGCCATATTTATGGTTATGTAGCCTGACCAAAAGTATTTGGAACTAATGTATTTTTTTTTTCTGGCTTTGAATTGCTTTTATTAAGCAAACAACGATGAGTGCATTCACAGTATAACTGTAATTATGCAATGAATTTCGTTGCCTCATTGAAAATAACTTTGGAGATTTATCATCAGATTTAATAAATGTGAGTTTTAAAAATATGTGTTCTCTAAACATAGGAAGGGGATTTGTGACAGGGTCAGGAGGAACTGTCACAGTTTCTTCCCAACTGCAACATCGTTGGTGAACTCAGAAACAAGTTGTTTCTGCCCACACCCAGTTCATCTTGTAGCAAGGCAACAGCAGAATCAGATCAGACAACAGTCTAAAGAAAATCCCCTGTGTCTTCTTGTCTACCTGAGATGACTTCTATATGAAGATGTACTTGTCTCAGAACAACAATCATAGATTTCCTGTTATTTTGTCACAACAATAATAAATAATAGTAATAGTATTTGAAATTGTGTTTTGATTGACTTCATTTGTACGGACATATCTTTTTAAATGAAGGCCTGCTTAATATTGTAGACTGTGTCTGATCAGCAGGGTATGTAGAATTTGCCTAACTTTAAGCAGTAATTTAGATATTTGAAACGGATCTTTTCTTATTTACATTGAGTACAAAAGAGTACAAATCCACTGAGATTGTTTCACTGAATTCCTTTCACCCTGGCCACGTTGAAGACATATGTTTAGACTTCTTTAGTTTAGCTCATAAGAAAGATTTTGTAGAAAACAGATTTGTTGATTTAATATAGGTTCAGGCATTATAAAAATTGATGACAGGGCCTCTTTACAGAAAAGGCACTTTTCTTATCTTAAAATATTCATCTTGGAACAGTTGTTAAGAAAAAACAAAACCATGGATAGAAATGACATTTCTTCCCCCTCCATGCTACAGCTGCAGTCCCTTACTGCTTCAGGTGAGAAGCAGATGCTGACAATATTGCCTTACTCCATGGATGTGTGCAGGAAACTCAGAAAATCAGGGGAAAGAGAGGAGAAGAATTACCCATCTCACCATTCTCCTCTCTGCTTTAGTGCAATGTTTCATAGCTACTAAATGAAAGCAACTGGAGGATATGTTAACAGGCATGCAGCTGTAACCCCCACAGAGCTTTAAAACACGCTGCATCAGAACAACTTCACTTTATTTTGGGAGGTTATGGGATAAGTCAGAACCTGATCTCCATTACAGCTAGATTCCAGAGATATGATCTATTTCAGTGAGGGCTCAGAGTGGCCGTATTATTGGAAGTGGGTGAAAATCCACCTGGATTTGGCGCTTCAGACATGCCTAATTAGAATTCTTTAAAATCTGTAATGATTTTTAGAGGACTACTGGAGAGACAGTAATAGTGTCTTGATTCTGCAATATGTATGTTCCTGTAAACTGCATATGAGTTCTTCTTTACATGTTTTATATGCTTCTCAATTTCAGAAGGACACTTAAGAAAATCCAAAGAAAAAACAGAAAAGACTGTACTAAATTGCTAAATTTCTTCTTTGGAAAATAGGAAAGACGATCATTGGTAGCAAAAAGTCTGTCTAGCCAGAGTGGAATTTGGAAAACATAGCTCAGGTTTATTTCTACCCTGGATCTTCTATGTAATTGCAGATTTTATTTTTGCCCTGGACCTTCCATGCAATTGACTGTATTAAGCAAGACATCAGGATCCAGATCCATCTCACCTGACTTTGTCATCTAGACTGCTGTTGTGGTTTAAGCCAAATAAATAACTGAGCCCCACACAGCCACTCACTCACTCCTCCACCAGCTGGGCTGTGGAGAGAATGAGAAGGGTAAAAGCTGGAAAACTTTTGAGATCAGATAAAGATAGTTTAATGAAGAACACAAAAGCCATGCAAACAAGCAGAGCAAAACAAAGCATTAATTTCCTCTTTCCCATGGGCAGGGAGGTGTTCAGCCATCTCCACGAGGGCAGGGCTCCATCACATGTAACAGTGACTTGGGAATACAAATGCCATCATTCTTCCTTCCTCCTTCATCTCCCCAGTTTATATCCTGAGCATTCTATATGGTCTGGAATATCCCTTTGGTTTGTTGGGGTCATCAGTCCGAACTTTATCTCCTCCCAGCCTCTCATACATTAGTATGAAAAGCAGAAAAGGCCTTGGCTCTGTGTAAGTCCTGCTCAGCAAAACCAAAAATATTTCTATGTTATCAACCCAGTATTCAGGACAAATCCAAAACACAACCCCAAACTATGAAGAAAATTAACTCTACTTTGGCCAAAACCAGCACTAAAGGGAATTTCTTCCCCAAGTTATTTATTGTACTTACTCACACAGTCTGTTGTTTTACAACTAGAAGACATTTCACTGCCCTTTCTAGATTCTGCATGGACTGTATCTCATCCATCTCTATGCCTCTGATATTCTGTGTAGGTGCTAATTTTCTCCCAGTGTCCTTCCAAGACAAACCTTGAGCATGAACGAAGAGAGAGCTTTGCCTCAGGGTCCTCTCCATGCCGTAGGTGTTTGGTTGTGCACCATCAGCCTCTGCTATTTCTGTACAAACATGATTACAAAAGAGCTGTCTTAGACTAAATGCCCAAATTCGAGATGGCTGATATTAGACATGATGAATCCTAACACTGCATCTCTACATGCTTCTCACACTGCCAAATAGGACTAAAAATAACATTTTGTCTGCCTCAAATTATTAGCATTTGACTCTGACCTTTTAGTGCTCCTGTGTTAGAAATGTGTGGTCTTATGTGAGCACATTAGTACTAATTTACATATATGAATCATGGAATCACAGAGTGGTTTGGAAGGCACCTCTGAATGCGACCTGGTCCAACTCCCTTGCTCAAACAGGGCCACCTGCAGCTGGCTGCCCAGCACTGTGTCAAGATGGGTTTTGAACAGAGTCACTGCTATCAAATGTTCTGTTACTGGTTAAACACAGTGATTTATATTTAATATAAATTTAATATAAATAAATTTAATATAAATAAATGTAATATTTAAGTTATCTCAATTAGAAAAAAAAGGTAGAACAACTTAAGCTAAGCATGTTAATTTTTGATGGAAAAAAGGAATTTTTTTACTGAACACAGCAAGTAGAGAGTTGGTCAGGGTACAGATAACAGACTTGAAATCCATTATGACATTGCTTTTCCAACTCCTTCATTAGTCCTTAAAATCTCTTCATCTGTCCTAATTTCTTCCATATGAGCAGTCTTTTACTGTTTTGGTGTGCAGTGTCATGGATTAGCATTTCTGTGACAGTGTTTTGATGATATTTTCAGGATGGCTGATGGGGGATAAAAAAGCTAGGAGAATTGACACAAATTTGCACTATAGTTTGCTGGTACCCTTCTGAGTGTGCTCACAGCACGCTGGTTGCTGTCTTGGTTAAATGCAGTACAAACCATTCTCCACAGGTCATTGCAGCACTGGGGCAGGTGTTCAAGGCACTGTGTTAATTAAATGCCACTGATATCTCTGGGAAGTTGTGTGCTTCTCGTTGCTGAAATGATTAATGCAGGGAAATATATAGGAATTCTCACACTTCTGTGAGATGAGCAGAAACCTCATTAGCAAAGCACTGATTTCCCATGGGAGTTGGTGGGTGAGAGATGCATCGAACAACTGGCAGTTTTATTTTGGGAAGAAGATCATATTTTTCTTAGTGTGGTTCAGCATCCAATGGACAGTCGCATATTTTTATTCCCCTGAAATCTACCAAATCTGGAAATCTGGAGCTACTTACATATCTCTTTCTAAGCGGCTCATGTCTGCAAACACAAAATGAATGTAACATTTCTTGCAGGGCAGTCAAAAAAGAGTGGGGAAAAAAAATAAAAGAGAAGTGGTATACGCAGACCACCACCACTTCACTGCTCTCCCAAGATTCAGATTCCAGTTTGGCCAGAGATGAAATTGATAGCTCTGCAGGAGAATGTGGGAATAATGGGCTATGGACACTGTGAATGAACTATGCACTGCAGGCATGGGGGTCCTCAGAGCGTCACTGTCCGAAATTTTATTTTTATGTGACACATATTTAGAAAATCGAGAAGGGCCTTGGAAAGTTGGGACAGCTGGTGAGCGTGTGCGGGGTGCCGGGGGAATGCCGGGCTCTGCCAAGCTGATCTCCACTGCGCCTGCCAGCCCACCACCCCAGGAGCAGCCCCCTGCACCGCCAGGGCCCTTCAGATGCTATGAAAAGGCTGGCATTAAATGCCTTTTACTTAAGGATATTAAACCAGCCTCCTAATTAGTAAAAAAAATGAATTGTCACTGATATTCTGTCGGCCCACTTGGAGGCCTCTCTGCTACTTTCTGCAGTCTGGTTACCATTACGTACAAGAGATCAATATTCTTCTCAATGCTGGAATTTAGGTAATGATTTCCAATAAAACCTATTTCTGACTGTTCTGGCTAGGGGACAAGGACAAGCCACAAAACATAATGCAAGTAAAGCATTTATTTTCTCCCTTTATTTTCTTGTCTTTTCTTTCCTTCCTTCCTTCCTTCCTTCCTTCCTTCCTTCCTTCCTTCCTTCCTTCCTTCCTTCCTTCCTTCCTTCCTTCCTTCCTTCCTTCCTTCCTTCCTTCCTTCCTTCCTTCCTTCCTTCCTTCCTTCCTTCCTTCCTTCCTTCCTTCCTTCCTTCCTTCTTTTTTTTTGTAATACTTGAATAATGGAAGTAAGATCTAGTGATAAGACACATGCATGCACACAGAAAGGAGGCATTTTGGTCCAGGCCAATCTGCTTAGCTAATGGCTGTAAACTGACACCCGTAATGAAATAAAAATGTCTTGGTGCAAGTGTGCGGCTGTGCAATTGCTACCAACACCCACCCTGGCAGTCCCAGAGATGGGTGCTGGGGAACATGCCCTTGCACACCATGCTTGTCACTTCTTTCTGCTCTGCAGCAAATAAGAAGTATGTTTCCAAAATGGAATTAAGTAAACCATGATTTTGTGCGGCCGCAATATGATGTCTGTAGACATGATGAACAATTCCAGCTCACAGGAACTGTAATTGACACTCCAAGTGCTCAGTACTTCTGAAAATCAGGTGTCTAGTACAGCTCCCCTTTTTTTTTCAGATACGAAAACTTGCTTTTTGGTTTTTTTCCTTCTTTCTTCTACTCTTTGAGAAAGAATCTGAAGGGTGTAAGATGACTGGTACTTGAGAAATGAAATTTCTGATCTATTATCTGTTAGTGAAGGAAACAATTTTCTGAGGTGAGATAGATAGAGATGTACACATATATCTTCCACGTTGTCGTAGTTTTATATTTTGCTTTTGGCCTCAGTGTACTGCCTATTTTCTTTGTGTCCTGCAGTGCAGACTTCAGACAGAGGAAAGCCCCTGTCCAAGTGTGCTAAGATTGGACTGCTGTGGTTAAAATGGTTTCCCCTGGATCTCCCTCACAGCTTGCAGTTGTCTGATTTCAATCAGTGGCAGTTCACTCCACATGTCTAGCCATCAATCTTCTGCTCCTGGATGAGTGTGTCACAGCATGGTGCATGTTCCAGTTAAAAAATAGCTTGCACCGCAGCTCTCCCTCCTCAGTCATTGATAAGTATGTCTTTGATATTTTTATTAAAAAAGAAAGAAAACACATAAAGATTTAAGTTTCTAAAGAATTAAAAAAAGGGAAAAAAAAAAAAAAAAGAAAACCCATAGGCCACTGAAGCCCTGGAGGCTGTAGGAACAGCAGGAAGCAGAGAGTGAGTTTGGGGTTATGTGATTGTGATAAAGGTATTAGTTGGTAAATTACAATCCATTTAAAGTTGAGGATTTCAATCTTTATTGCTTTCTACTCTGCACTCCTACAGTGATAAACACTCTCTGGACATTGTGCGAGTCTCCACTGTTCATCTACTTCACATTCCTTTCTTCCTCCACAGTAAATAATAATTGTATTTGAAAGCATAGCTACTCAGGGATGGAGGGAATTTTGTACAAAAACTAAGTCAAGCATGTCATGGTCCCCCTCACTCAGTTTTGGACCTCCTGGAAAGGGAAATAAGTGACTGCTTCTCTGTTTAAATTAATCTTTTACATTACAAACCTGTCTGCCAGTGCCCTAGGCCAGTTTTCCTCTGTGTGGCTGAGGTACGTGGTCAGAAGCATCCAAAAGTTGCCCAATAGAGGATGGCGTGACCTGTCGTCACACAAGTGTCCTTAGCCAAACTAAAATTACCTTCTAAAAAAGCTGAAGCTGCAGGGGGTCTGCATAATAACTCTGCTTGACAAAGCACTTTTCCATGACAGAGCTCAAAGCACTTTGTGTAAGAATGTAAGATTACTATTAGTTTTTTTAAATTGAAAACTCAGTCACAAGGAGAAAAAACAAATTGTGCAAGGAGGCAAGTGAGTTAAAGAACTGTAAAACTCCTTTCTCTCAAGTGTCCGGGTTGTATTTAGAAGATTCTCTACTAAATATCTCAACCAGGAATGAAATTATACTGTTCATATATTGATGGTGATGATATTCACCAGTTAAAAAGAGATAGTAAAAATAGTCAGTCAGCCTCGAGCTTGTTTTTCATATATGATGTAAGAGTCCATTTCATTTCTTGTGCCAATTGTTCTAATTTAAAAAGAAAATGAAAGGGGAAAGCAGCCACAGGGGAAGTAATCGCATTTAAGAAAGACAATTAAAAACTAACCAATTGGGACGTAACTATTTCTTAAGCTAAAATTAATGCCTCAGTACTACATCATCACGTTGTCTCTTTTTAATCAGCAGTCTGCAGTGAAATCAATTGAATCTCTAATCTCCACATATTTTTAAGAGTCCTGCTCCATGATATTAACTGAAGTCCCCAAATCTGGAAAACTCACCCACAGTCAACAAATTCACTTTCTCATATAATGAAAGCCATATAATGAAAGCCAAAGGAAATAGTTACTGTTAAAGCAGAATGTGTTAAAGCAGAATAACTAGCTTCAGGATGAAAAGTTTGCCACCAACAGTACTAATTCATAAGAAAGATTTTTCATGGTCTATTTTACTTTTCATTGTGCATTTTTTTGGCTCATTCTTTCAATGGGGTTGACCAGTCAATTTTATTCCTATGCAAAGAGCATAGCAAATGTTCTCTCTTACTCCCCTCTGATAGGCAATGCATCTCAAAAAATCAAATATTCTTAATAAATAATGATTAAATGGGAACATTTGTGGCGTAAGTTTGTTGCTCAACAGGACTGAGCTCTTTAAAAATATATAGAAGAAGGTATAAAATCATTGCAAATTACACCAAAATGTGTGTAATGATGAAGACATACCAGTACTGCACAGAAATGTGAGCTGATTTGTAAGTTGGCTTCACCTGTATCACTGTTAAACGCTACATGAAATGCTGGCCTTCGTTAAAAGACCTCTCATTAAGGATGAATAATACAGATTGTTTTTACGGAGTGGTTGACAGTCATTAGACACAAAATGACTCAGGAAAGGATTTGATGGTTTTGCTGTACAAAGAGACAAACAAGAAGCCCCACGGCAACAGAGAGGCTGAGCCAGCAAGTGCTGTCCTGGATGTGTATATGGGAGGAGACTATCAGATAGGATCAAAGGAGTTTTACTACCAACACTAGTAAGATTATTAATGGGATAGCTCTCTCCACTTTTGAGTGGAGGCATTTAAGTAGCATTTTGGCTATTTGAAAAATGTTCAGAAGAGAGTTTCAAACAAAACTTCAGTCACAGAAGCAAGAGAAAAAAAGCATCTTAATTTAATCACTGAAAAGTGCAGATTAAGACTTGGATAATGATGGTCTGATGATACTTGTGTAGAAAGAAAGTGGGAGAATCATTTTAACTAAACAGAAAAGGTTATTATGAATGAAAGCTGGATCTCAACAAATTTAAATCAGCATTCAAGGATACAGCTGTTTTTAGTGAAGGTTCTTCACATCTAAAAAAAAAAATCTTATCTTGGAATACAATGTATTCTCTCTCCTGTTAAGTTCCTAGCACAGTTACAGTTCAGGCCTCAGCAATGGACTTCAGATTGGAAACACTTTGCAAAACTTTTTCGTCCTGTACTCCATAGGAGGTCAGGCTACATGATTATTAGGATTCTTCTTGACCTTAAATCCTATCCATCTGTGAAACATGAAGTTTAAGTCTCACTTTAAACCATTTTGCTTTCACTTGACTCCAGTGAAGCCATCTAACACGGTTGAAGTTAAGCATATGCTCAAAGGGGGACTTGCCCTCTTCTAACTGACCATGTGCCTAAGTGCTTTGTTGAAACTGTGCCATAAGTCTTTGTATGTCATCAAAGATGCAAATGAGAAAAGTCTGACACTTGTTTTTTTCATAGCTTTGAGTTCAAAAACTACTCTTTTGTTAGATATTTCTTCAAGGTAAATCCTTATGTAATGTTCAACAGAGCTGTCAAATGGAACTCCCTCTTCCTGGCCTGTTTTGCTACTCTAGGATTCAAGGAAAAATCTGAATATTACCTGAAACATGACAAGTCACCGCAGGTACATCCAAGGGTTGTGTGGGCAGGCCGATTTCTGTGACAGTGGGAGGCAAGACACTCCTTTGGGAGACATGATTAGCTCAGCCTACCTACTTGAACAAAGTAGTAACAAAGCTACATCTTTTATTGTACTATTATTTACATCTACATCAATTGCTGCATCTTACATAAACTGTAAGAGACTGAATCAAATCAAATTGATGGCAGGTGCCATGACTGTATGGGACTTTTCCATGAGCAACAGTAGTTAGCATTTCAGGCACTAAAGTGGTAGTGTTATAATATCCTTATTCACACACTCTGGCTCTTCAAGGAATTCCTGCATATGGAATTCAGAGGATCCAAAAAAATATTTAATGTAAAGACTTCATGATGTAAAAAAACCCCAAACAAAACCTAAATTGGGCATTCTTTTTCAGTATGTGTTGTGTTTTTCCACTTAGGTATCCATATCTTCAATTTCAGTTTAGTAAAAAAAATACCCCACCCTATGTCTTAATTTTTAAAAGACAAAAAACTCACAACTTCTATGATAAATTTTCCTGTGCTTCTTTAAAGGGCAATTCACTTTTTAGAAATATGTGTTGATGTGTATTAGTCAAGTCATGAATATCACATTAAAAGCAAATAAATCACCAATTAAAAGCAATCAAATGTTTTGTATTGAATGACTTACTATAACACAGAAATGAAATACAGACTGTGAAATACTGTGGGAAGTGCTTGTAGAGTCCATTATCACTTTTCATATTTTCAGCAATTTCAAAAGCCAGAGAGGATGTGCATACTTATATTTTAACTCAATCTTTCACTTTGCTTTTAAGTACCTGTCTGGCAACTTCATCCATTAGGCCAAACCATAGGGGCATTTCTAGTAATTTAGACATTCATGTGAGCTACAGTGTGAAGCAGTTGATTCCTTCTTAGGCTGAATGGCTAATGTGAGTGTTTGTAACTTTGATTTACACCTTGCAAATTGTATTATTTATAGCAGTTTTGCCCTAAAGTGGCTAGTTAACAGAGTTCAGCAAAAGTTAAAATTACTTAAGTCTAATATTAGATCATGCATGCTGTGCAGTGCTGACTTTTGCTTCTGGACAGCTTGGATCCATACCTACAAACCAGACCACAAAGAATTGCAAGCCAGAATTCAGCCCCAGTTAAAGTAACCCACAAACATCTCATTAAATCATTCGACACAATGCCAAAAGCTGAAAACTTGGCTATGTGCTTGCATTTTCCAGTTCCCTGCACAACTTTAGCTCTGAAAATGTTTTCCACAATGGGAGGTGGTGGCACATTGTGTCTTTGATATCCAGGTTAAACAGATTCCCAAAAATATGAGAGCAGGGCATGACTAGAGACAAGTACACCTCAGTAAACTTCAAAATTTAGGGCCTCTTTTGAACTAATATCACCTCACTGAGAGTACAACCCCACAAACAACTGAAAGAAGACAAAGAAAGTTGGATACTGGAATACTACAGAAATTCATAAAAAGGAAAAGTTTTATGCCAGCCTCATTGTTAAAGGCGATCTAGTCAGCTCTAGTTATATAAGGATTTTCATTCAGCCCTAGGATGACCTTTAACTCCTGTGACTGTCTTGTGCTGGACTTTATCACAGAGATGCTGCTTTCCCATGCTGGAAGAAGGAAAATGGAGAAAGGAAAGAATATATCAAATGCCAAAACAACTGCCTTCAAATATAAAGTAAGACTTACACAAAAAAAAGACTTTTGTTGTCTTGAATAATTGCATAAAATTATGTTTTTTCACTTCAACATTTTATTTCAGAATTGACCATGAAGAAGATTTCATAATGCATTGATACTTTTCTTCAATTAACAATAATAATTATAATAAAAAATTGGAAATATCTCCTCACTCTGGAATTACAAATTTTTTAATGTAAATAATTTAACCAGGTTAAAGTATTTGAGTCAGAGAGGATTCTGTTCTTAAAGTTACATATGCAAAGAAATGGAGACAGTCAGTGTTTGCCAATGACTCCTTAAACTTAATTCCTCTCCTAACCTCATCAGTGTGTAATGTCTTAGAGGTTTTGTGTGATTAATAACATGGTGACAGATATAGAGGTGTCTCTTGAATGACAACCTATAGGTGAGGTGGAAAGGACTTGACCTTGCATTGGGGATTCCTGTGGGAGGGTGGCAAAACACATTTACACAAACTTCTCCTGCCTCCTCTAACAGCTGATCACATTTTTGCATCCTGGCTTTTTTGCATGCATAACACAATTCAGCCTTTCTGCTCAGCAGGTAATTTTCCAGTTTGACCCAGCCTTTTTACTGTGGCCTGCAGATCTATCTCAGCACAGAAGGCCACAAAAACTGTCCTTTGGGCATCGGACCCTTTTTCCATGGACATTTGCAGTGGTATTTTTACTCCTATGCATAGTATAATAAGGAATGAGAACAACGCCCTTTTATCCTGAAGGGAATCAAGCTTCTTTGGCATATTTTGCACATTACCAAGCTACTGGGCATACATGCCCAGAAAGTTCTAATGTCAGAGCTACTACATCTAAAGGGCCACATTAAAGAGATCCAAAATCAGCCCAGTCTTTTTATATAGAGAGCAATAAAAGTTCTCCAACTTAACCTAATAAATTACTGTTATAAAAACAGTTTTATATAATGTGCAGAAGTCTAAGAAAAACTGTTTTAATGGTTATAGAAAAGGAGAGATTTGCAAATCTGTGAATATAAGTTAATGCTATGCATTTTTCAAGTAAAGGGAAAAAAGGACTAAAAATTGCCAAAGTAAAAGGTAAAATAATGGAGCCTTAGTTTCATTTTCATCCAGTTAGCTACCCGGAAAATGAAAAGGCTGTTCTACAGAGTTCTTTTTAAGAGCTGGATTAATTTAACTTCGGAAGTCAATTGCTAGGAATCAAGTGCAGTGCCTGCACTTTCTGTGGCCAGCTGAGGGACATGAGAACAGGTAATGACTGAGCTGAGCTCTTTTGAATAATTCACCACATACACAATATTTTGACTATGTTTCAGACAGTGAGGTTTTGGTTATTGACTCAAATAAGGTCCGGATATCAGCCAGTTTCTTTTTGATTTCACAGAGCTTCTTACAGCTTAGATATAGTAATGCTTGTGCACCTAGACATGCGGTTTGTTCAACCTACTGCTGAAACTTGGAAAAAAAAAGACTCCTGAAGTCAGACATTAGATTAAGACAGAGTAGTAGGTTCAATAATAAACCCATGAAATAACAACAACAAAAAAAAGGAGGTTAAATTAATTAGAATGTGGCTTAAACCTGAATATGCATGGCAAGTTACAGTGAATAGAAGGTGATTTTCTATGCCTAGACACTTTAACAAATGCACTTGTAAATACATTATACCCAAAATCCCTGAGCTGGCCTGCCTGCCCTGTTTGAAAAGGGACACCTTTTGAAAATATCCTCAGCAACTACTTTATGCTCTAAATATTTCTGTAATCACTTTTTTCCCTGCCTTTATTGTCATTTTTGCACTTAATTTTCAGCCACTTTTTAATAAAATGTAGTCTGCAGCCCATACAGACACTCTCTGCAATTCTACACACAGGTGTTCCTGTAGCTGACTGGTACCTTGGCCAGGGTGCAAGGCAAATATTAAACAATGTTACATGGCTGTGTTAGCCATTGCTGTGATTATCCTGTGATTTAGGTACCTCCTCACCATCCAAACATTTTTAAAAGTTTCCATTCTTTCTGGTGCTAAATGTATTTTAGACACCTGCTCTGCCTATCAGAAATTATATTTGTAGGTGTCAACCAAGCCCATGCAGGCCACCACTTATAGAAATCCTGGTTATAGAAATATTGTTATCTTGTTTTTCCTTCTCCAGTGGAAAGCAGCTTTAGTCTCCAGTGTTTTCCAAGCATTGTTCCATCTCCAGAGCAATGCTATACTTTCTGTGAGAAGACCCAAAATGTCCGGTTTTGTGGAGGAAATGGAGCTAGCACCTCATACAGTCTCCAAATACTGGAACTAATTTGGATTTCTCTCCTCATTCATACAGTCAGTCTTCTTTCCCCACTCTGCTACACCTGTTTTCCTTTTCTACTGAAGTCATACAATGAACTGATGACTGAAGATTTTCCTATTCACAATCCTTGCAATTTCTTTCCAAGTCAGGACACAGCATGATAGCTGCATTTAACTTTATTTGGATTTTTGGGCCAAATTCAGAATAGTACCACCCTGTACAAGCCACTGAAGTCAGGGAAATTACACAAAGAGGAATTCAGTTCAGTATTACAAAGGCTTTAACTTATTTTCCCAGCCCACTATGAACACTAATTGCCTCGAAAACTTTAATTTCATTTGTAATATCAGGCAATTTTAACTCTCTTTTCCTTTATTTTGCCTGCATGGTGTCTCCACCGATTGTGCAGTGGTGCTTCGTTCCCAGATAATCTTCAGTGTCATTCAATGCCTCCCACCTCTTGGACATCTGCAGCTTCATTAACTGGCTTGCCTTATGAGCTCGCTCACTTCCCCATACCCTAGTTATCTCCAGACATCTCACTGCACTTCCACAGCTGGGAATTCTCCTGTAATTCCATGTGTCCTGGTTATAAACCACCAGGGTATCCTTAGAGAACCTCCCAGTTCCCTGGTCCGTTTGAAAACCCAAGGTGTCTCCCCTATGCCAAGCAGTGAGTTCTCAGAACGCAATGATTTCCTCCGGTCAGCTCTGATGACCAAAACAATTTGTATTTATGCATCCTGTTGAAGGCACTCAAGACTCTTACTGAGAGAAACCCAGTAGGGCCAGGAAGCCCTGATGTGCCTGGAGTTTCACACAAGAAATGTGACGGGGAACTTAGCAAGAGGGAGTGCTTTGCCCCAAATGATGTACAACACAGTCTCTAGAGGGAGTGGGGAAAGAAACCAAACCCAACAGCAATGAAAACACAGAATGGCTGAGAAGGAAGGTAAAAATACAGGGAGGTGACATATCCCAGAGGGTAATGACAGAGGCAGCCTTCTTTAGGCCAAGGTCCTCTCTTCTCAGCCTTAAATGCAGGTATCAACAAATAAGATTTTCTTGCATGTGACAAGAGAGCAATCAAGACAAAAATCTCACAAGCCAAGCACTTTAAGGCTGAATTTGTGTATGGATGGCAGTGAGCAGGGTCAGTGCCCCACACATTACTCAGGAGTAAGGTAAGTGTTGAGGAAGGGCTGAGCACAGCACACGCCACATCTGTTACTTGCCAAGGGATGGCTGCTGCATCTGTGGTTTTGCCACTGGTTCCTCAGAGCAAACACGTCCAGTACAATATTTCCCTGAGCAGCAGCTGCAAGGGGATCACTTAAAATTGCATGAAGCATTAATCTGAACTCTGAGACAAGTTTGGTACTGCACAGTTGGACATAAGCCAAAGTGTCCTATCTAGTGAAGGGAAAGGGGGAAGGGAAGAAGAGAAGGAAAGGAAAAAAGAAAATACAGTCTTGTCAGTGGTTTTAAGCTGCCACTCTTTTTTTTTTTTTAATGGAAAAATTGTTACAAATGGGTTCTTCAACATATGTTATTAATTTCATCGTACTGGCTTCTTGCCAAGCATCAGTCCTGCTTTCTTTGCTTTCAGTTTTAACTAGCAAAACTCATGAGATCATTAACAAAAATGGACACAAACTTTTTTTTTTGCACACAAATGTTTTGGAGCAACTGAGTCTTCTGAAGCCTTTTATTTAATAGAACTTCAGCTTTTTTTTGTTTGTTTGGGTTTTTTTGGTTTTTTTTTTTTGTTTTTATAGGGAGATGTGCTCCTCAGCAAAATGTGGTGTTTCTACTATAAACAAAGCAACATGTGAAGGACTTCAAACACATTTACTGGTACTGGCAAGAGTAACAAAATCAGAAACTTCTAGAAATGCCCATAAATGTGAACTAACATTTCATAAAGCAACAGTGCTATTTACTTTGGTCAGTATATAATACATGCAAGAGACCAAAGCAATACTGAAAAATAACAATGAAAGAGACTATGGTTTGATAAAAATATCTACATATGGAAATGTTGATTGAATGTTATTAATGTTTGATTTGGCTTGCAGAGAACTGCAAAATCCACTTGAAGAAAGAATGCCATTCCATGGATTTTCTGTGTGAAGCAGCATCTCCCACATTATGAGAACCACACTGAGCCCTTAATCCAGCACACACGCTTGCTGTAGGTGTGGGCAGAGAACAGAAGCTCATTTGAAGAAAGAATTGGTTTATTTTCCAAGTAGAAACTGGTATTATTCACCCCCAAGCCATGGAAACAGAGACTTGTAGACATGAAAACAGTGGTCTTACTGGTGACCAAGGGTGCTGGTGCCACTGTGCTTTTTTACCCCAAATACCTGGAGTTTCCACACCCTGCCCACTTCCCAGCCAGCACAGGCCTTTTGTAAGGTCATCTACAAGTATGTGGGAGGAGAAAAAAAGCTGTCTCAAAAGCTTGGTCCCACTCTGCCTACTGCTTCCTATCTGCCATGTACATGAAGAAGATGTTGTGGGGTGGTGGGTGTTGGACAAGACCTGGCAGAAGGGGTCAGCACCAATGTCCAGAACACTTTACACACTGTACACATTATTCATTATACCTGTAAAGAAACTGTCCTTCAGGAAAGGCAAAATAAATTTCACAGCAGCAGGCATAGTCTCCACGTATTACTACTATGTAAGACAGAGTAAGTGCTAAATATATAAGTTAATAATTACATCTTCCCATTCAGTAGAACTACCAATATGCACAAATAACAAGCCTGGAGAAAGACATGCTCTTATTACTTCTATCCTTGTCCTTAATTCCCCTCCTTCTCTCCTGTTGTTTAGTACATTCTCCTATTACATCATGTCTAAAATTAGATTGCAGGATCAGGCTTTCTTGTGAAATATTTAGCACTACTTCCTTCAGACGAGACCAGGAATTCTACAGGAAAGGTCTTTTTACACTATTTTTTATGTCTTAGCCTGATCCTGCTGCTGTCAAAAGAACAAATGTCTTTCCCTTAGCTTCAAAGAATCTTGGGCTGGGCCATGTAGCCAGAGACCACAACATGGCATACTCATTAGATGAAGGGAAACGTATGTCTCCATGTATAAATAGCTGATCTGACTTCTAGAGCAGATGAAATCATTCTCAGAGACTTTTTCTTTCTAATTAAAAATTATGATTCAAGTGGGACCAAAGCCCTTCTCCTATGACTGAGCAGCCCTGCAAATAATACTAGAAAGAGATACAAGAATACATCTTCCTACTCTAAAGATGCAGAAGCCATGGCAGACAGATAAGGATGTGCAGATGTAATCCAATATCCAGAGCTCTGTTACACACTGCTATGCAGTCATACACACAAATGTATGCACAGTTTCCAAGGAAGTTGCTGGCATATAGGCTTAGAAAGAACAGTTTAGCCAGAAAAAGGCTGCATAACACTACCTTAACTGCCCATCTGTTCTAACAAACTGTTTTTCACAGCTTCTCTGTAGTTACATTAAGATATCTTATTCAGTGGAGAAGGATGAATAAGAAATTCAAGCTGCTACTTCAACAGTTAATGCAACTTAAGCTCAATGCCAAGGTTTACTCAGAGAGTATGCTGTCCTGTATATTAAGTACCTGTGCTCCATACATAATTTTAAATGTAAATTTTCCCCTCCCATCAGATGATTTGTAAGAACATGTACTATGAACTATAATGGTGCATTTTTAATAGATTATTTTTTTTGCATGGTCTGTTCAGTTCCCCATTTCTTTTCTTTCACCATCAGGAATATTGATGGTCCTGAAGGTCCCCAAAAAAGTATATGGCTTCTACATCCCCACAAGGACAGGCCATTTAACTGCTTCACTTGAACCTAAAAAAAAAAAAAGGTGATCTTTTCCTTTAGCTTGGATTGTCTCAAAATGCATCCATGAAGAAACAGGTGTTAAGGTAAGGTCCAAATTTATGTTCATTGGTCAAGATTCACCTGATGTAATTTTAGACTTATGAAAGTTGTCTGGTGGAGACTGTGCCTAAATCAGCATTTTAGTTGCAGGCAGCAGCGTGGTTTTGAAGTGAATCCTGTGAGCATGCAGTACTCATGCTGGGGACTGAGCACCAAAACTGCTTTGTTCTCCTGGTCTACCCCTCTTGCAAGAGGATACTTGGAAATATTTTCTAATGCTGACACAGCCTAGCTCTTAGCTGGCCATATCAAGCCTCCTTTATGGGCAGTAGAAAGAAATAAGAGGCAAAGAATCTGCTTTATCTGAGACAGGTATCTCAGGACAAGATGAATGGGAAGGACCATTAGGCAGCTTAGATGTACACAGTGAACTCTGATGACTTGAGTGAAGAGAGTCAATCTCTGCCCCACACGTTCAATTCTATATACACTCTGCAACAGGTGAGGAACTAGCTACAGACCATGTGGTGCACAGAAAGAGCTATGGGGCAGCCCTGTGTGACAGGAGGGGACATGACCCTCAGGGGAACATGTGCTCAGCATCTCATCCATGGAACCCTGTGTACAAGCTTGGGGCACTTGTTGAACTGAATGCAGCTAGGAACAAGAAACTTGTTCCCAGTTTCTAGCATTGTAAAGGGTCTTCCAGTTTCTGATGTCTCCTGCCAACTTCATACTTGTAAGCCTTTGAGGAAGGGCTATACTACTGTTTCCAAGTTTACTACAGCTCTTTACTTTCGACATAAAAAAAGGGAAAATTGTCAAAGAAACACGCATTTCATTGAAGACATAGAGAATGTATTGGTACCAACAGAACCTATTTCATAGAAGGTATATAGGACCTATTCTATATGAACATCATCACAACACACAGAATAAATTTCTGCTTCCCTTCTCCCTTTAAGTTAACTGCCATGTTTCAAATTGAGAGAAGTAATTTTCTAGTTTTGTTTATCCTATGATTAGTTATGTTCTTTTTGAGAACTTCTACATTATCCATTTTCTGGAGCTTTAAGAACTCACCGTGGCAGTTGCCAAATATGTAAACGTTGCAGCAATTACACTTTCATTGCCCATGAAAAATGAACTTGTAAGATTTAGATGGCTGCAGTTCTTTGGTGCTGAAAGTATTTTTTAAAATCTGAGAAAATATTTTTTGTTTTCTTTTACTGTAGTAGAGGTTAATGCACACTTGAAACATTAAAGTTTGATAGAAAAAGTTATGATGTATTTGACTGATTACTTTATCAAAACACTCCTTTTCTGATCTCAAAGGAAGACTGAAAGCAACCAGAAACACACCAATGGTTTTGTCATATATCAAAGATTTATTAGATAATATATTTCACAAAGAAAATCTATTTGTCACATATGCTTGACTAATCTACTAAACAGGCATGACTTCAAAGGATACATAGGTGCAATAACACACTCACACAGAGCAAGTGGCAGGACCGGGATGTAACACTTTCAAATTTAAAGAAAGTGGCATAAACATACGCTATAGAAAGGAAAAATATTTACCTGCATGGCAAAAGGCAAAGTCAAATGAGTTTTTATTCGGGCTACACATAGCTACATAGTGGTTTTCGCTATAAAATTTTTAATAGATAGGCTGCTCTGTCAAGATCAAAAGTTTCTGAGGAATGTGCTGATTTTAAAAACATTTTGTTAACATTCTTGTCATTCACATTTCTAGAGTGAATGACAAGATACATGTGCTTTTGAGTTTTGCTACAAAAAGTAGTTTTTGATTTTATATTTTATATATTGGAATATAAAGATTAATATCTGAAATGAAAGGAATTTGATCCAAGGAAATGTCAATTTTTCCATTCATGGCAGTGAATGGGTGAAGAGCAAACTAGCTAGTTTCAATCTTCCCTGACACAGCCTTAGGAGACGTTTTTGTATTCCTCCTGCTCCTGCAGACATCCCTGGTTTATTTAGGTCTCTTGGAAAACTTTCATTGACATAATGTGCTGTAAATGGCAGGCTTGTTTTAATACTGAAGGCCTGATGCCTGTCCCTGGCAAAAATACCCTGAGTCATCTTGCCAGGGTTTTAAAACACAGCTTTTTGATAGGAGCTTGATCAGATTAAAACATGAATGTGTTTAACTGCCCAATTCCTGTGTATTAAATCTTAAGGGATCACCTTAGTTTACTAGCACAGCATCTCTATGCACTTTTGTTTCACTGCTGGTTTATAGCAGGATACTGTCCTGTACAGTTCTTCTTATCTACAGATTTAATGGGTGTTTATTGTTTGTGGCAAGCAAATAAATAAAATACCCTCTTAGAATTAGAAAACTGAAATGTAATACATATAAACCAATCAAGAAAATCCTACAGTATGGCAATGATTAAGCACAGCAGCAGCAAAACAAAGATGTTCTTATGTACTGGAATTAAATCAAAACAACCAACAAACCCTTCCAACAATCAGTTTTCATAGCTTAGTAACCAAAACTACTAAATATAACATGTGTTAGATAGAGCTGATCGTCAACAACCAAGCAAATTTTATTTGCATGAACTCTGAAGCGATTTTACATTCACTGCACAGTATACACGTGCACTCCTGAGGCCCTCTGGCACCCCTAGATTTGCCTGGAATGCTGTGGTTTTGCAGTCCAGATGTATATACTGGTGACGGCTTGGATTTTTGGTTTTTTGTTTCTTTTTTTTTAATGAATGGGAATCATGGAAAGCAAAATAAATACTATGACTGCATGTAAAAACACAAGGGGAATATTCTAAATTAGGGTAAGATCATTAAAATAAGAACAACTTTTCTATGTCCAGCTCTTTTAAATTATTAATTGGATATTTTCTATCTGAAAATGACTTAGCAATGAGATCCTTCACAAAAATATGATAATTACCATGAGATACTGTTGAGAAAAATTTGGTCTTGTTGAAAAAAGCTAGGTCAGTTCTGCAATGTTCTGACTGTTAGAAAGACTCATCAACAGGATTGCTCAAAAGTTACTACAGTGAAGCAAAAATAAAATCAAGTCCAGGGTGAACACGTTATTCAGAATTTTATTTTCAACTGGATGTCACACTAGGTAGAACAGAAGAAGCTGAATAATAAATGGACCCTTGGGTCAATGTGCCAAATGTTTTTACTTCAGAACATTTCAACCCTCAAAACTTTTCCATTTGTTCACGTGTGTAGGCACATCAGTAATTCTGACTTAGCTACAACCTTGGCTATGTGCAAACCCATAGATGTGTCATGGAAGGTTGTAAAAGTGGTTTCTGCTCCTACAACTGTTAACACTGCTCTGGTTGTTGTGAGCTCTGCTTTTGCAGATCAGAGATTTCCAAAAATATTAGTCATGACACTTCCTGGCTTTGCCAGAGGCAGAAAGTTCTGGAAAATTCAAAATGCTTTACAGCCCTGCTTAGCACATATGAGAAGTGCAGGTAGCCACCACACTTTTCAGTGAGCTTCAGAATATCTTCAGGTTTGTCTGGCATGGCTCCAGATGGTGCAGACGCTAGCAAGGAGGAGTGAAGCAGTCCATGGGAGCAGCACGGCAACTCCACACCAGACCATGATATGGAGATATGCTGTACAGAGCTCTTTACTTTAGCAACTTGATACCTCACCACTTTTTCTTACTATCTGCATTGATTTTCAAAGCCTTCTTGAGCTGAATGTCGATACTTGTCTTTCATAAAATGAAAACTGAGCACCCCTCTGTTCTCAGGTACATTCCCCAAAATTTACATTCTCTAGTCCCTTGTGCCTCTGGAGTCCCTGCTTACACTGCAGGTTGTCTCTCACATGTTCTTTTTCCCTATACACTGTTTTTTCCTTGCTGAAAGCTGCCTCTGCTCTCCACTCTTCCCCACTGGGCAAAACTAAGAGCAGCAGAGGGTCAGGCTGGCTTGGGGAATCAGAAAGATGGAACCTTTCTGCAGCTTGGTTCCTCTGGGTATCCCTCAGCTCCAAGTCCATGAGTGGTCCAGAAGAGGTGTACCACAGGGCACAGAAGGAGACTGCAGTGGGACAGGAGTCCTTGTTAGGGATGGGCAGTCACTCTTACCTGCAGAGAAAGAACCTAGTTAAAGGAGGGAAAAGCTATCCCTGACTGTAATACATTGTGGAATTTTCCATGACTTGGATGCTGGGGTGCCAGACCTGCTAGGTGTATTTGTAATAAAGCAGTTCACCTTACAAGGTAGTTCAAATTTACTTGGGTGACCTAATCAGTCCTTTGTCAGTATTTTGAATTCAATGCTATATAAATTGCAAGATGTGCAAGACAGTCCAGGCTGCCAGCTGTATGTGTTGTGAAGTACCACGGGGTCGTTGTTCAAAGGGCCTTTGAAAGAAAATTATATTTTTCATATGGGACAATAGATTAGGTAAATAGTTTACTTTTTTGTTTGTTTGCTTTTTGATAAAATTACTAAAATATGTAGGCAGTGTAAGTATGTTCAAACCAAAAGCAACACAGGAAGAGTCTCCAGTAGAAATCTTCAATAGGATCTTGGAGAACAGGTATTTGTTTCAGAAAATTTTGTATGTACAACAAAGGAAGAAATAAAGCCTTATATACACAGATACACATACACATATATAAGTTTCTACCTAGGGAATATATAGAACTGTAATGTAGCCAGAGGAGAACAATGAAAGTACAGTGGAAAATGTTTTTGAAGGCAAATGGTTTTTGCATCTTCCCAGTCTTGCCAACATTTTCCTCCTTTTAAGGTGTAGGACTTAGCTTTTATTTGATGCTTCTGTCACTAGGCTCTATCCAGGAGATTGCACTGAATATCTTTACTAATGAGTGACAAAGACATTAGTAAGTTTTGTTGCAATATGAAAATGCAGAGGATCAGATACAACCAGGAAGGTTTCTAACTAATTTTAAAAAATGCAGTTCCTGTCAGTCTGATTAAGTTATTCCACAAAATGGACAGCCTACCCCTTTTCTGACTTTACTATTTGGTGCTCACAAAGAGCTTACACAGTTGGTTTCCGAAGGCTGGAGCAGTGACTACAAAAAGTTCCCCTTTTTTTGGTGCTTTGCTGCTCTCATGCAGCTGTTGTTTTAGCCTCCTGTACAAATAGGTTTAAAAAAATAACTTCCTTACATATAACTGTTGGCAGCATCTGGAATGACAGGGTGGGCACATTACAGTAAATGGTGTTTAGAAAGAAATGTTTTGAAAACAAAGAAAGCCACATAGGAAAACACCGACAAAACCATACAAAGCCATACAAAAATGTGGCCTATCTATTTTGACTATTTTCTTTCTTTATGTTTTTGGATGTTTTCACAGAACACATGTGGCCCTCACTTCCAGGCATACAGTATGTAATTTCAGGATTATCCAAATGGAGAGAATAGTCTGAAAAACTGCATATAATTAGATATGGAATACTTTTAACAGCTGGAGGGATTTCACACTTACAGCCTAATTTACAAAACTTTAGGCTTGGCACTGTTTCAACACTAGCACTGGAAGTAATAATTTTCCTGGCATTTTTTTGGCTCCTGAAATTATTTATGTCTCTACATATATCATTGTAAAATCACACATGCAAAAAGAATATTTCTACCTGGTTAGTGATAAATGAGATACTTTAGAAGCAGTGTCAGAACAAAGTCAGAAAAAAAGTAATCCCACAAAAGGCCCATATTTAAATATTACAGCTAATTTCCTTGTTTATGAAAGGTCTTGTGGAAGTTTCCTGTGTCAATGAAAGTGTTTCAGACATTTTTTCTGATACTACAATGGAGTCAATTTGTATGAGACTTACAAAGAAAAAATATTACCACATAGCCAACACACCAAACACAGTAGCTAGGAAAGCAGATTTGTCAAGTAGGTGAGCCAGAAATCATTTCTTAAGTGAGATCTAGTAGAAATGAGAAGAATGACAACACAAGGAACAGATGAGTACACCTATCATTTTCATTTCTTCTAATGACCTTGTTTTAAGAGTAGAATAAAGGCTCTGCAGGCTTTGAATTATAATGCATAAAGAAATCCAAAGGATTTTTACACAGAGATACAAACGTCTGCTCTCTTTGCAGCCATGAAAGGGGGAGAATTTCATATCCTTCTCCTAAAGTTTGCAGCATAGGTTCATGGCTGCAGACTTCTGAGCTAGTCTCCTCGTGAAGGCTGTGAAAGAGGTACTTGAGAGAAGGGACTTCTTGTGTTATAATGCAGGTATACAATTGTTCACTCAGGATTAAAGTGACTCTGTGCATGGATCAATGCATTTACAGTGATTCTTTTTTGCTTTCTTTGATTTTTGTTTGTTTGTTATAATTTCATTTCCTACCTGCCTTACACCTCTGGCTGCTGTTTGGAGGAAGAGGGGCTCATTATCTCCAGCCATTAGAGTCTAGCTTTAAGCCTGTGGGACTCAGGCCTTTAATAACCATGGCAATAACGGCAAGGACTTGATAAGTCACAAACCTACCAAAAGGAATTGCTGGTCACTGAATGTCACACCAAGTAACCACCCCACGGTGAAATCTCTGCCTTCACCAAGCCTAGGTGGGCTTTGCACTGGCAGTGAGCAACTGAGATCCCTTCAGCAGTGCTCCAGGATGTACATTGCCTGAAATTTTTTATCCTGTAAGAGCTTTCCTTAAACTTTCACCAATGATGAAGTTTCACTAAGCTATTGCATCATGAATAAAAAGTATTTTTTTTCCAAACATATTTCTCTTCTTCCCTCCATTCCATCTCTCTGGATATAACTTTTAAATTTTGCAAAACTGAATGCCATAATGATAAAAAAAACCCAAACCACCAAACTATTCCAGTACTCTCCTTTGTATTGCCAAAACATCTACTTCTACCATTAATCACCCCAAGGGATACCTAAATTCTGCTGCAACAAACATGGGCTGTAAGCATTCAATAATACCTCAGCTAGACAGGAAGGAAGGCATAACGACAAATTCCTCAAGGATCCATATGTTTAAGGTATAGCATGTATGTTAAGAATAGCATCTTAACACTATGGCATGTTTCAAAAAACCCCAAAAAATTTGGGTAGTCTAAAGGGAGTTGTCATTGAACACATATTGATAGCAGAAGAGTTTTATTGCTGGAGAACAGCCATGATTAAAGATAAATCCATAAAGGGTAATTTGGTAAAATAGATACGGGAACAAGAATTTCATTTGTTCATACCAAGTTCTGAAAAAAACAAAGAAAAAAATGAAGGCATATATTTACGACTCCGTGACTGCCACATTTGGATGCTTGAAACATTCATGCATCTGATTCAAAATCCTCTGAGTCACCAGCCTCTCCCTAGTCTCTGGATCACATGTGTAAAACCAAACACACAGATAAATCTTTGCCACTTTGGGTTGCAAGTGGCTACCTTTCCTGTTCCAACCCATGTCTTACAGCTTTAAGCTCTTTCCATGGGTCTTTCCAGACATTATCTTAAAATTACACTTCTATCGAATCCAACAAGGTTGAAAAGGAGTGTCCAAGGCCTGTAATCCTGCTATGCCACCTAGAAGTTAGGGGTACCCTCATCTCTGTTCTCCTAACATCTGCCACCCCAGGTACCCATCCCAGTCATGCCTCTGAGTGCTTGGAATGGAAAATGAGGCCAACCTCACTCAGTTTTCCCACTGCTCAGTATGGACAACCTTGTAAACGCTACTTTTCCCTTTCTGTTTTATTTTATCACCTGTGAGCAGGGAGGTGAAATACAAGAGATTCATGTGCCAAACAAAGGATGTCAGCTGACAATTGTCTCTGCTAAGGAGGCAGCATCAGGAGCTGAGAGATCAAATGCCATGAGGAAGTATGGTTCTAGTATTAATAAACACCTGTCTGGTATTACTGTGCCTGCTGGACTTCTCTCAACAAGACAATTGATTGCCTAAACCTGGCAAAACAACCTGCTGTGTCCTATCACTGTATGCATTGCAAGGTTAGACTGAATCTGTTCTAAAACCTGTGCTGGAGACCCTGCATCCTCCAGACATGGGGTTTTGTGTCAAGGAAAACTGGCAGATCCTGCTACAATCCGGATCCAGCAGGAAGTGCACCAGTGGAGGCGAGGCTGTTGGGGCACAGCTGCCATCCTGCTAGGGAGCAGGGGCATGAGGCCAGGGAGGTGCCTGGCACCAGGCTCTGGAAAGGCTCCTGCCATTTGCATGCATCACAGTCTAAGATGGCCAGAGTGCTAAAACACTGGAAATATCATGGACACACTCCCGTTCATTGGGAAAACTCAGTGGGATTGCTTTAAACACATTATTTTTCAGGGTCAGGGCCTGACTCAGCCATCTAGCCCATTTGGTATAAGGAGGTCACTCTCCTGACCTGGCTGCAGTCCCTGTGCTAAACCAGAGCTTCCAAAACATGATGCCCTCCCACTTTTATCTTGCTGTGTGGACAAACCCTAGTTCAGTTACATAAATAGTAGTGGCCCATTGGAAGCAATCCAGCCATTAAACCTCTTGATTCAGAGTTTAAGCCTGAGATCAGGATGAGGCCTAATGCGTGTGGAGTAGACATTATCCCACATCTGCCAACTGCGGTACGCTGGCCTCTGCTGAGCACCTGTCAGGGATCATGGCCAGGCCCAACCCACAGATCCACTGCAACAATCCCTATACTCCCTTCTCTTGCTCAAGTGGCAGGACATCAACAGATACGTGTTTCTGAGATTGATTGGCCCTTAATTGCACGGTATGCACAGCAGCCCAGCTGAAGACAGTGAGTTAGTAAAAGTAAGCGTGCCTGGCTCCTGCAGCCCACACACAGGACTGGGGCTGCCAGAGGTGCAAAGCCTTGGTCCAGCTGTGCTGCACAACCATGCATGTCTTTGTGAGGCTGTCTGCAGAGAGTGTAAACAGGCTTTTGACTGATGTGCAGTCATTATCTCTGAGGAATGGCATGAATAGGCATCTGCAGGAGTTTAAACTAGCAAAGGATGTAGGTGAAGATTCAAGGATAAAATTCCCACTTTTTCACCAGATCTCAGACTTTATCCATTATCTCCATTCTGCCTGTCCCACTCAAATGAATGCCCTGTTAGCCTTTCCTCCTTCAGCTGCACACAGTAGTACAGCAGCACCGTGGCAGGATATTTATTAACACAGAACCAGTGTCTTTCATCTTCCCTTACATGTTAAGCATTTTGATTTCACTTACACATGCAATCTTCTAAGCTTCTTTCTGAAGGTTTAAGGCCACAAGAGCTAGCCTCCCTTCATCTGTCATATAGTAGGCTGAACTTATTGTAATAACATAGCTGTGATCTTCAGCAACTGCAATAGAATATTGTCTTGAGATCAATTTCCTTTTTCAATAAAGTCCTGATTTTGCTTCAGCATTTATGAAGTGGTGGGAGGCTGTTATCCACTGAAATTATCTCTTTCGTATACTATACCTTAAAAATATTGCCCTCTATATGCAGTGTTATAAAGGTATTTGTCTGACTGACTGACTGACTTTAACCACCCAAGAAGAGTAATATGTGCAGTAATCCTCTGGAAATGTGTAGCCTGGAGTGTGTTATTGCAGCTAGTATTCAGTGCACTCTCCAAAAACAAATCACAAAACCAATTAGATTTATGCATTTACAATCCTTGATTGATACAGCCTTGACATAAATCACAGAGTTAGAATAACACACTGCTGGATTAGCAAACCACATTGTAGTACTGTGGCTTGCAATGTCATTTTGCTGAGTTATTTATGATACCAACACAATCAATGTCAGTTTTAAGCAAGTTACTCTTGTTACAGGGTGATACAAATAGACGTGCACCTAAATTTTTCGTGTGTGCAAAACAAATGCAGCCACATTATAACTTGGAAAGACATCTCAGGACAGATTCTTGGACTGGGGTCCGAGATTGGTGACCTCTAAAATTTCACTTGAAGAAAAAACTGTTACCAGAGTGCCATAGGGGTATTCTGGTGCCTGTAATGGAGAAATAGAGAAAAAGCTCTCATTAAAGTGTCCAGTTTCACGGAAATGGTGTTAGCTGCAGAGGCCGGTGAAAATCCTGACAGACTCCACAGTATATGACCAGATTCATTTGAAGTTTGGCCATGGTCCACATCACTATATGGTCTACTCAGTATCTGGGGCATTGTTCTTTAAGAAGCATTTCTGCACAGCACTGTGTTAGCTCTTCACACTGTGGCTCCCATTGCCCACACTCCAGTATCTTTATTATATCTCTGATTATATCTCTGCATCTCTAAGAAATGAGCAATCAGCACGGGTGCAGACTGAAGACCTTTCTGCACCAACAATTAAATATAATGACAGCAAACTGGAGTGGGTAAATTTTTATTAAGGGCATCATAACTACAGAGTGAATGTTAACAAAAATACTGAGTGATGCAGTAAATATCTTTCAAAATAATACTACTACTCTTATTATAGCTTGTGTCAACCCAAGCAGCAGTGTTTCATATTAATCATCTTAAGGTGGTGAAAGAATAGCAGGAAGGAGGGGAGCAGATGCACTGTGTGGGCTGGTTTCATAGTGTTTGGCAATTACATTAGAACATTTTAATTGTCATGTTGATCAAAGAAATCAGAGAGCTCATGCTGTCTGAGTCACCAGTTGTCCAGGAGTCAGAAAATTGTATCTGTGGGTTGCTACTTTCAATTTTGTCTGTTTTAATAAAAGTTTTACGTGAGGTAACAAAGTCACCGATGGAAGAAATTTTCAGAACAAATATCACAAGCAGATATTTGGAACTCGCTAAGTTACCTGGGTGAATAAGCAGGATATAATGCCAATCATTCTGAAGCCACATCATCTAGTTTATATGTAATCTTTAAAACTGTCCAGCTGGTTTGCAGTTCCCAAAAAACACGTCCTGTATTTAAGACAAGTGACAGCTTTTGACTCCTGGTTTTGAGAGCAAATAAATAGATGTCTGCATTGAGTGTGAATTAGACAGGGACTATGTGAGGTAAGAGATTGGCCGTGTTTCCACTATTGTGGACTTCATCCAAAGAAGGGAAGATTATCACTACTAATCCAGCATGGGACTGCAAGATGGTCCATCAGCTGAAGCAGAAGAAATTGTAATCCTAACTCAAAATGCTAAAGAGAGTCAAGCTGACATGGCTTGACTCTGACAGTGCCTAAGCAGGGGTTCTGCTGGAGATAGCCTTTTAAAGCCTATGTGAAACTGTTCTTTCCCCACAGTTTATGCTTTAGCAGCAGGAAATGAAAATTTGGAATTTGGCCTGTAGTTTGAGGTAAACAATGCACTTTCCTCCTTTTTTTTTTTTGCTTCTGCCAGAGTAAAAAACCCCAAGGAATAGGAAGGATCTTAGCAGTAATATTTATTACTGAGTCAAATCTTTTGGTATTTGTAGGCTTTGAGGCCGGCCCCACAGCCAGCATAAATAAACATAGCTCCCCAGGGTTGCATTGTTTTGTTCTGCTGCTGATCCAGTTCAACAAGAATAAGACAAGAATTAAAGTAGAGACTCCTGATTTCCAGGAATAGAAGAAAATTAAGGTTAAAAAGTCCAGGCAAAAACAAGGGGTTGCTTTTGAAGTTTGTGTATTTTCCCAGCACTTGCTTGTTACAGAAGAAGCCTTGCAGGTCATAGCTGAGTAGTTGAGAAGCTGAAGCATGGGATCAATTGATCTATGACTGTATTTCAGGGAGTAGTTTATTAATGGGTTTAGAAAACATACTGACAGCTTTTTTATATTTCACTCATTCCACTGAATCTGCATAGAACAGGAAACTGCAATCCTCTCAGCTGCTTTTACTCCCCGGGCTTTACTACCCTGGTTAGGAAGCTGTAACATGTAAGTGTAATGAAAAGTGAGCACTTGCCGAAGAAGATATTCTTAATAGATCTGATAGTCTCAGAATTTTTATCTCTGAACAACTTTATTGTGGGAAAATTTTCTGGCTTGTAATAAGTGTGAGCAGGTCAACTGTGCATGGAAAAGATGCTCTGCATGGTGCCTGAACACCAGCATGCTGAGGATAGAGGATGTGCTCTGTCCTCATTCTCCACACAGAGATGTGCCTGAGGCTGTATTAAGAGAGCATTTCAGATCAGAATGAAATACAGACACTTCCCATAATGTAGCATAGTCAGAAAGATCCTCCAAAACTGTGTTTATCTCCCTTTTATTATGGAGGCTTGACCTGTCTGCTCTAGCTAGGTTCAATTTGCTGAATGTTTTTATTTTAATGACAGTCCCCACAGTTATTTCATCTATCTCAACACAACCAGCTCAGGAATTGTGAAGTAGCTTCCAAACTCTGTGGAGACTTAGGCTATAAGTCCCTCAGAAATGTGGTCTCTGGCAGTTTTCCAAAGAACTGAAAACATACCTTGTGTCTGGCTGCACAATCAGTGCTTTTTATGGCTCAGGCTAGGTATGGAGGACTGGATCTCATGATCAGGAACATGATGGCCCCTGAACTGCCCCTGCATATGGAGCCCAACTGGGGTGTTTAGCACTCCACAGAGCAAAAGGGGATGGGAAAATTCTCCATCCTAAAGAAGGTGTGTGAAGCTAAGCAAGGGTGCTGTGCAGGTTGTAATCACTGTGATATTCTTCAGAGCCATTGCCCAAGAACTGTACTAGAAATAAATCTTGTCTGCACATACTGCTACAAAGTTCTGCTTTGTCTACTGCTACTATACTAAAATGTTTTCTCTGGACTTTAGGGAAATATTTCCCATTTTGCTCACTACCTTTGAACCAATCTGAGGTCCATGGTCAGATATGTCTTAGACCAGGTTCATAAAGTTTACTTGGTTCTTTCAGAACTTGAAGAGATACTACTACTGTGCACTCACAACAGGCATCTCTAAAAGTACCTATCTAAGTCTATAAAATAACGAGTTCCCATTTGCCTGTTGATGCAAAGGAAAGGTGCAGATGATAACATATTGCAATCAGTCCTCAGCATTTGTCTACCAATGGCTGACACTTGGGGTGGGAAAAACGTAAATAAATTAAACAATTGATCCTGAGGACATAAACTTTCCTTGAGGAGCGCTGCAGTGACCAGATGTAGGCACTTCACTGCTAGAGGAAGAATAAATTTCAGATAGGCTTTTATTACATGAGGCAAATGGCTTTGCTTTCTCTGTTTAACACAACTACGTAAAGCTTGCCTTTGAACCACAATGCTACCACTCTTCTTGGCAGCAATATTAAAGAGGTCCCCTTGTTTTGTTGGATATTAATACCAGGCTGCACTCTGAAATGTGATTTTAAAAATAGAAAGTTAATTGTTGCTGGGAAATCTTAATTGAGCCTGATTAAAGGAAGCAACAAAATATATTGACTACTAAACCTCACTTCTTGTTTTAAGTGTGACCTATAATGGACTCCCCCAAAATCATTACATGATCCCTCTAAGCATTCCAGGTTTTTAATTTGAAATTCATTAAATGTTTGTGTGTCTGATTTTTGGGGGGTTTTCTGAAAAGTTTTATAGTCACAGCTGCACTAGTTATGGATAGGTTTATAGTGCCTTGCCCATCAACTGGTCCACATGTCCAGTCTAGTTTGTTTGATACCCTACCTTTCACAAGCATTCAGCAGTTCTGGAGGTGTTCTTATAAAGCGGCCAGTAAATGTACCAGCTGGACTCATTTATGTAGACGAGCAGCCTCATTCTGGGTGCCTTACAAAGAGTTAGTGGCAGTAAATCTGTGTTCAGTCCATATATGTACTTTAGAATATTTTTTTACACTTCTGAAAAGAAAATAATAAAGTATTTCTAAGCTTTCTAGTAAGTTATATGTGGTCTTCAGAAGGACTTGAATGCTCTGTGGTGAAAAAACAATCTTTTGAGAGTCCCTTTTTATTTGCAGTAAATTCTTTATGCTGTGCAATTAAAGCTGTTAGAAAGGTCTGCTCTCTTAGAAGCACACTGATGGACAGCATTTTTGTAGAAATTCATGTGAACAAATTGCTCATTATTTCCTTTTGTGACTTTTGCAGGTGTAACATGAATAAAGGACTTCTTGAAGGCTACAAACACCTTCCTCACATTGCCCAGGGAGGCTTAGTGGTTAGGCTGGTTTAAAAAGTTCCGATAAGTGGCAGAATGAGAAGGTGCAGACAAGCCACCACGTGACTCAAATTTCAGTAAAAGATAGCACAGGTGCAAGAACTTCCAAAGAAAGGAAGAAAAGCAAAAAGAAATAATAAGAAGAAATGGGGTTTTTTATCATCTCCAGATTTACTGATACATTCTCAGCATAATGAGAGAGGAGGTCAATAAAGGAACCACTTCTTGACAACACTGGATGACGTGCCAGCATGATGCTCCTGAGAAAACACTCTTCCCTCTCTTTTCCCATTGTTTTTCTAGATCTATTCACAGCTCTCCTGTGCTGTGTGTAAATGTCTAAGTGCTGACGTGAAAGGTTTTATTAATATTTACCAGTAGAGATTTCAGTCAATTCTATCTGCAAGGCTTCCAGTATGAGGAAGTTTATCTCAGCACTTCTAGTAAGAGCAAGGTCCCCATGATTTCTATTTCTTTAGGTTTACCAGAGCTTTTAGCCAGCCATTGAGAGCTTTTACCAAAGTTTTCAAAATAATTCTCTGATAGCATGTCTGCTGAACAGAATTTATAGCTTCAGGGCAACAGTGGACTTTCCTTCTACATGTTTTACAATAAAATACTTTACAGCATGTATGTCTCCTCTACTACCTTACAGACTGGTCTTTTCCTATGACATAAGTTAAATGGGTTCAAGCTTCAGAATGGAACACAAGTATCATCTTACCAGGATAGATATCATGTCTGTCTTTCTCCAGCCACAGTACTGTTGTAATAAAAAGACATTAGTACTCATTATCAGTATCTGTACTTTACTGCAGTCCTTGGAAGTTTTTCCTGTTGGACAGTGAACCTTGTCTTCTTCCTCTCTAGCCTAGAACTGATTTTATGGCTACCACCAACTAAAAATAAAGTTGTTACCACCTCTCTTTTGCAGTGGTACACTGCAAAATACAAGGAGCATTAAGTAAAGGAACTCAGATTTTCCTAAAGCAACCTAATAATTCTGTTTGGGGATGTATTTTTGATAATGGTAAAATACATTTTCTGTAAGCATCTTCCTTGTATTTGGAAGCCCTTTCCAATGCTTCAAATTTCATAGCAATAAACAGTTGCAGGGAGCAGTAAAAACACAGCGCTGTCAACCCATACAATCATATAGTCTTTCCTAACCTCACAGCTTGTAAGTCATGGAAATTCATGCACTAGGGAGCTTGGAGCCAAGCTGACCTGAGGGCACAGAGGCAGCTAGATATGCACCTGAGCCAGTGGCTAAGGCCAGGCCTGTAGACAACAAGCATCTGCACTGATGTTTATGCCTCTTGGCTCCAGTCATCAGTTGCCTTCTGTTCAATGCTTGCATGTCCAGAGGCAGAGTTTTTTTCCCTCAGCTTTCCAAAGGAAAGCAAACCATGATTTAAATTTTTAAATAGCACCAGTCAGTCGGTATCAGTATAAATTCTTTTTACCTGGTTCCTTCATTAAAAGGCAGGAGAGGTGACAGAAAGTTGTTTTTCTGTGTCTGGTTTCATGGTGGAGAATTCACAGCCTACACAGTTCAAAAACACTTCAAACATTACTCCTGGCCTCTGGTTATTTACTACAGAGAAAATCAATAGATTCTCATTCTGTCCAGTTGGTTTAAACATTAACCTCTTTTTATTTATCTTTGTGCAAAATTGAAAAGATTTGGCCTGAGGTGTGGAGCTAGACATTTCATATCTTCTTACTCGTGCCATGTTGTTTGTGGACTAGATAGATTATTAAGGAGAAATGCAATACAGACTTTATGTGTATGATATTAAGGGGGTAATGTCTAGACAGAGATTGGGCCTCTAGACTTGTGTCTACTACAAGGACTGACAGAAAAATGAAATCTCTTAGCAAGGCCTTCTTAGAAAACCACATAAGCATTAATGGCTTTATTTTCGGCACTAATATTTTAAGCATAAGATAATTGTGTCAGCCATTTAGAATAGCAAATGAGTCAGGACTTGATGCATGACTCCTACAAGCAAAGTCTTGTTGGTGTTTTGAGGCTGGGGGAGGTCTTTTTAAAAAAATACCTCTTAATCTGTTTATGTCATTATCAGAAAGGTCATCAACTATGCCAAGTGCTGATATCTTATTCCTAGTTTAACTGCAAATTCTAAATGCTTATGTGGTGTGCAGATTAGCTGCTGAAGAGCAGCCAGGAGTGGCAGGTGAACATGGCAGGGGATATTAGAAGTGACTGAATTTTGGAAATGGGATGGCTTTCTTAAAATAGACCAACAACATGAGTCATAAAGAGATTTCAGGGAAACTCTAACTCCTACTGTTAGATAGTGAAAGGCTATTCCCAAGGGTGAATCCAGAAAACAGCAAGATCGTGAGTATTGAAAAAAATCAACGGAATAGGCCATGAGTGGGTTTACACCTTTTACATTGCTGTGCTTTATTAGGATGTATGGAAATACTTGTGGAGATACAGTAAAACACAGGCTATTGATTCACGTGCCTCATATTTGGGAGAACAAATCCTGAACAGCTAAAGAAACTACCCTCTATTTCAACAGTTCTATTTTGTGTCGAAGTGTGGACATAGAAAAAAGCTGATATTTGGAGAACCTGAAAAATGCTTTAAGCACATGCTAATATTTTGGAAATGCTGCAAGAACATAACAGGAAGCTACCTATCGATAGGCCAGGTCTTACAAAAGGAAAACTAAAAAGATTTACAAAAGACTGATATGAAAAAAACTACTCCCCTAAAAGCCCAATATGAATAGGATGCAAGAGGCAACTTTCTCTAAGGTCAGCATGACCTTAACTTAAATGTCAGTGTAGTAAAATCCATGGCTGACCTTTTCAGAAGGGGACATTGATTTGGGGTACATTCAGAGCATTACCTTGGTACCCAAAGTTTAGCATTGCAGCACGTGGCATTCAAAATCAGCAGCAGCATTTGCATCTTGTTCTTAGTCTTCGTCCACAAAATTCATTGCAACATAGGGGCTGCTAGATTGTAGTCCATCATTATTACTCACTTGTTAACATTTCTCTCTGTAATGGATCTAGGTTTATTAGTATGACATAACCTGGAAAACATTTTAATTTTTTTTCTTCTCTTGGCAAGAAAATGTTCCCATCCTGGGATGAAAAGATAACACAAATGAAACCAGTCAAGGATCATTACATTTGCTAATCTGAAGTGAGAGATTAATCTTGAACTCTGGACTTGTTCTTAAAAATGCAGGGTTTTACTCCATTTCAGAACAACATCTGCATCTGTTGAGGTATGGAGAGAGGGAAAGGATCAACACTGATTTTCCAGTCTCCCTAATGAAATATAGGTAGTACTGACATGTTTGGCAGCTTAACAATTTAAAGATTTGCATGTCACTACATCTTTTCCACTGTCGCTGAGACTACATCATATGAGACTATAAGATAGCAAGAGAGGGCTCATTAATTATTTCATGTCCTTTGTGGTGAGAAAAGCCTTTGATTTTAACTTTTTATTTACAAATGTAAAGCTAACTGTAAGGAAAAATGTTCCTTCTCTCCCTGCTGAGCAAGGGAGCAGTGAAATACATTGAGCCATCTCTCTCTCACATGCTCATTATGACTGGGACTAGTCAGGTACTGAGCCCAGTGTTTAGCAAATTGAGATGAGATCAAGGCCAGTCTGTGAGTGCTTGCTCATATGCTACTCTTCGGCTTTGTTGTTCAGAATGCACACCAGACTCTTCTGATGCAGGGGGTTACAATTCAAAGGCACCCCTGGTATGCAGCATTCTGCCCTGCGCTCTGCTCTTTGTGAAATATGGGCTGTCGGGGCTCAGCATTGCAGATGACACTCCCATATGCAGCCTTGCATTTTCAGTGCCTAAATTAGCCTGTGAGACAAAGACATCATCACGCAATTGCCCTGAGACCTGGCTCTACATCTCAGGTACCCCTAAACTTGGGAACAGGACCTGCAAGGACAGACTGGAAAGTGAATGCAATACTTGTGGCTTGCCAGCCTCACCCCAAATCAGCTCTGACAGTACAAGCACTGAGGTGAATGAATTTATATATCACAAGCCAAAAAACCCTCCAAACCAGAACAGTTCTTTGGCTTAGAAACACAGGTAAAGATGTAAGAAAGAGCAACCAGTGTTGCTACTGAAACTTCAGTGCAGAACCAGTGGGTACTTCCCGAAAATGCCATTTCTTGATTGGGTTAAAATGATCAAAGTGTGTTTTGCTGCTGGAAAGGGTGTTACTGCTATTTTGCGTGCCTCTGCCCACATTCTTCCATAGCTTCCATGCAAGTTTTTCTTCAAGTTTTGCCATGTGAGACTGCACTGAGTTTTAATATCTCTGATTCTCAATCATGTCTTTGAAGATTAATAAATTAGATATTTAATCAAAATTACTAATTGTAATGCTTCATCCCATGAATTACCCACTTTCTTCCATCTAATATTCAGGACACTAATACATTGAAGAATATTAACATAGTAGAGACATTAACTAGTAAGAATAAACAAAATGTACCAGCTACAGTCTAACATTCAACTCAGCATAAGGTAAAGTTTTTATTCACAGAAGAAAACGGTCTCTGTTTTCTGGCTTCCAGCTTGAACACATAAATTTCTACACACTGAAAATCACATATTTAGGTCAGAAGGGGCCTCTGCTAATCTGGTCTAACCTCCTTCTAAAAGAAGAACTGTGTTAAAAGTTGTTCTCCTCAGGATTGTGTCCATCCCAGTTCTGAGTATTTCCAAAAACAGTCTCCACAGCCTCTCTGGGCACCTGTCCCAGTGCCTGGACACCCTCATGGTGATATTTATTCTTGCTTTCATCTAATATCCCTTGCTGCAGCTTGTGCCCATTGCCCCTTGACCTTGCAGTGGTGCTCTTCTGAGAAAAGTCTGGATCCATCTCTGTACTGCCTTTCATGTAACTCCAGGCAGCATTTAGAGACCTGAGCCTTCTACAGGCTAGACTGCCTCAGGTCCTCACCCTGTCCTCACACATTGTGTGCCACGATCCACTGATCACACGTGATCAGCTGCAAACGTATGAAAAAATAGCAAATGGTTTGTTTCCAGCTCTTGAATGACAGTTGACAAGGAAGTAGACAAATAGCTTTGGATGCAGGTTGAGCACTGCCAGAGAGAGACGTGATAATGAAAAGGTTTAGTGTGCTTCAGAATATGAACTTATCCCAGTTCTCTTGTCTTCTGCTAACATGATGCCTGTGCCCTTTGCTGCTGTTACCCCTCTCCACGGCAGTTCACAACTGCAGGAACAGATTTGTGCATGTGCTCACAGAAGAAGCATTTTTTGAGAAATTTGGGGTGCATTGTGGCAGATACCAATGTGAATTTGGGAATGAGATGGAATAGGCAAAAAACTGCTGGCAGTTTAAAGATTTGCTGTGAACAAGCAGTGATCTCCTGATCCCCTCTCTACAACCTCATTTAACCTCACTGGAACATTCAATGTTATGGAATTGGAAAATCCTGAACATCCTCATAAGCGTTTTGCCTTTAACCTGTTGGTGAGCCCAATTTGATTAATTTTCAAATAAGGCCAGGTCTGCCTTATATGAGGAGCTAATATGATAACTAAACCTGTTTTCAGCACAAGGGTGCAAATATCTTTTTCATTGTTCCTTCCAAGGCCTCCACATTGTAAAAGAGGCATTCAGCATCAGTGTTCCAGGGGTTTCACTGGTAATGATCATGGCTGTGGCTAAAAGACTTGTTGGCAAGTGATACTCTGTCACCCACTGTGTCATATCCAATATCTTACATTAAGGAGGCTTTAGGGGAAATAATAATAATTTTGAGGGGGAAAAAATTAATGGAAGTGGAGGTTTGGCAAAAATAAATGTTTTATCAGGAATGGCCCTTGCCAAACATAACATTTTCTCAGGAGCCAATCTTGGCAAAATGAATGTTTTATCAGGAGCATAAGTTTGGAAAAAGTAACATTTTATCAGAATTGGAACCTTAACAGAAAATGCCTTTTTTATCAGGCATAAGAACCATGGCAATTTAAGGAGAAAAGCTTGCTGAAAGTGGATTTTTATCAGGAGTTTTTCTTGAGGAAAATAGTGTTGCATGAAGGGTAGGAACTTTCCAGAAGTAACTTTTTTTTAGGGGAATAGGATGGATGAAAATAATGTTTTATCAAAAAGAAGGGGGGAGGTATGGATTCAGTGAAAGTGGTGTGCTAACAGTTTTTACCTTCCAATATGGGAAGCTTTGCTCCTGGAAAAACATTATTTGCACACTGAGTACTTGCCCTCGCTAAAATGCTGGTTTTGACAAGCTGTGCTGCTGCTAAAATGTTATTTTTGGCAAGCTCACCTCTCAAAAAGATGTTTTTGAAAACTCTCTTCAGAGAGATGTGCAAATTGACTATAATCCCTGCAGCAGAGCCAGGTACCTCTGTGAGCCAGCTTTTCATCTGTTGATTGGTTCTCCATGGCCTCCCTTCTGCCTTTTGCTTTATGGTGATGATGTTGATGCACAGCACTTTGGATCCTGAAACACCATTTTGCTTCCAAATGTGGGCCTCCTTCATCATTTTGTTTCCCTCGGCTGCTCACTGACTCAGAGTTGACTCTTCTCCAAGTGTGTGTTATGCGTCCTTTCCCACCGGGCCTGTCTCCCCACACCTGGAAGGCTGCTTTTGCCTGGTTTCTAACTCTTCTCATCAGCATTTGACACCACTGGGGTTGAGATGCTCCTCAATGCAATGAAGGACCCAGGCAAAAGCCACATGGGAATGTCTTCATTGTCTCTTTTTCAGATTTAAGAGGATGATCACAAGAGGCTGAATCTAAGTTGCACTCTCACAAAAAGGGGGATGAGAGGGGAAGTGACAGGTTGAGTCACTTAAAACAGGTCCATGTTCATCATATCTTAGTCATGCTGTATAAGACATTCATCCGCTTCCCTGTGGAATTTTTGGCAAGTACCCAAGTCAGGAGTGCCCCACACATGTTATCTGTGGGTGAGATCCCTATGAAGGAACAGGGACCATGCATGCATGTAGGACTACAGCCTCTTAACATTTGTTGCTTGAATGTAAAGAATGAGATGGAGAACATCAATCTCTATGAGCAGATGGATGGGATTCTCTGGGGACATTGCCAGAATTTGTTGGGGCATGGTCAGAATCATTCACTGTTTATTTACAATGTTACTGAGCACCAGTGGGAAGTCATAAGAAAGGCTGACTCAAGAGCTTTTTTTAAGAAAGGTGACAGGTGAGAGCTGGTTATCACAGGCCACTCTTGCCCAGCCCTCCAGGTACTGTAAGACACTTCCAGCAGGAATGAAATTGCTGACTTTGTTGAGAAGGGAACTGATTTCAACTTGAGCTCTTCTTTCAAGGCTGTAAGAGAAACCATCCTGTAAGGAACTGGTGAATAAAAACAAACAAGCATGTGGATGAAGTATCTTAAGTACTACACCTAAAACAGGATATGGGGCATGGAAAGCCCCCATGAAAAAAAACCGCATAGATCTGACCAAGAGCACTCTAGTTTTCTTACTGTCATAAGGAACAATGTCCTCCAACATTTTCTCAGTGCACATTGGTCTTTAATCCAGGTCCCACTGATGCATTTCCTCATACAAATACTGTAAATTAATGTTATAGACATTGTGATTCATTGCAGCTGAAGTCCCTGTTCCATAAGAGATTTTTATTTGTGCTCTGTTCCCCTGATTGTTGAGTTACTGATGCTTTGTCACTGTATACTCTAGTAAAGTATTTTGCTGGTTTGTACTTTGAACTTCACATGTGAGAGAGTTGGGATTGACTTTTGATAGCAAGAGACTCAGGAAAAATGTGGCAGGTCTTTGTAGCTAGATCTAGGTCTAGGCTTTTAGAAGAAACCCTAGATATTTGAATCCATCTTTTGTTACTACCAACAAATGGCAGAGACATTATCCACAAGGCAGGGTAAAGTGGGTAATATCTCCTTTTCGTACTAAGTAGCAGGACAACCTGGGCAGTTGATGGGTTATTGGCTGACTAGGAAGGGTTTGGGAAAACTGCATCTGGATCTCTGACTACTGCATTTCACTTCAGGTTTAAATGAATCTCAGACGCCAAAAATTCTCACCCGAATCCATTGACTAAATTTTGTTTTCAGCTTGAAACTCTAGGAAACCACTTTCATGGAAATCTATTTGTATATGGTTTCAATAAGAAGGAGTAAATGCTTTCCAGTTCATTGGACATTTTGCCCAGGTGACGTTAACACAGATTTACAGCTGTGACATTTCTGCATGCTTGACCCTGCTGGAAAGATTGACTTGGCTCTCCAGGACACCTCATTCATGCCCTACAAATCCCACTGTAGTACAGCATTCCCATAAGGGCTCTCCTGCAGAGTTGGGATGCTCTCTGCTTGCATTATACAGGTATAAGGTGGCTCTGAAGTAAAGTGCTCTGCCAATTTCAGTTTCAACTCACTCCAAGCTAGAGAATCCCTAGAGTGAACACTGCTCCCCTCCTTGGCTCTGCTCACAGCAGTGCTTACTCTGCACTGCCCTTAAACAGGCAAGAGAGCAACAGGTGCAGCATCCAGAGGGCATCTGTCCTGGATATTTTCTGCTGGGTTTTTTTGGTTATTATAAAATACTTATTAATAACATTGAGCTGTTCTTTCTTTTTCATTTGTTTTCCAAAAGATGATTTGCAATGCAGTGAGATTGATCTAGCCTTGTGCATGTATTGAGAGGGGTGAGGACTATTTGTTTCAGCTTGCACAAATACTTTGCTTAAGCAGAACCAAAGTTGGACTGCCTAACAAAAAAAAAAAAAAAAAAAAAAAAAAAAAAAAAAAAAAAAAAGAGAGAGAGAGAGAGAGAGAGAGAGAAAGTAATATTCTACGGATAAACTTAATCCAAGTGGTTTCTGTCCGAAATTGTTCTTAGGGCTTCTTCCCCGTGTAGAATCTTCTTGTGTATCCCAAGCTGCAGTCCTATCATAGACTTCCAGGACACACTGTGACAGAAGGACCCACAAGAACTTAGACCTCCTCACCAGAAATGACTCTAAGGCCGATGCCATGTGTTTATTATAGTAAGCTAAGCTATGTCATTGACCCCAGGGGGTCACTGACAAGGGCTTGGGTCCTGGCTATTGAAGTTACCAATGATCTCTGTCTAAATTGCTGCTGCATTTACAGCTAAGCAGAAGATTTTAACAGCCATGGAAAAACTGAAGGGAGAACTCATAGTAACATTTAACAAAAAACTGTGATTTCTATTTTTGAGAGCAGCAACAGATAAAAGTTCAGCTTCCACCTCAAACCTTGTATTTTGACTCTATGTAGCGTTTGCTCTTAGCATTGTAATAGCCTGCAATATTGTATTCAGTTCTCTTCCCCTCCCTCAGTCAGGCCTTTTTTGCCTTCCCTAAGGAAACCACAACACAAGGAATATTCATGCCTTGTTTTCACTACCTACATTTCTATCTCTGAAGGCAAATGCGATGATACATTTGAACAGCTGATAGACATCTCAAAGTGTAGTCTGCAGCTTCAGAAAGCTTATTTTTTCCTCTTTTGTAAATGGTACTTTATTTCTGCGGGTTTGGTGTGGCTTTTTGGTTTTTTTGGTGGTTGTTTTGGTAGTTGGGGAGATGGTGTTTGGTTGATGGTGGTTTGCTTTGGTGCTTTTTTTTGTTGTTTGTTTTGGGTTTTTTTAAGGAACTTTAATTAGGAGCCAGGAAACTCCTTCGAGAAGTGGCCTACCATTCTTTGAGCAAGTTCAAGCAGTTTTCAGGCCTAGGATGTACCAGACTTGACTGTTGCATAGTGCTCCTGTGATAACCATAGCATACTGTTTAGTAGAAAATATAGGTCTGAGCAATACATAATAAGTACATTTTTTGGTGCGCAAAGCTCAGCTCGTGGGCTGGATGGTGTTTTCCCTTGAGCCCACTGCAGGCAGCAGGGTTTGGTGCTCCTACTCCATAGTCCCACCTCTCCATCCTGAGTGGCAGGCTCGCTGCACTGGGTGCAGAAAGAATGGCATTTTCCTCTCCTCCTTTGAATTTGCCTCTCTTTGTGGCTTTAAGCAAGACCATTAGAGGTATTGAACTTAGCATTTAGCAGTTTATATATGATAAAGGGGTTATTACACAGTGATCCCTGTATGTTTAGGTCAGCTGTGGCAATCAATCAATGGACACTTTGCCTTTGACAGCACATGCTTCCATAAAAAAATTCTCTGGCAGAGCCCTGTTAGCCAGTAATGACAGCGTAACCTCTGTCAAGTAATATACTTGATAAATTTTGCATGTGCTGTTGACTGACAGAAGCTCTGGCTTCCTGTCTGACCAACATACACAGGCTTCAAAGAGCACAGAAACTTCTTTCTTCTCCCCAAAAGGAGTGCCTAAAATCCATGTGGGTAGAGTCAGACCTTCCTCTGAGTGGGGAATAAAACAATGCTGCACAAGGGAGAGACACTTTAATGCCTTTACAAAGCTAAACTTGCTCTTTCCCCTTTCCTTGCCTTTCCCTGTCATTCACAATTATCTGAGACTTGCCGGCTTTGCACACTTGGCCATGCACAACACCCTCCTGAGTGAGTGGTCCAGGATGAAGGGATAAGTCTCTTTGGTCTCTATCTCTGGGATCTGGCTGCTCGGCTGCCCTTTGTTTAGTCTGGGTGGAGGCAGTAATTGTCTGCAGCTGCGGCTTCTGCTTCCTCGCTTGCCTTGGATAGCTCCGGAGGTACAGCTGCAGTGGGTCCACGGAGGCATCCTGGGGTTTCTTAGCTCGCTGATGCTCTCCAGGATGTTGGTAGAGTCCAGCAGTGGCAGTACCAGCTGGAGTGGCTGGGGCTGCCACTGGCAAGCCCAGCTTGCTGCTGCTGTCATTGCAGGTACCCTAGGTGTGCATGGCGGTGGGAAAGGCTCCTTCACCATCAACATCTCTCCTACTTTTGGGTAAAAAGGTCTGCTGGGCTCTTACCTTGCAGTGCCCTGACCATGCACCAAGAGGCACAAGGGGGTTTCTAGCCAGCCACTTCATTGGTATTTTCTCACCATCATGTCCAGGGAGCACAGTAGGCTTCAACCTTTCCTCTTTTATCTGCTCCTTCAATACCAGTTTGCATTTCACCACAGATACCGATGGCTGTTTTAGTTGGTTATGAAAAATTAAATTTACTTGTGAGCATGCAACGCTAACATGAAAGAGTCTCCAACCCATTTGCTACTTCACTAATCCTATGTATCTGTTTGTTTTGGACAGAAGAGGTTTTCATCATTTGCTTCCAGGGGTGCACAATCTGATTACATGGGATTAAGCCTAACATCCTGATCTTAAATGCATGAAGACCATCAAGCTGTATGATCTCAGCTCCTGCACTTGGCTGTGTAAGGCAGAGCCATGAGGGAGGAGCGCACAGCAGCACCCCACTCTCACTTACCATATGAACTAATTGAAGTGTAATTTAAAGGGTTTGCAATGCTCACTTGTCAGCAGGTGTTCTTTAGGGTATACCAATCAAAACAACCATGTTTATGGAAAATTTTATTTAAAACCAACATGTAGGCTGCAATAATAATGGCACAGTTTCTCCAAAATTGCAACATCACTCAGTTAAACCTGGCAAGAATGAGAAAATATAGACCCTCAACTGCATGTGTACTTGTGTTCAAACCATTGCATTTAGAAAATGCATTTTAGAAAAACATTGCATTTAGACTAGCATTTTCTGCCTTTAAAATAGTCTTCTAGTTTCCATGTAGATATCTACTAATAGCAGTAGGGATTCCTGTAGGACTTCCAAAGTCAAATGCGTACTGAAACAGAGTCTGAAAGACTGTCTAAACATGAATTTTCTATGTCTGTATTTTCAATTTGCTATGAACATACTTTAGGCTTTCAAGCAAAATGCAAAATGATGACACAGGTAGTTAAATGATACTCATCATCCATCTGTCATTCATTAGGTAAGTGACCACTACAGAACTTATGGTATAATAAATCTTCAAAATACATTTCTGCTTTCTTTCTCTCCAACCTAGACTTGGAAACCATATGAGAGATATTGCATGGAGAGATTTTAATTATGAACAGAGAAGAATATCTCCACAATTAATCAACATAATGACAAGTGCTAAACTTTGGAAATGTAAACAATATAGCAATTCAAACCAGCCTAAAAAATTTTGAAACACAGAAGATTTAAAGATGAATATTTCTTCTGGTGGGATACAGAAATATTGATGAGATCATTTCATAAGGCGAAGTATGTGGTTGGACAGAAATAGTGCTTCATTTATTCACATTGGGAAATATCATTTTCAGTTAGAAAATGTAAAAATTATCATTTTAAAAATATGTTTGAGGACTACATTCATAATCAGTACAAAAGTAATTTCTGATGCAGACAGGTCTTCTGAAAAGACCCATTTCAATCATTAAGAGTTCAGTATCTACATATGATGATTAATTAGCTTCATTCCATCTGACTATTCATTTTGTGGAGCTTAAAATAGTGAGGAAGGATTGCTGTACATGGACTTAAACTTTCCCTTAATATACAGGCTTGGGGATAAAATTCTGGGATTTTTTTCTAAAATGAATATGAGCAGAATGAATATTTCGTCCCCTGTAATTCAAAGTTCACTGTTGTGTATACTCCTATTCTTTCTCCTACTGCATTTAAAATCTTAAAAAAGAAATTTAATTCACTACCAAAATAGTCTTAAGTAATATCTTGAGAGAACTATAAGCTGTTCTTCCCCATCTTCCATCTGAAAATGTGGCTGGAATATAGTTTTAAGCAGGATGAAGAATTAAACAAACAAAAAAAAATAATGAAAAGTGAAAATATACACACTCTGCAAAAGCATGGTCAAATATATTTTGCCTTGTATAAACTTCACCCAGCCTACCAGGGTTTTAACATATTTCCATGACTTTAAATAAGAAAACATCTTAAAGCACAGCCCATGGGAAACCCAAGCTTGATTAGTTTTACCTTTTAGTACAGCCTGCAGAGTGTAAAACACAGCACATCAGAATTGAATTTGTCATCTCCAGACCTCACAAGAATTTTAGGAACTAAATGGTTAGGAAGCATCCTGGTACTTCTCTTCACTTTAATCATAGTAGAAGTTTCAATTTAAACATCCAGGAAATCTCCCTTATTTAAAGCAATCAACTCGTTGCTAACAGGGTCTGGCTTTACTGTGTTTAATTTTTTGGCATTATGCAAAACTTGATTGGTTACAGCCAATGCGTGAACAGGTCTTCTCCCTCCCCCTTCTCCTTGGGAAATGTAAAATATCCTCAGATCTTTGCTGCATCATTATCAGCCCTGCACATCATAGTATCTGCTCAAACCAATGAGGTATTAGTGCAAAACCTCAATGAAAAATGCACATAAAAACTAATAGCCAAGGCAAACCTTGTTGTCTAATAACTCTCCTATATCTTTCATCTGAAAAAGCTTAGAATCCAGTTTATTGCCCAGTTATTTAACTTTCTTCATGGTTGAGTGTGCCTCTTCTCACCTGTTTATCTGTATATCCACAACACTTTTCTAAGATTGCAGACTACTCTGGGTGAAAGAAGAAAGCTATCACCTTCCCTTCTCTGAGCTGTGGTGCTGGTACCCACAGAAATTAGGTTGCATGCTCAGAGAAAGAAACTTTGGTAAGCCAAGAGGTGGCTATCAGGTCTAACGTTTTAAGATAAGCACCAACAATGGACCACAAAATAAGATGTAATTCTCAGCTAAAGACAACTGGTTGGCTGGACCATATGTAGAATTTAATATGCCATTTCCATGCTTATGTCATCTGATAAAGTGGCTACAGTCAAATTTCATATGGAAACTACAGAAGTTTAGAAATACAGAGAGGTGATACCTTGAACCAGTCTCTTCCAACTCTGAATTTCACTTACAAGACCCAGGTCTGTGGATGTGAGTCCACCATAACTTGGTGAGCTCATATTAAGGGTCAGGGAAGGATGCCCTATACCAGACAGCTTTGAAGAACACCAAGCAGTAAACAAGTTTGGGTTATCCTCGTGGCACATTTTGTTGCAGAACAGGGCAAAAGGCAGTGCTACAACACACAGCTATTCCCAAAAGTGCAAGATCAGGCTGCCCATTAACTTTTGTGGGTAACTGTTTTGAGCAACAAATTCAATGTTTCACACGGGAAACCACTGAGCCGCAGGCAGCCAAATTATGGCAATTTTGTCTGTAATCTTTCCTTCATGACACTTTTAACAAGAATAAGGATTTTAAAAGTTTTTTGTTTTGTTTTGTTTTTTTTTCCAGCCAACATTCACCCTGTATTGAATCCCACGGAGAGACAGAGTGATAAGCAGACAGTGCTGCTGCTCACAGTGACCACATTATGCTTCTATGACACTTCTTCCTTGTTGAGTCTTACTCATGGCAACTAGGTTCAGGCAACTTTTTCTTTTTTTGGGGTAGGGAGGGATAATTAAACAGTTCCATTTTGTGTCAAAATGTTTGGGGTTTTTTTTCCCCACTGATTTTAGTATGTTTTAATCTGACTTTCCTGATGCTACCTAGGTAGTTGGAAAGATAGTCTCTCAAGGTAGGAAAGATGTTGGAGAAGAGGTTAGCTTAGAGGTATTCTAGTTTTCTGAAGAATACTCTTTCAATTTTATACAATTAACACTAATTAGAAGTGGTACTTAAATGCTTGAATACTTAGTTTTTACAGGTAGGGATTTCACTGGGTGATGTACCAATAAAAAAATGCAACTTTTTCCAGATTCATATGCAATTTCTAGTATTTGCAAAGTCTAGAAATACTCTGACCTGTTTTGTTTTCATTTGTGAGCACACTTACATAAAAAATCTTAATGAGTAATAATGCTGAGATATCCATCAGAAAGAGATTACTCCATCTCCCTAAATATGTATGGACACTTTTGAGACCAAATTTAGTGTAGTAAGTTGTTGCAGTTCCCAAAAGTACTTCCAATATAGATTCTTTCTAAATAATGTATTTTCTTATAGTTTTCCTCAACTTCATCCAGACGTCTAGATCCAAATACAAAACCTAGGACCAGAAACATGGAACCTGTTTGTTTAATTTTTAAAATACTTAAACTTACAAGTTTATCTCTGAAAGCTATGAAAACTTTCCCCTACAGGTAGTAAAACTCTCACCTTTTAGTTGTACTGGGTTGTTACAAATGCCGCAACTTATAAATGAATCAACATAATAAAATTCAGCATAATACATTACCCATAAAATGGTAAATATTGCTGATTTATGCAAAAGGTAAGACTGTAGACCCTATATCAGGAAAAGCATTCATATTTACTTCGTAGGTTTATTTCCTCAGAGCCGCTATCCCAGTCTAAAACTGAACCATCCTTGACACTGCCCTGAACAGGGAATCTGTTCTTATCTGATCACAACCAAAAAGCTGATGTGAAATAGCCAGAACTGCCATTAGGCTTGTACTGAGGAGTTGATATTTCCTGGTGTGTAACTCTACTGCATTTCTCACCTTGCAGCCATTCTCTTTCCCCCAGCTGCAGTCTACCAAAATGGAAATAGTATTGTATATCCAAAATCCTCTCACACTTCTGGAGTGGAGATAACCTCAACATAAAGCTTCTGCTTTATGACTCTGCAGACCAGTGTTTCATATAAAGTCCAAAATCAAGAGCATGATGAATTTAGGTTCCTGTTTGCAAGAGGCTTAGCTTCAAATTCTGCTTTCAACAATTTGGTAGCTTGTGATCCTGGATCATCCAGTTTTGGCCTTTGTCTCATTTACACAGTTGTATCAAATTGAAAGGTGTGAATCTAAAAAAAAACCAAAAAAACCCAACAAATCTAAGCAGAGATTATAGACAAGATAGGCATAGTATGAGGAATTAAACCTATATGGAAGATTTGCAGTGTGGTGTTTCCATAAAGAAATACATCCATGTTAAATAACTTGAGCTGTAGAAAAACCTTGAGTCTTAATGAAAGCTAAAACCCCTCACATTGTAAGGACAGAAATCTCTCAACACAAAGGCCTATGAGGTCAAATTCCAATACTTTCAACAATCATTGTATAAATCTGGATTAAATCTTTGAAATCAATGGACTTGCTTCATTGGCACAACTGTGGAAAAAAACTGTCCCACTGAAAAACAATGTTAATAAACATCTATCCAGGCAATTTTAAGATAAAAGAAAGGTCTGAAACATTAGATGCAATCTCTTATAATGATTAATACATAAGAAGACTTATAGGTCCAAACACCCAGCTCAGATATTACACTGAGACACTAGAATAAAGTATTGCCAATACCCAAACTTTCAGAGAACATTGTTCTTAAAGATGCATAGAGAATAGTAAATCATATTTTTAAATTATTTTGTCATATTCTTTGCTGTGCTGAAAAAGTTGTTTGACACATTAAATAGGCAACCAGTACAATATAATACAGAACATTTGCAATAATCCAAAAAAGAATGACCAAGTTGAGAGAAAGCTGAGAAAGGGTTAACACAGAGAAGATGTATACTGAAAAGATCACAACATAGTTGAACCATGTTATGCCATTAGAAGGCCTACTGTAAAACTTTTAAATATTTTCTGTGTTTCTAATGTTTTCTTAAATATATATAAAGATAAACTGATTTATTTATTGTGAGTTATGTAGTAAACATAATTAAAAGCATGAAAACACAAAATTTCATTTTAAACACAAAATAGACTAAAATACTTTAAGCAACAATTTTTGTCATTTTCATTTAACCCCTTAGGAAAACAGCAGTTTTCTCCTGCTGTACATGTATTTGCTTGTTAAGAGAAGAGAGAGATTAGAAATTCTTAAGTTACTTAGTAGACTTGTAACTTAAGTAGCTAAGTAGACCTGTGGAATTTATTTCTCTATGTACTACATCCCTGCTAGAATTAAATTTAAAAATACCCTAACAAAATATACTTTTCCCTTTTTTTCAGTTCTGTTTTTTCCTTTAGTTTCAGCCTGTTGTGGCACATTTAAAGCCAATTTTCATAGACCTTATTTAATCTAATTGACCTTGGGGAATTTTCCACTGGCTTCATGATGTGGCACTCAGCACCTCCAAACTGCAGGCTCTGAAGGTCTTGCCTGAATTAAGTCATCTTCACCAGTCAGGCGTGCAAACTCCCTCTTATAAAAAGAGAGGATTTTAAATGGATGAAGTTAATGAGAAGAATTACCATCAGTGACCAAGTTTCTCAATTCCCTTGAGTCCCAGTAATAGTAAAATACCCTGAAATCCCAGGATACCAGAGAGTGAAGAATTTCTCTAAGGAGTTGTAGACCTTGCTGGAAACACCGTCAGAAACAAATGGGAGGTAGAAAGGTTTGTGGAAGCAAGGCTGGGGTGGGCATTGCATTGGTCTAGAGAACAAATCCAGAAAGGGCTGTGTCCTGAACCTCTGGGGATGGCAATTCCACAAAGGTATCCACAAAGTTCCTCAAAGGTGTCTTTTCTGACACTGTTTTGGCCATGAGATATGAGCTGTGTTGTTTTCCCTCTGTGTTGAATTCAGAAAGTGAAGAATCCAAAAGGTGGGGGCACCTGAAAAATTTGCATCAGATTTCTCTGAACACCACCTTTGCTCAAGAGGTCTGTATACTAATAATTCACTTTGTAGTAAGACAATCTTTATTAAGGTCAAGGTGACGCTGGAAAAAAATATAAATCTTTCTCATGGTGAAGAATAATGTCAAGCAGGGGAATAAATATAAACTGACACAGAAATACAATCACAATATATATATAAAATCAGCAATACAATACGATTTATGAGTACAGCCTGTGATCCAAGATGCGGGTAGGTCCAACAAGCACATATAATTATAATAAAGCCAGGTTTTCCAGAGTGGCCTATTTGGAAAATATATGTTATTATTAGGTTGCTATTGCATTCACTGGATGTAAATCAATCTCTTCACTCTACATACTGACAATGGCAGCTCTGGACATGATAAAATTTTATGATATGAGAGCATCAGCATTCCCACCTGCAGTCTTAATTTCTTATTTGTATGTTTGGGGTTTTGACCAAGACAGCTCCCAAAAACAGTAACTTTCTGCTGTCTCATTGTGCCCTTTCCCTTATTATTCAGCCTTTTCCTTTAGCCCTCACTCTATTTATTACTGCTCTTTTACCTGTCATTAACTTTCCTTCTATATCAGACAAAATCACAGTCAGGTTTCAAAGACTTTAACTCCTTTTTTCATTACTGCCCAGAGAGGTTACGAAGTTGTTAGCTGACAATGAAACTATTTTACTACAATGACATCTGGAGTCCAAGGTGGGGTTGGATGGGGCTTTGAACAACCTGCTTTAGTGGAAGGTGCCTCTGACCACGGCTGAGGGAGGTTGTAACTGGATCATCTTTAGGGTCCTTAGAGCCCAGACCAGTCTATGATTCTACAGAATCAGATTCCATCGAATTGATACTCCGTCCTGGGCTTCAGAATGGCTTTGGGGAAACCTGTGCCAACAGTCACCCAAGGCAATGGTGCAAATTATTCCAAGGAGTTTTTCTTTCAGCAGGGCACAAACATTCAGCAAGAACTGAAGTTTAGCCTGTTCTGACAATCCATTTTGCCATGATAAATGTCTTTGGCTTGCCTGAGTCATTAAGTTTTGTCAGGGGGGTTGTGCTAAGGTGTGGGAAGTGTGTGGACATCTCTTTGTATCTCATTTTTATAGGATGAGTTTGCAGGCAAACCACAAAACACATCAGTTAGAAAGATTAAGCAATTTAGTTATCATTTGCTTCAATCTAATCTGTACAAGAGGTTTCTTATATTGTCCTGAATTCTTGCCCAGTGTCTGCAAGTAAAACAACCCTGTGTACAGTTCAGGGGATCAGTCATGTCACCAGTGTCACTACAGTGTGATGCAGAGGGCAAATGAGACAAGAGAGCATGCAGCAACATCCAGGTAGTGATGAACAGGAGGAAACTCTTGGGCTTGTGCTTGTGATTCTTAATGAGTTTATTGATTCAAACTGGAAAAGGAATAAATTAGAAAGGCCAGCTGGTATTACTACTTTCTTTATTGTCCCATGTCTCTGGAGTTCTGTTATTGTCTTCATGTGTTATGGTGAATGAACTCAGTAAATGTCACGTCCTAATTAGTGCTGCCAAAGGAGGCTAATTCAATTAAATTACAAGACAAAGACATAAAGGCAATGCATCCTTCTCTAATTCAGAACAGTTATGAATTTCTTTAGTAAAGTTTGGAATGGTTTACAATTCTGAGCTTTCATTTTGAAGTTCTGGACAATATCGAAAGTCAAATATAAAAGCCACTTTCTCATCCAAATAGACCCTCATCTCAGCTTCCAATTGCACATCAAAAGACCTCATAATTTCCTCTCAAAAAAATTAAGGTCTTAAGTGTAGAAAACATTCTTTCCCCTCCTTGTGTCCCAATAATTCCCCCACTGCCTCCTCTACTGTTAGTTTCACTGCCCTCCCCATACCTGGACCAGCTAAGCAGGGCAGGACAAACTGCAGCAGCTTGCCTTTGGAGGGCTTGATAAGTGACCTGTGGACTTCATCTGCTTTGTTTTGATCCTTTTAATTTTGTTAGAGGCTGCAGTGGATCTCCATCTTATTATTTTAGGAAAAAAGGGGTTGTTTTTTCATATTTCCTTTAAAGTTTCACCAATTAAATATGTGAAAACAGGATGAATGAAGCTGTAGATTGAGGAAACTGATAAAGAAAACCCTTTCATGACCTCAAAAAACTTCACTTTCTTTTCCACTCTGCCTTCTTCCTTCTTTCATCAAATAAAAGAATTTATTTCTTTCTTCCTTGTTCCTACTCTGGAGTGATTTTGATTATCTTTTTTAAAGGATAGCTTTTGTCATACTCTGAAGTTTGCAGCTGGACTTAAGCAGCTTACCCTGCAGAATGAAATGTAAAGTGAGAATTTTTTCAGTACATAGACAAGTATTTTATATACTGTGATTTTGGTGGAAGGTTATTTTTTTGAAACGGTTCATAAAGTGACTGTGTTGTGAACGGAAATTATTTCTAGAAGTCAACTACTAGGTAATTTCTCCCTCCTGCTCTCGTTTACATTTTCTTTATAAGTTTAGTGAAATTAATACTGCTGAAATAACATATTTTTGGCTTCACTAATAGGAACATAAGAACAAATTAACTGAAGGTCAGTGAAATTTCACTGTGTTACCCTTGGTTCTGTCAATCTTCCTAGTCTTTGGGTTTCTTTTAATTTCATTGTGGATATTGTGATTTTCTTTACCTCACATTTAAATCTTTCAGCAGCACAAGCGGAAGGCATGGGTGCAAAAGTTTGAGTTCACTCTGAGAAATGACATCTTGCATCCATCTTTCTTTTCCTTTCTAATCATGATGACCTCACTCCTTTTCTGTAGCTGAAGACCACATTTGTGTCTACCAATCAGTCAGAGGCTTTAGGCCAAGTGCCACTCACATCTTCAGACTTCTACACCACTAATGATCCCTAAAATCCCCCTGGGGTTACAATATTTGCACCTTCACAACTAGATAGCGAAGGAAAACTGAAGCAGGCAAAGCCTGCTGAATTATGTTGGCACTTAAACTACTTTCCTGCGCTGAGAGTGCAGACATATCAGTTCCACTCAGGAGAAAGCTAGTAATGAAGTCATCAGTCTTGTGTCAGTGCAGTACACTAAGCTGTCAAAACGCTGTCTGGTGTCTCTTGCTCCTCTCAGCTTTCCTTTGTCACTGCTCCTTTTTGTCTTCCAGTTCCCTTTCCACTCTGACAGTCAAGGCAGCTCGAGGTAAAGGCTGCTTCAGAGACTCCAGCTGTGCTACTGAGAGGTTTAACATCTTCCATCATCGCAGACGTTGAACTGGATGAATAAAAACATGATCACACAGCTGACAGAAGGAAAGGAAAACCTCTTGGAAGGTTTGTGCATCTGAGAGGGACAAAGGACTTGCATGCTATCCATAATTCTCATTTAGTCAAGGCCTGGTCTAGAGCAGGCATAGCTTCCTGTATTTTGTGATGCACAAAGGCACAGATGAAACTAGCACTACCAACACAATCTTAATGTATTTTTTTTATTTGGAGCAAAGACAAGCAGCATATTCGCATGAGACTTTACCTAATCCTCTGTTAGAGCATTCTAAGGAGCTAATTAATAGGAAAACAGAAAATAGAGCGCCAGGATTTTTTTAAAAATAGGGGGAACCTTAACTAAAAGAATTTTTGGTCACTCTGGAGTAATTTAACAGCAGCAAAAACAATTCTGTTTGGTAATTTTCAGACTTGGAGAGTTACTGTGCTTTGGGAGATGGGAAGCAAAGGAAATGACAAAATCATGTGCTTAAAATTATGTTAAAGTAAGTGAGCAAGTCTTGAAATGAGAAAGACTCACTTTCTACCTGCCATCTTCATTGTGACTGCCTAGATATTTTCTTCTGAGAATGTAACAAAATCCACATGGTGGCTTACCATAAGAAAAAAAAAAAATTGACACAGACAGATACTTTGCTGTTTCCATTATATCATTAAATCAGTTTAGAGCTGCTGCAACCCCCTTGGCCCAGGGAAGGATGTATTTCTAGGAAAGTCTTTTTTCCTAGCTTTATTAAACTGTGAATACAAGAATCATGCATGACCTGCAAGGGATATAAGGTCAGCTGGGTTACATCACTTCTGGTATGTGAACCAGCTGTCAAAAATGCAATAACAGTACACTCTGGGAGATTATGGAGTTGGAGAACCCTAACATAGGCAAAGCACAGAGAGTGATTTTTCAAGGAGGTGTGTGCTGTCATCAACGTCGAAGAGTGAAGCAACTAAATTCCTTCAGTGGCTTTTGAAAACATACCTTGTAGCAGCAAGACACGCTACCTTCCTAATTTAGCCTTTTCATTTAAAAACATCAACTTTTGTAGGAAGTTTTTTGACACTTTCAGCTTGGTAAGTAACTGAGCCCTGGTACACAAGTTCTCAGTGCTTTTCTGGTCACACTAAGCACTGTCTCTAAACTATTCAGAGGTCTGTACTATTTCTGCCACTCTACTACTGCAACAAACACGGCCTACATCTCACTGCTAGTTTACCCAAAGTATGTGACAATTTGATCCATTTGCAAACTATTTTGATCAGTCCTACAAACCTCATGTTGCTAAATTAAGAAAATTCCATCTTAATAGTTAACAATTCAGTGTAAGTAATAATAGTTATAGCAAAGTTGGAGCAAAGTGGAGAGTTCAGTGAAAACTAGGTGTGAAACTAGATAGTAGATGCGTTAATTAGCCCAGAATGAGAAAGTCTTTTAGGGTCTTGTCAGTGGCTGATCATACAATGTCAGCCATTCATCTTCAGTGAGGGAAGTGTTCCAGGTGGGTGCTGGAACTTCAAGATGACTTTTCAGAGTTCTGTGTAAGTCTTTGCAGTTTGATTTTTTGCTACACATTAACCATTGTTTCAGAATTAAAATATTCCCCCCGCAGCCCACACCCCCCCCCCCCCCGGGCTAGCTCTGGAGAGGCTTTGGAGGAATATCTCCGGAGGAACAGGACAAAAGATCCAAAAGAGGCTCTTACCCCCAGATTATTCCAAGGCGTTTATTCCTCGAAGGGGTCCAGGGGCAGCAAGAGAGAGAACAAAGAAAATACAGGGGTCTTATCTAGTCTCCTATTTTGGGAGGGTTTTGGTATTCAGCCAATTAGGTATGGACATGTGGGGAAGAAATTCCAGAAGGGTCAAAAGGCAAGAGACCCTTCCCCTAAAGGATTACAACACAGAATGGGTGGTGTTACTTATGCCCTAAATCACCCATTTGAAATGGGACTTGAATTTTCTAATTTGCAATCTGCTTCACCAAGCTGTTGTCTTCTGACACTCTTCTTGCAAATACAGCAACAGTAAAGATACTGAACAGCATACCTTTAAGTGTTGTGCAACCTCTATTAAAATCCTGATCCTTAGGGCAGTGCATTTTCTGTACACATACACATATCTCACTAACAGCTGTTCCCAACTATATTGAAGTCTCTTATTTTCAGGTTTTTCCAACTGCTTTCCCATGCCATTCTTTTTTTCCCCTACTGACAACCATGTCACATAAAAATGTTGTCTGATTAGCTTCTAATGGCTTTGAAATGTATCATTATAGTGAAAAAAACCAAAACAAACCAAACCAAAACAATACAAACAAACAAAAAAAATCCCTTGAAATGTTTGAAAAGACATTTCAGGAGACTGGCTTGTTTCTTATGTTAGTCTGGTATTTTTGTTATGAAAAAAGTTGACCATGAATCTTTGAATTTCTGTTGTGTGAATGACAAAATACAAACCTCTAGAAGAAGCACATAATTTTTTTAAAAAATATTTCTGCTAGAAAATGGAGATAGAAAATTGTGCAGGTAAAGGTGTGTATGACAAACTAAATTTTTAATATGAAAAATGTGCATCTTTATCAGAGTATTCAGTTTAGAAACTGCATAAATCGATAAATTAACATTGTTAGCCCACTAATGATTTTTCTCAACAAAAGCAGCAACTGGAAGAGAAATGCCAAGCACTTTGCCAACATCAACATGTTAGAAATTTCAGGTCCTCCATTCAAGCAGCAATGAATGAATGATAATAAAACATAAGGTATTAGTTATGCCAACTACCTTGTAAATACCATGTAGAATCAATTGCTGGAAACTCTTTGGTAAATGCTATAAACAAGAAATGTATTTGCAGAAATTGGACTGACTTACTGGTGGAAAGACAAGCTACATTTGTAGGTATTCTTTTCAAAGGACCATTCAACCAGCTATACCCTGTACATATTCAATATTAGCATATATCAGTAATATGTACATATAACAGTGAGGTGTACTCTGGGGGAAAATGAGGCTTTGTAACATATTTGTCATTCAGTTTTCTTTGTCAAAGTAGTAAATATGATTCACTCATTTTAAGCTCCTGCTCTTTGCTAAAAACATTTGGATTATTTCAGCCTATTTCCAACAGCAGTGAAATTAGACCAGGATTCATGAGACTTTAAAAACTGCCTAGGAAAAGTAAATGTAATGGCAGATGAACTAGTTTTAGTGTGCAGAAATTCTGTATTAGAAGATTTTTGGGTGAAGATCCAAATACCAGAAAACAGATAACTATTGCTATTTGAGTAAGACAGAAAACATATCCAGTGCTGTTTATCATGAAAAAGCAAGATTGATTTGAGAAACCCAAGACTGATAGTTTCATCACAGAACAGTGAGAATTTTTTTGCAAGTACATTCAAACATGCTTTCCTCACAAACTGGATTATGCTTCTCTTACTTTTGTCTTATTCTTTGTTTGCTCTCTCTTCCATTATCTCAGTATTTCCACTATCTTTAGTGTCACTTTTTCAGCATTTGCTATATATTATTGTGTCCCCTCATTAATCATCACCTAGACGTAAAACACTGGTAGATTTTAGGAATGTCCAAAATTTCTTACTGTAGGAATACTCCCAGCTCCTTTCACCAAGAAAAAAAGCATCAGGACTTAACTCTGGGTTTGTCTTACAAATCCTCTTGCCTTGTTGCAGCTTTTAGAAGTAGAAATACCTATGGTAAATATTTCAGTATTTCAGTAGTGCAAATACCTATTGTAAATACCACCATCATTATTCATAATGATAAAAGATTGAAGTGTTTAAATAGAGGTGTTTCAGGCTGGCCTCCAAATTACATATCTCTGACAATATTTTTCAGTAGGCAATAATTCAGTGATATTTGTGAGATTTTGTCATACAGTGAGAAGTTTAGTGTCCAATTATGAGACTGCTTTCTGCCAAAAATTTGGAAAACATACAGTGTGTTAAAGGAATGAAAAGTTTTTTGCACAGGATTTCTACTTTCTAAATTCCCCTGATATTTAAAGCAACCATCAAGGAAGAAAAAGAAAAAAGATTGCACTATCCTGGGAATGATACAGAGGTGAGCTGAAGAAAACTTTTAAGGTTTCTTATCTGGGTAATGTGAGACACATGGCTGAGATACAGTCCCCAAATTCCCAATGGAGGCCTGACCTAGTGTCTGTGTGTATATCTCTTGCCTCAGCAGCAGGAATATGTTGATGTTCAAAGTTCCTGTGGGGAAGAGGAGCATTACTGCTGCTTTTTACAGAAGGCATGGTGGGGCAGAGTACACAGTGGCTCCTGGTTCACAAACTCTGCCAGTGATGGAAAAGTATTAGTTCTTCCTTCCTCTCATCCCACACTGTCATTACCCTTCTCTGTATTCCAGCAGAAGCATTCATGCCACCATAAATCAAATCCTGAAATGGAAATGTTCCTGTGCTAGAAATGAAATATTTCTTCTTTTGTGGAGGGGAAGACAGCTGAAACAGTCCTAGCACTTGCATGGCCTTCCTTGTGTCCTGGTTGTCATGGGTTTTGTAAAGAGCATATTATTCTATTCCATCTGGGTGGAGCAGAATTGCTTATCTTTGCCCAAATGGGTCAGTGTCACTTATCAGATGGTGGAGTGCTACTTATCTCTCTTCATTGTTTCACTACTTCCATGGGAATGTCTTCTGCTAATGGACCATTAAGAGCTCATCAATGACATTACACATTACACTGTACTATTGTTAGCTGCTCCACACAGGGAGGAGGAGCCAAACCATCTTAACCTAGATAAAAAGGAACCACAGTCCCACTAGGTATCCAGTTTTTTTCCACTGGATCCCTGGAGGAAGACCGGGCCCATCTCATCATTACTGGATCCCTTTTTTTTTCAACAGGACCATCTCTACTCCAACAGAACCACATCTGCCACTCCAGGAAGGCTTACTTTGGACTGCTTCCACCACCCTGACCAACAGGGTGTCAGGTTGTATTTCTGACTCTGTCAGGGTTTTTCTAGAATTTCTTGTTTATTTGTTTGCTTATTCTTCTGTACTACAACATCTGTATTTTTATATCCCTAGTAAAGAACTGCTGTACCTATTCCCCAAATCTTTGCCTGACAGCCTTTTAATTGCAAATTTATGATAATTTGGAAAAGGAGGGGAGGGGCTTACATTTTAAGGGAGACTCCAACCCTCCCTGGCAGATACCCGTCTATCTAAACCAAGACACTGGTGTAGCACCTCTGCTGACTGAATTGCTGATTTTGGTGGCAGCTCTGGACCTCCTCATCACAGAAAATCCTGTGTGAGACTCCAAAGTGATTTGTGCAAAGATGACTCTGGTAAAGCAAGGAAGCTGCAGCTGCAGGTCCCAAACTTCAGGCAATAACTAATGGCTGCATTAGCCTTCCCTTCAGTGCTGAGGTGGGAATTACCCTAACTTGAAGTATAAGTTTCTAGAGCTACAAAGCATCCAGCAGTAGCCAGCAAAAATTTATTAAGTGCACAGGTAATATGAGTAATCTTATTAACATCCTTCCCAGACTAACTCTCATATTACTGAATTTACTCAATGCCAAAAATATTCAAACAAAGATCTTTAGCTGATCCATCTTTTATTTTGTTTGTAAAAATAAAATAAAATTTAAAAAAAATACCCAAAAGACAAAGGGGAAAAGAGAACCCATTATAGGAACTGTCACTGGAACAGTTTAAAAACAGTTGAATGTGTAGCTGTGAGTACAGCCTACAATGTAAAGCAGCAGCAGGTATATTTCTCCTCTCTAGGGAAGATAGAAGGGTGGGCTAGTATATACCTACCAGCATTTTGTTGGCATATACATTTACAGAAATATCTTTTCCATCTTATCCTGAAACTGCAGGCATTTGGGAAGAGTGACTTGGCCATTTAACAGCCCCCTGCAACAGTGTCTTCAGAGTGGAGTTATTTTTTGACTCTTACTTCAGCTCTGCATTTTACTCCATTTGTCAAGCCCACACATGGACTCTGATGCTGTTGGTCTCTGAAGGATGATAAAGTTGGAAAGAGAAGTTAGAGACAGCTTTTCACCTTCATTCAGTGTTCTCATTTTCCCTGTTTCCTGGTGAGGACCTAGCTCACAGGAACAGAGGTTTTTCAGAAACAGACAGACCTTGTAAAGGTATCACATTTGTTCCTTGCTTGTTGGCAAGTGACCTTAAGCTATAGGACCCCTCTCCAAGGCCATGCTATGGTCATTATTACCCACTCTTTGTTGCTACAGATCAAGATAATGTCATTGATTATTTCATTATTATTTTATTGATAATTTCCTTGAAATTATTATGGTTGGGCCATGTAATTCAGCTATTCAAGGGAGCTCAGGGTCTGAGACCAAATGAGTTAGATTTGTGACAGCTCCATGTACTGCAGAGAGAAAGAACTAGGTGAGATGCCCTGTGAAGGATGACAGAAATACCCAAGGGAGCACCAAGCTAATGAGGATTCATTACCCCAAAATAGCTTGGCAGTCTGGCTCCTTGCACCTCATCTCAGTAAAAGCTGGCACTCAAAGCTGAGGGTCAATATATGGCCTGACTCTGCAGCGAAGACATGCTTAATGGGGTTATTACATTTTCCACATAAGGGAAATCCGCCACTATTTATATCCAGCTTAGTACTTTGGATTCAGGCAGAATACTTCTGAAACTACATCCATCCAATATTAATAGCATCTGTCTCGCAGATTAACTATCCCATTGTGTTTTTATTTAAACATCATCACTGAGCAATCACTCACTAAATTATTTAAAGGAAACAACAAAAAATTGTTTTAAGGTCACAAGAAAGATGTCAGTGAGCCAGTATTACTAAGCATTTTAAAACCTGGAAGATTTCATTTTACGGAAGTGTAATAATGTCTTTCTTTGGCATATGTAATTCTATATTTTATATTTATGAAGATGGACATTTCTGAAGTGTTTAATGAGCAGCAATATAGTTCCTCCATTAAAATGCAGAGCCTTATACTATTTTTAATATTATTCAGTAAGTAACTCAGTGCCATATGCTTCTGTAGTTTGACTGCCAAAGAATGCAGCAAGTTGCTTTGGAGGCTGCCTCCACACCCCAGCCAAAACCATGTTTGTGGTACAGAGCTATTGATGTCCTACCAGTGTGGAACATAAAAATGGCCCCACAGAGGAGTTATGCAGAGGTTCTGCTAACTCCATTGAACAGAATGTGGCTTGGACCCATGTATGAAATCAGGGCAAAGCTTCAATACTAGACATGCTACACAGGAAAAAGACAGTACAATCTTGCAAACAGTGAGGTGCTTACTCCTCTGGGTTGCCAGATGACCTCTGTCCTCCAAAGCATAAGCCACATTCTTAATTTTCATGCACGTTCTTAAAGTATATTAAATATTTTACACTGGGAAATGGCAGGAGAGCCAGTCCACTTCTAACTTCTGCTGTCAATTTTTATCTTGGCAGGTATAGGTGACTGAGCTACAAATATATGCATGAAGGTTAGAGAATGGGAAAAGAAAAAAAGAAGTTATCAGAAATTGAAGAGGTCAGTTGGTTGTACACATGCCTTTATTTTGCTGTCCTGCGGTGCATTATATTGGCTATTTAGTACAATGTTTACCTGTTATATTCAGAATGCAAATCTTTACTTTTTAATTGTTTGCCATACTTGCTCAAGATTAAGCTCTCATTTTGCACTAACTGAATTGATTCCATAAACTCTGACAAAAAACCACTTCTATTCCCATCTTTTTTTTTTAACACCATGCAGAATAGTTCTGTTGTCTAGTAATCATGAGGATATGTAAAAAATTCCAGTGTTCTTATTCAGCATGGGTATCCACTGATCACCCCAGCACTAATGGAAGCCCCAGTAATCTAAAAACCAGACTCCAAGATGCATACCAGGGCCTTCTTAGAGGTGCTCTTCCCATGGCATGCTCATTCTATGAGGATTGCAAAAATGAAGACTCATTAGAACAAGAAATTGCTACATTTCTAGATTAGTTTATTTTGTTGTAGTAGTGCTGATTTGGTGGTAAAAATGTGATGTGATGGGGACTTTCGGCTCAAAACCTCATGGTGTTTTTCTGGCTACAGCAGCTGGCCTGCTAAAAGACAGATATTCTCTGTAGACTTTGTTTTGCTAAAATGAAGACAGACAAAACTATTTTCTCCCTTTTCCACAAAGCAGCTGAACCTCCTGTACTTAATATGACAGAAAACAACAGTTAAAATAAAATTTACCTCACACATACTCCAGTCGTAGTCTATTTGGATATTTTCTATACAATTTAATATTTTCAGCCTAAAAAAAAATAATGGTTGAGAAGGGACATAAAAGGAAACAAAGGAACAACAAATCTGAAACAGATGTTAGAAAACACTCCCAGCACAAGAGAGCTGCTGTGCTGAAAAGCTACCTGGGACAGGACATTAAAAGATGCCTCTCAAGAAAGCCTGTGAGGAAGCGCAGAACAACAGAGGCTTGGTTCAGATACCTCCTGGTCTTTTACAACTCTCATGCCACCACCACAGAATTCTGGTGTTGTTACACAGCATGATTCTGTGGTCCATTCAAGCCCACTTCAAAACAGAAGCAAAAACGTGAGGGAGAAATTTTGAATAAATTTCAGGTTAAAAGAGTAAGAATGAGTAAAATCACTGTTGCGTTCCTTCGCCTTCAAGAGAAACAAGCAAGTTTTGCCTAGGATGTGACTCTAGGGAGATTAAAACCCACCCAGTATCTATCCATGCCACTAGTAGTTTGTTCATGAAGCAGTTAATTTTCACAGTTTGGAAGATGATGTGGAATAATTTTTTAGCTAGTTGGTAGCTACACAATTTATAGTAAACATTTTAGGAATGTCTCTAAAAATAACAACCTGTTGAATAGAAAACCCACTGTGATTAGCCCCACTTAGACTGCTAAGTTATCCTTAATGATTAATACTTAAAGTATCCTGTAAAGTGCTCTACAATCATTGGCATCATCCTTCAAAACTGTGAGAAAGACAGGCATAGCACAGGGGAAAATGAGTCAAAAGGTAACATGGATTTCTTTGTCAAAGACCTCAGCACTCAGTTCTCAATTCTTGAACTCAGACCTCTATTGCTGTATTCAGCCCTTGTCTCCCACCCCCAGTTTGTTATGGTTACTTTGACAAAGAGGATATTTGCATGTTTCTGTGTCTTTTTAAATGTGGGCAGAAGCCCACAGAGGAATTCGTTCCCTCAGAAGACCAGAGGGTCCGTACTGAGTGATTTCAGGGGAGAATTTACAATTCTCCACTCTCCTAAATACTGTGGAGGCTCTGCACAACCCATTTGTTGATGTCCATGGGACATGTACCAAGGACAGAACTGATGAGGAACCCAGGAGGTAAACTGCATTGCTGAGTTAGTCTAAATAATGAAGCCTGAACTACACTACAGCACCTGTGGCATGCAAGTAGCTAAAAGTCAGGGCTTTAGCAGCAATGCTCTTGATCATCAGATCCAGAAGGCAAAACTCAGGCAACTCCAATCTATTGGCATTTCTAGAGCAACAGGTTCTAGTCCACCCTCACAGGTAAGTACCAGGAAAGAATGGTACTTTCTTGGGATGTGGTTTTAAACAATTTCTGTCCGGATTTTTTTTTTTAATATCTCTCCATGCCTTCATGGGACAAGGAAAATATACAGAACCACTCAGCACCTTCTCCTTCAGGAAGGCTAGTTGATTCAGTCCCCTGCCATTGATAAGGGGATTACTCAAGGAAGAAGCTAATTTGAGAAGCAAAACTGGGTATCACATTTGCAGTGACTTCTTTTGGCCCAGTAGATGGGTGCATGTTTCCATTACAAACACAATGTTTGCTTTCTTTCCAACCCAGAAATACCCTTGTCTAAATGACAAAACTCTCTGCCACAGAAGAGATGCAGCATCAGAATTCAAAGACAAAATATTCCATGCCCACTAGGAAGCCCAGTTATTTTGTTGTTGAGCTCAGCCCACTTAAGCAAAACATTTGCGTTACTCATAAATCAACAAGGGCCAACATGCTTAGAAATCAGAGTAGTTGTATCAAACTCTTCTGCATGTCCTTCCTTTTTGAGTGTCTCTGCAATGAAAATCCTTTGCAGCTGTCATGTGAGTGGACGACACAAATGATGCCTGGAAGGGATATGCTCTACTTATTAAATGGTCATTTTTTTGGTGACAGATGACATATGTGTAGTCAGTCAAATAACAAAGGTTTGTCAAGGCAGGCTATGCAAATATATTTTGAAGTCCCACTTCAGTAACTAAATTCTGGATAATGAAATAAGAAAGCTCATAATTTCTAAAAGCAACTCTCTTATTAGGAGAATTATTAATGAAGAGACTGTGTGCATGCTGCTGGCACTTCGGTGATGTGTGTTCAGACAGACATCTTCCTACCTCTTTGAGACTCTTCCTTCTGGTAGCTCATGACCCTTCTTTGAAATCTTGTACAAGTTCCTGCATCTTTGGTGTTACCAGCTTACTTTGAGGGTTTGTCTTCTGAGCCAGCATATGCTGACTTGTGGAGCAGAAAGAGGTTAATAGGCCACAGTTCTTTACAGGGATGTTTTTTTCTGTTGTCATAGTGTAGTCAGTTAATATCAGGATTATCACATATTCTGTTCTTCAGACCAATCTGTCCTGCTCTTTGGAGACATGCTTTGGTTGGGATTTGCTGCTGCCTCCATCTGTCAGATGTTTTCCTGTTAAGGCTCTCTGTGGTTCACGTGCTTTGCTTCCTCACCACATGAAGCAATTGCCAGGTCTGTCACTAAGATTCTCGTCTTGCCATTTTTCACCAGGAGCCTCCTGTTACACTACCATTGCCTTAGACCTGTGTTCATCATTTGTTCTTAATCTCAGCTACCTGTAGAATTTGAACCTGGCTGATTTCAGCACATTCAGCATGGCTACTTAATGTCTGAGCTAGCTTGACAGAGGAGGTACAATTAATAACAATAGTTTCAAACATCAGCACCTTGTTATCTACAAGTCTTTTCTACCTTTTTTATGTAGCCTCCCATGGGCAGCTCTGGCTCTTTCTCTCCTTCTTCTCTCTTCCTTCTGCAGTTCTGGCTAGCTCCTTCCTGTCCCTAACACAGCCACCTAACCCTATCTGTCCCTCATACAACCCCCTGTCCTTTCCTCCTCACAGCATGGCCAGCAAACTCCAACCAACTCCCTACCAGCTAACTCAGTCTTTTATCTCACCCATAGCTGTGAGGGCAAGGCTGCTCCCACTCTTTGGTAATTAACACAGCTGCAAAATATCAGGGGTAAGATTGCCTTCAGGGGGAGGCTGACCCCCACCTGGACACAACCTCCTTCCCAGGGAGTTGTAGAGAGCAGTAAAGCCCCCTCACCCCCTCAAGTCTCCTTTTCTCCAGGCTAAATACCCCCAGCTCCCTCAGCTGCTCCTCAAAAGACTTGAACTCCAGACCCTTCACCAGCTCCATTGTCCTTCTCTGGACATGCTCTAATGCCTCAATGTCTTGCATATAGTGTGGGGCCCAAAACTGAATACAGGATTGGAGAAACATCCTATTAGTCTCTTGGGGTGAACACTGGCTTTTTCCTGTTTTTTCATCGGGACTCAGGGAAAGCTGGCTTGTGATCAAACCAGAGCTGGACTTTGATGATCCTTGTGGGTCCTTTCCAACACAGGATATTCTGTGACTCTATGAAACTGCCCTCACTGATGAATTTTTTTAAGCAGTCAGTAATGCAGCATAACCCATAATGAGAAGCTTTTGGTTTCCTTTACCCCAAGTCTCGTTTGCTTGTTTTACAGACAGTTTAACTTCCAGACACTGAAGTGGTAAGTAGCTATAAATGTGCAGCCCTTCTCCCTGAAAGTGAGCCATGGATCTGTGCAGGGCATGGCGATCGCTCTGAGAAATGGATACAGACAGAAGGATTTTCCCCAAGATGGAATTAGGTCCTCAATGCCAATACACATAAGTTAAAGCTGTTGCTCTGCCACAGCTCATGAAAAGGTGTTAGAGAGAGGAAGAGCTGAATTCCACTGTCATAAAATACATGCATGTAAGCTAGCTGATTCTTTATGAAAAACCATGAAAAACTGTGGAATAACTGTGGAAAACACAATGTATTCAAAAATGCTGAGTATCAATGAGGGTCCCCAGAGTTCCCTTGCCTTCACAAGCTACTGAAATCAAGGCTGTAGTTCAACCACAAATGAATTAATGTTTTCAGTATGTCCCAAACTCCATCAAGTTTCCTGTAAATACAGTGAAGGGGAGAGAAGGATGTGGGAGTGAATGGAACAAGCTGTAAATAAACAAACAAATAAGCAAGCCAATAAGACTGCCAAAATAAAAACAAATTAACATGCAATGATCTAAATCTGCTTTCTTGAGCAGGTTGATCAGTGATCTCCAGTTTTTCATGTTTGGTGCCACATGGTGTATGTAAGCCATGACAAGACTCTGAGGAATCAGGGAAGCTGGAGTCTGGCTGGCATATGAAATCATTCCTGAAGTGCCACTGCCTGTGACATGAGGGATCGTTCCAATGTCTTTGCTTGCCTTCAAGACCTTTTTCTGACAGGTGCAGCAGATGAACTTCTCTTACAGCCTTCCTTGCGAGCATGAGACCAACCCTCTGCCAGTCCAGGATGCCAGATGACAGAGGAAGGTGGCTTTGCTTGTACTCACAGGACTCGTGGCATTCTTGTGAATGAGCAGCAGGGACCTCTTCTTCTGCAGAAGGAACGGCTGAATGCTCTGATTTATTGTCACCATGGGACCAGGAACATGAAAAGCATGAGCTTCCCAGTCTTCCTCTGTCCTGACACACGAACTCTACAGTGTCCTCTGGTCAGAGAGCCACCCTGAATTACCAGGAAAAATGCTACAAGTGGGACTGGAAATCTGTTACATCTCTGGAGTCATTTATGTGCCCCAAATTCTGCAGTGACCTGACTGATGCAAATAGAAGGGGAGGAATAGCTCCAGCTCAAATTGTATCTCTCATGGGGGAAGGCACAGGGGCTGCTGAGCCAGGTTGGCCAGGGCAGTGGGAGTCACAACTCTGGTCTGAGGTGGGTGGTAGGGAGCCAGCACCAGCCTGCAGGGCTGTCACTCCTCTGCCCCCCACCAGTTCTCAACCTTCATCCCAGAGAGAGGCAGAAATCACTCTGGTCTCTGAGAGCTATGGCAGCTAAGTCAGACTGTGGAGAGCAGACTTAGGTAATGGTACATGGAAATGCTCCACAGCTGTTTAAAAGGTTGAAATAAAGGAGTCAAGGCTGTGTAAGGGCAGATAATAGCACTCCTCAATATATTGTGTGGCTGGTTTAATAAAGAGTTTTTATCTGTTCCTCAGTTTCTCTTAGTAGCTAGAGTTGTGACTTTAAAAGAATATGTACAAAGTGTTGAAAACTATTTTGTCACTCGCTTTTTTGACAAAGACTTAAAACCAAGGATTTTTTTTTTTTTTTTTGTAAAGAGGGGAGGATGCTAAAGATTCACTAGGTGAGTTGTCTTCTTAAAAATCACTTACTTGCACCAGGAGCAGAAAAGGAAGGAAAAATGCCTACATTTCCCAGCTAGGAACACTATCTGTAGCTATGGAAGAAATCAAGAAAGAAGGGTTTGGTCCTCAGCAGACTAAAACCCATTCTTGTGGTTGCAATCATAGGGAAATATTGCACACACACACAAAAACATCTTTCATCACAGCCTCAGCACATCTTGGATGTGAGAAACAATATTCATTATTTAAATGTTTTGCAGGATTTTACAGATTTAGGGGCTTATTTTCCCCTGTCATTCCTAAGAGCATTCTGAGTTAAAATAATGGCTTATTATTTGGGCAGGAAAGCACTCCTGAAGAGTGTTTTCTTTGTTTTCGCCCATGAATTACTGATGGAAATGAGCAGCTGACAAATTAAGTCACCCTGGCTGTGGTAAAAAAAATGTCAACTTCAAGATCTGTTAACATGTCTTTAGAAAGGGAGCAGCTTCTCTCTACTGTTATATACCAACCTAGGTTCAGTCTTCATCAGCTGCATTTGTTCTTTACAACTCATGTGTACTGAAAAAAAGAATGACAGAAAAGCCAAAAATATTGAGTGATCTGGTTATAACATTTTTTTAAACTGTTTAAACATGGCTTCGTACTACGGCATGGACTAGAGCTAACTTGGTTGTAGCTTTAAGGCTATCATTGAAGGTCTTTTCTACAGTGGAATACTGAATTTATGCTTTATTCATACAATGGAAATAGCAGCTGCATTAACATATGTGGGTGTTGTTGTTTACAGGCAAAACAGGTTCAATTCAATACAATTTTTTGGTAACACAAGCCTACCGCTTGTGTCATATGTATAGATGACATATATATTCATATGTATGACATACATATATATGAATCATATATATTCAAATATATGACATATATATTCAAATGTATGACAATATTTGATGCTGATGGTATACATTTGCAGTTGGTTTCGGTAGGAGTTAGTTTTTGTAGGACCACAAAGGAGCAATGGTAAGGCACTGAATTCACCAGAAGGTAAACTAATACCACATATATACATCTTTTTCTTTTCCTCCCTACTGCTGAAATTCAATAAATGACTCCTCATTAACATATTAAGAATTTACAAATGATGTAATCCTCAGGCAAGTGTGCAGCTGAGCCATCAAATAGCAATGAAGCAGTTAATTTCTAGCAGAAATGTGGATCAGAGGCAAGCTCTGTTGTGACAAAGGATTTAACCCTTTGAAGTGTCTCATCTCCCCCTTCCCAAAAAAGAGCATGAAATTTAAATGAACACAGATTCACTGATACTAATGACAAACTAGATTTGGAAAAATTCTGAAATATTTTGGTTTGTGTTTAGCCTATGCCTTTATCACAAGTTTATATTTGCCATGGTGAGAATTAGTCCTTCTGCTACAAACTAAGATACCATGGTAAAGAAAGAGGAAAAGCAAGCAAGAAAAAAAGTTTCCTGAACTCCTCACAGTATTCCCAGAGGACATCTCAGCAATAACTGGAAAGCTTCACAAGCTGTCCATGGACATCAGAGAGTAAAGGCTCATTTGAGCTGTGGCTTTGGTGAGTCAATCTGCTCACACTTCATCAGGAGTGTCAGGGGATCCTGATAAAATGATAACGATGCTGCGCACTGGGCAGATGAGAACATAAATAAGCTACATAATTCCATTTGTTTTAGCATTTCTTTATATCCATATGCTCAAATCATATCACACCAGCCCAGCCTTTGTACTCAGAGAGTTGCTCTGAATTGGATTAGGTAATATATTGAAAGCTGTATTTCTTGAAGTGCATTTGGGCTTTGTGTGCGTGTGTGTGTATTATTTCTATGTGACTGTGTTTTTGTATATGGAGAAAACAATTAAACAATGTTTCTCCCAGTACTTTGTTAGAAAGCAAGGTCATCCCCTGAGAGTAAAAGCTTGTGATGAATAGACAAATTTATGTGTGAAAATACAGGAGTATTATGGGAGAGATATTAGTTACCATTTTTTTTGATGCAACAGACAGAACTAAGTATGCAGTCAGGATGCAGAGCACGGCTCCATGTTAAATCAAAGCTTTGTGATAGCTCTTCTTTCCCACTAGAGAGGACACTACAGACAGTCACCAGCCCTCACGCTGCTCTGAGCTGCTTAGAAGGGGCAGCATAGGACACACAGAGCATCTCTAAATGCATAGACTACTGATACAACTTGCTTCTGCTTCAAGAAAGGTATCTGACTTCTTTTGTCTTGCCTAGATGATGAGTATTAAAGACAAAATCCCAACTAACCTGAAGAACACCACCCCTGGGAAAGATTGTGTTCTTCAGCACCACGAGCTATGTTCCTCTTAACAAGCATAGCACAGCAGACATGTTGCCCATGCTTCTTATACTAAATAAGCAAGCTCATAATGGAATGCTTGTTTTTCTGAGATATCTTTTAAGTATCTGATGTTGTTCCAGTACATGCTGGTGAATTTATAGTAGTAATTTTGATTTTCTTCTCTTTATTGCTGGCAACCAGGGTGCTTCCATACAGTCTGGTGTGATACTGCGTACTCAATGGCTCATATACTAAATAAGTATCTGCAGAGCCAATGCCTTGCACATTGTTTACTACTCTCATTCACTTGGTCCAAGTTTTTTCATGTATTATTTCATAAATGCATCATATAAAACTGCCTACTGCCATGGCTCTAGCCCATGTCGTTGCCACATCCTGGTGAGCTGCTCTTTCCTCCCATGCAGTGCATACCCAAGCAGTCATACCCAGTGCAGTCAGTGGGAGGGAACAAGGGTCAGGCATATTGCCCTTGGTTCACGTACTTGGAACTGACAGTGACCTTGAAAAACACCGGAAAGAAAAAATAGGAGGATTTTTTTTCCCCCCCACTCCCAGAAACTGTTCCATAATTGTGCAGTTGCTAGATCAGATGTGAAGAGGAACTTTGGAAAATGCAGTTTGGGATACCAGAGAAAATGGGGCCATTCCTTTTGGGTAGCAGCCCATAGTTAGATCAAATTATGCTGATCATGAAACTGTATCCTTCGACAGGAACCCACAGCTGCAATTGCAGAGTCCTGGAGCATGCGCAGAGTAACTGGAATATTCTGGAAATGCAACAGGGAAGATTCAGGAGTTCATAGCTGAACATGTGCAAAGTGAAGTGAGTCAAAGGTCTGAAAGCTGGCATCACTGTGGGAGGATTTTCTGAGGAAGCCAAAAATCAGCACACCACAAAGACAAACAACTTTCTCTCTATAATCTTTCAAACTCTTCTTCCAAAGCATGGGACTATATTTAGGTCAAAAAGAAATACATATTTGGCCTCAAGAATAGCTGAAGAAAAACTGAATTTTTTTCACTGCCGCTTCCTAGGATCCTGATCCTGATGTTGTCTCTTACATGGAAAATTTTATCCAGCGCAATTCAGTTTAGGCAACAGAAGGCTGTGGAGAGAGAAATGGTAGCCCGTCTACCTGCTTCCAGGTGTCAGATGCCACCTGCCCCATCTGCTGTGGTTTCTGGTTACCACTGGCTCAGCACTCTCAACCTTCTGGAGGCCAAGAACCTTGATGGGAATAGCACATAACCCTGACAAGTCCTTCACTTACACTTCAGACGATGAGTCAATACTCACAGCAAATCAGCTTTTGTCAGGCTTTACATTTATGGCAGTTCTATTTTTCCTCTTCTTTCTTCTCAGTTCATCATGTCATGCATCTCCATTCATCATCTTCTAAGGCACCAGTCTAATACTATTTGATTGTGACCATGTAAATCAATAGTGATGGAATCATAGAACCATAGAATGTTTAGGTTGTGAAAAATCCTTTAAAATTATCGAGTGCAACTGCAAACCTAACACTACTAAATCCACCAACAAGCCATGTCACCAAGTGCCACATCTGCAAGTCTTTTGGATCAATCCAGGGACAGTGACTAAACCATCTCCATGGACAGCCTGCATCAATGCTTGAAAACCCTTTAAGCGAAGAATCTTTTCCTAATATCCAATCTAAACCTCCTTTGGGACAATTTGAGGATGTTTCTCTTATTGTTTTCTACCTGGGAGACCAACCCCCAACCTGCTATGACACCTTTCAGATAGATGTAGAGAGTGATAAGGTCTTCCTTGAGCCTCCTATTCTCCAGGCTAAACAGCCCCAGCTCCCTTGGGTGCTCCTCATAGGACTTGTGCTCCAGACCCTTCACCACCTCCATAGTCCTTCTCTGGACACTCTCCAGCACCTCAATGCCTTCCTCGTAGTGAGAGACCCAAAACTGGACACAGGACTCAAGATGTGGCCTCACCAGTGCCAAATACAGATGGACAATCACTGTTGTGGTCCTGCTGGTCACTATAGCTGTTCCAGGCCAGGATGCCATTGGTCTTCTTGGCCTCCCAGGCACGCTGCTGGCTCATGTTCCATGTGGTTTTCTGTTGGGCAACTTTCCCAAAGCCTGTAGCCCAGACTCTTATATGTCTATTCATGTAAATACCATGGTACTGTAATAAATAACTAGGATCTTATAATCTCACCTCTTACCTAGTTCAAGGAAAACAAAAGGCATATCTTCTAAAAAGCTGTTTCTCACTGTAAGGGCTCTGTTCCTGGTCATCACAGAACTCTGGAGCAACACGCTCCATGATACAAATCTGGATGAAAAAATATATGGGCAGTGGGACTGAGGAACCAAATGCATTGCAAGAACAGTGTGGATAAATGCTATTTTCACAGACATCGTAGCAGGTGAACTTTCCCTAATAAATGATAAATGAGAACAGAGGATTGAGCCACATCAGTTGCAATGTTCCTAAACATACAAAAACCTATTTTTTAGAACAAAATACCCACTTAAATTTCAGTGCTTGTCCTGCTGTGGGAATGATAGAAGACTGAAATACAAGCTTGCAGGCTTTAGGATGTATGTCGGTACTGTTGTGATTTGAATACCCTGGGGCTAAGCGTATCAAAATCCCATGGAGGTCTATAACGGCTCTACATAGTCCATGTCTAGTATCCATAGTACTTGGCAAATTTAGCACTGACATATTCCTAGTCTGCACGCTGACGTTTCAAATTACTGACAAGTTCTTCTGGTTCTTTAAATATGGTATTAAAATACCTTAGAATTCTGAGCAGTATCACCCTTTTTTAGGTTTGTCCATTCATTATACTATGCCAAGGTTTCCTAGGTAAACTTGATTGACAGACACCCATCTTTATCCTCTGCATGGCTGGAGGTCAGCGCTGGTGGAAGGTAATGCTTTTTTAATTAGCTGCCTGGGTATTACATTTCGTTTGTGTGAATTGCATGTTGCATTCCTGTGAGTCACTATCTGAAGAGATGGTCTTTGCATTCACTGTTAAGCATAACACAGACAAATGGACAAGATTTTCACAGATTCATGTCAAAGATGTTTATGAAAAGTCTTGGATCTAGGCAACCTCCAGGTTTTCCAGCAGTGTAAGAGTGTAAGAAAAGAAAAACAATATAATTAAAATTATGACAGAACCAAATCCAAAGATACCCTTTGCAGTCTGCACCAGGAATCACAAAGCCAAATTGCTGGCTATAAATTGTGGCTGTCATCTCAAGTCCTTCACAGATATGACTCCTCAGTTAGAATCAAAAGGATCAAAAAAATTCTGTGCAGATAGGGACAAGAAATCATCTGTTCAAGATGACAGCCATATGTAGAATACCTTTGTAACGGTATTTATATTTATCTAAAATCACCCTGTGGAAAAAGATTGTGGCAAGAACTCTAAAAATTTCCAGCAATCCTCTAATAATGTGCAGGTATTTGACAAAAACAGGATACATGTGAATATTTATACAAGACAGTTTCTAATAACCTTACAGTAGACTAGAGGTGAAGGGAAATTGCAAAAGAAATGGAAAGATTCGGCTTCCATGTAGATTTCATATAGGTGAGCAATATGTTCCCACACTCCTAAAATTTATCTAGAGTCATTTTTCATCATGCAAAAATATATGCAAAGTACTGCTTCCAGGACTAAACTACGCCTATGATAAAAATTCTTGTGAGATTCCAAAACTCAGGGGTTTCCATAGAGGTAGTCAGTCCACTGCAGTTTAAGGAGCAATAGCAGCTCACTAGGGGCACCTAGTACTGAGAATACTCTTCAAAATGGGGTTCACCAGAACCAGTTTACTTAATATATGAATGAATGCAACAGCAACATTTTTGGAAAAATGTCCCCTTTCTTTTCTGTTGGAACTTCCACCTATAAAATGTTATCATAACTAAGTACTTGCTCCTGGAACTAATTCAATAAAGCTCTCTCTCAGGCCGGGCCTCATTTACACCTAGATTATCCCTGCAATTCAGAAAAAGTGGAACAAAATGAGACCATACATTCTGTGCACATAAACAGTGAGATCTGGCCTCAGTCCAGGTGGTGATATATCCCATAGCATGTAGAAGTATGTCCATATGTTAGGTGTAACATTCATAAATATCCTTCAGTCTTCCCTTCAGTATGCTGACTCTGTAAGTGTTTTCACTTAAACTGGGGAATTGCTACTTAGAATAACATTTCCAAAGACAATGTCCCAGTGAGACAGAGGCATAGGCTAATTAGTAGAATCTATGTGCATAATTCAGGGTAAACTTCACTGTTGTGTGTGTATATGATGATGGGAGAGGGAGATGCAAGAGAGGAAAATAATATCTATAGGTGATTGCGCTATATTTTAATAATATGGAGACCGTAGTTTGCAAAACAAGAATTTATCACTTATAAAAAACAAACATATTAAAAGAACTGGTAATTATCTATTTCTCTTTTTTTTAATAAGATATTTTAGAATTTTTAATAAGATATTTTAGATTTTTTAATTTCTTTTTTATGGTTTCAGGACTTTGTTTCATTGATTTTCGTACTACTCACCTTTCTGTCTGCTTTTGTACAGCATAATGACAGGTAATATCTTTCATAGCAGTGGGCACTGATTTCTGATATTTGGTTATCCTCAGGGTGTGTGTACAGTGTACAAAACATATTGTTTTAAATGCAGTTTTTGTTTGAAGATGAGCAGAGACTCCAAGACTGAAGGCAGAATGTCAGTGATATGGCACTGGATGTTTTTTACCTGTTCTTTCTATAGGGATTCTAATTTGTGAGAGTAGAAAAAGAAAAGTTGTTTTTACTTTTCCATCACATTTAATTGACTTTTGTAAACTGCAGGAGTCTCACTCAAGATTTATAAACAAATACACCATTATGTTCCTCATTAGTTTGAAGAATTCCTAAGTTGTAGCTGTCAGATATACAATAAGTGCGCCCCTCCTTTTTTGCTTATATAATAATCCCAGCATTCAAAAGACTAATCACTACACACTGATCTACAAAGCATCTTATTTCCTTGTCAAATTTCTCTGCTGAGCTTAGCCATGCTTGTCAACTTCCCAGATCCCCCTTTCAATAATGGGTTTATTCTTAGCATCCTGCCAAAATGCATTCCTAGGAGTAAACCATGGAAGAAGAGTGAAGTTCTAATATCTTTATCTCAGTCAAGAGGAGGTTTCTACCTGCGCTCATGGGAAAGGTCACAGGCAATTTTGGTTGCAGGTTCCCTGGAAAGATGCAAGCATGTACAGCACATTGGGGCCCTTGGTCTATAACTACAAATGACCACCAAAGGGAGGAGAGGAGAGAGGAGAGAGGGGAGAGGGGAGAGAGGAGGAGAGGGGAGAAAGGAGGAGAGGGGAGGGGAGGGGAGGGGAGGGGAGGGGAGGGGAGGGGAGGGGAGGGGAGGGGAGGGGAGGGGAGGGGAGGGGAGGGGAGGGGAGGGGAGGGGAGGGGAGGGGAGGGGAGGGGAGGGGAGGGGAGGGGAGGGGAGGGGAGGGGAGGGGAGGGGAGGGGAAGAGAGGAGAGGAGAGGAGAGGAGAGGAGAGGAGAGGAGAGGAGAGGAGAGGAGAGGAGAGGAGAGGAGAGGAGAGGAGAGGAGAGGAGAGGAGAGGAGAGGAGAGGAGAGGAGAGGAGAGGAGAGGAGAGGAGAGGAGAGGAGAGGAGAGGAGAGGAGAGGAGAGGAGAGGAGAGGAGAGGAGAGGAGAGGAGAGGAGAGGAGAGGAGAGGAGAGGAGAGGAGAGGAGAGGAGAGGAGAGGAGAGGAGAGGAGAGGAGAGGAGAGGAGAGGAGAGGAGAGGAGAGGAGAGGAGAGGAATAAGAACAAAAATTAGGAAGAAGAAAAGGAAAACAAATAGAAAAAAAGAGAAAAAAAAAACAAGGAAAAGAAGGAAGGAAAGATAAGAAAATAGAAAAAAAAGAAGAGAAAAAGGGGAAAGGGAAAGGAAAAGGAAAAGGAAAAGGAAAAGGAAAAGGAAAAGGAAAAGGAAAAGGAAAAGGAAAAGGAAAAGGAAAAGGAAAAGGAAAAGGAAAAGGAAAAGGAAAAGGAAAAGATGATCAAGGAACTACCTGAACTTCTATGTTAGCATGAATGTCAGCTATAGCTCCTAGAGTGTGCCAAGCTGAATTTCAAAGATAGCAACTCCCCTGTCCTCTAACCCTTCTGTCCTCTTTTGGTGCTTTCCGGGTCAAAGTTTAACTTCCCCTGTCTTCCCTGTGCAGGGAGCCACGGTGAGCACTGACATGCCCAGCTCACACCCAACACAATGCAAAAGGCTGGGCAGCTACACATAAATGGCCACGGTTTATCTGTTCTTTGGATATGTGACTTGCAGGTCCTGGTGCACCAAGAAGCACTGTGGTCCACGCCTGTACTCATCAGCAAGTTTTAACAAATCTACATTGTATCAAATGAGAATGTCCCTGCGGAGCAAGCACTTGAAAATGAGCATTTACTGATTTTCTAAGCATTGACTAACTGAATTAGGGATGGATTTTTAGATCCACTAGTGAGAGTCTGACTTGTCCTTCCTTGAAAAAGCTAGTAAACTTACTGATTTCACATTTTTGCTTATTCTTTTCTGATGTTTGATTCATGCAAAACCACTCATTTATATGTTCATATATGCAGTAAATAACCCTGTAAAGAGAACAGCAATCAGAAGGAAAAGCTATAGCATTTCAACAGTTTCACCTCCTACTTGATGCCTGTCATGGGTTTCACAAAGTATCTTCTGCATCAGTTGACCAACCTGAAACACAGCCCTTAGCAAGCTAAATCTAAGACAGCTTCCTTCCCCATAAATACACCTGTGGTAGGCCCCAAGCCCACACTTTTTGGGCACATTGCAGGAAACACAGTGCAGGATTTCCCAACTCTGACATGAAAAATACTGTTTTCTCCAGGTGACTGATATGAAAGACAAAGCATGTTGTGCTGCTCTATTTTTCTCTGCTCTCCAAGTTTGACTTTCACCTTAATTTTTTAATACTAAATTCCTAAGAACTTCCTGTATATTAGTTTACTAGATCAGAAACTATATTACTACTTTCTCCACTGTAAATAAAACAACCATTCTCTGCTTTAAACACACCAAAGGAAAGGGAATTCTTTTCAATAAGCCAAATAATCCTGGATTAGATTGGATCAGAACTTTGCTGTTTTACTCAGCATGATTTAAAATTATATTCACTGTATAACCAATAACCTACTTAGAAAATTAAGATGATAGGATTTCATAATCAGGGATTTGTGGTTTTCTACATTAAAATTACCCTCAAAACTAGATATTTTATTCTTCAGTAGGATGAGTCTAGCTCTATGGAGATCAAGGTTAAAAAAAACAGGCTAATTTACAGTGTTTAGACTATGTATGTGTGGATAATTCTTCTAGCTGCCAATCCATTTTAAAAGGAGGAGACAAGATGCAAAGGCTGCTTCACTGTTGTTGAGGTTAGACAAAAGAGCAGTGCAGAGACAGAACAGCTCCTTCACAGCTAAAGGCCATTCTCAATTCTCCCTCTCTCTCATTCTTATCTCCGTCTCAGGTTACTGCATTTTCTGTTTCCCTCATGCCATTGCAGTAGTGCTGAGGACAAGTGAGATAATGCTTGGCCCAAATCCAGGCAATCATTTTGGAGTAATTAGTTTAGATACTGCACACCCAGCCCACACATTTTTTTTTTTTTCAGGTAGGTATCAAGTTGCTCGTATTACCTGATTACCTGCCTGCATGTGGATGGACAGCCCAAAGGTGCAGGTAAAGCTCGTCCCCAGATAGCAAGTGAGGGTTTAATTGAATGTATCAGTTTGTTCTGGGAAATTTGGCTCTGCTGCAACAACTTATTTTTCCTCATGCTGCTGTGTGAAATCTCCCTTTTGCAGCTCAGCCTTTTTGGTGTGTTTAGCCCAGGCACACAGTCTGTGTTGAGATGACCTTGGAGCTGCTGTTAATTCTGACATTGCTTTTTTTTTTTTTTTTTTTGTTCCTCAGTTTGGAGAGCTGGGAAAGAGCAGTGTACATTTTTAGTTGCTTTAGAGCAACTTTTCACCCTGAGAAACCCGGGGCACAAGCAGCTGGGTGTACACTTTTCAGGTGGATACCAGTGTTTTTAAAGGTACACAAACTGCACATCCCCTGTCTTCCCACTGCTTTCACAGAAATTCGGTAGTTATGGATCAGAAACACACATTCAGTTCTCACAGGAGAAATGCTGCATAGAGACAGAGGATGACTGACATTGGCATGCACTGTATGCTGATGGCCTCCTTGATTGGCAACATTTTTGCACCTTTTATTCCTTTCCAGTGATTCCTGATCAACCCTTTTCCATGCCTTCCCATGCACCCTTTCCAGCCCAGGGTCTCTTTGACCCAAACTCTTTTCCTGAGTGTACCTTGAGCAGCAGTAATGTCTTGCCCATGCCTCTTTGCCTACACACCTGCTCCCTGACCATGGGGTCCCTTCAGAGAGTAGGGAGGAGCTGTGTCTTCACCTTGTTCTCACCTCATCTCTCTGCTACAAATGTGAACAATGTTGCAGCTTTAGGCTACTGTGAAGGTAGCCTTGGGCTATGGTTATATTTCCACCAGGAATTGGTGCAAGGTTGCTAATAGCTTCACAAAGACAAGAAAAGAACTAAAGAGCTGTTGGATGCTAAAGGCTTCCAGCCAATACTAGCCTGGATCAGATACAGATTGGCAGCCTTGAGGTGCATGGCTCCAATTTCCCATTACCAATTCCCCTGAGCTGCTCAGGCTCCCATGGTGAAAGCTGTAATTTAGGCGAGATCCTGTAGGGCTGCCTTGTTTTTTTCCTCTCTGCTTTGTTTCCAATTTCTAGCAGCAAGTTCATGAAGCCTTGCAGCAGCGAGATGCCCACTGGCTCTCAGGTGAATGTAAGCAGGCATCCTTAATAGTTCAGCTCAAGACCTAAAACTGCAGTCACTATTTAAATTCCTAGAAATCAGAGCAAACAACAGTATTCCAGTCCCATTTCACCTAGCTGATTTGCTTTGCAATCAGCGCATGAAAGAATTTGAACTCAGCAGCTACTCAGAACTCTGAATAGCATAACCCAGGCCATGGGAATAAAACAATGGAAAGACAATTATGTTCCTTTATACAACTGATTGCAAAGAAAATGATCCAATATATTTTCAGTTAGAATTTGATTAAAATTTGGGCAAAGAGACTCACACTATTCTTGCAAGAAAACGTAACTGTGCATACAGTATTGTCCAAGAGGGATGTTGATAATTCAGTGTTACTTGATTTTCTAGAAGAAAGCCAGGTTCAGAGCTGGCATGAACAGATTATTTCCTTCAAAGTTGGCAGAGCTGTAATGCTTGCAACAGCTGGAAGTCTTGCTCTTCACTGCATCAGTGCTGTTATAATTACTGTTTTCATCCCGTAAAACTAAGTAGATCAACATGGTCACGGCTGGCTCCAAGTTTTTCAGCAGCGTATCAGAAACTGGATGTCACTCTCTTGTGGACAAGGGTCTAGGAACAGGCTCTTTCTGCCACTGGAGACAGTAGGAGAAGAAAGGCATGTTTAAGGTGGAGAGATGGAGGGAGCTGCTCTTCCTGTTGCCCTTACAGCAATCACGGGAATAAAGGAGAAGGAGAAACACTCATTCTAAAGGAACTGTATAGTCCTCATGGCCAGTGGTACCTGCACCTGTATCCTCACCCTGTGCCAGCCCCAGGCAGAGAGATCCCAGGGGAGCTCGTGTAAGCCCAAGCAGCCCTTCCAAGACATCACCCCCACTACCTATAGACCAGCACTCACTGGATGAGCACACTGGGAAAACATTAACAGCATAGAGGTGCCTTCATCCCATGTTGGATTTTCTGGGCTGTCTTTCTAACTGAAGCAGAATGGTGAAGGAAGCTCCTGGTATTACATGCAAGGCCTCATTTTTGCAACTTTTTCTAGCAAAATAAATGCTGATGGTTTCTCTATTCCTTTGTCTCCTTTCTGAGCTCTTTCAGTTTTCTTAAGAATCCATACAAATGCATTTGGTAGATGTATTTTCTGACAAAATGTTAGAAAGGTAAGTAATGCATTTACCTGTTTTTCAGATAATGGTGCTATGTCTGAAGCACAACTAAGAAACATCAAGATGAGTGCATGGGCCAATGAGGAAATCTAAAGAAGCTCAAAGAAATGTTGAAGTGTGGATCACCTTGCCCTCTAACCCACTACATGGCATGATGGCCAGTAAAATTAGTTAGAAAGGTAAGACCGGGATTTGTAGTTTAAATAAATAGAATTAGCAGTGGATAATCTAAGTTTTGCCACTGATGTTAAGAAAACCAGCAATACAATATTTTTTTCTCTCACCAAAAACAGTGTTAGCCCCTGGGGAAGATATACTGCTTGACAAATAATCTGAATGCAATGGTATAACCTAGACATTATTTTGGATACTTATGACATTAATATTAATGGCACATGGGTGGCATTAATAATTGCAAGGAGTTTTTCAATTGCTTGTAAGGATACACTATCATGACTGAATTTGCTTTTGTAGCAAGTTTGACAGTCCAGAATGTTATATTACAAATATTTTACTTTTTGCTAACCTATTATTCAATGGAGAGATTAGAAAGGGATGTAAAAATATCAGACAGAAGGTCTGACAAACCATTCATCTTGACACCCTGTAAAGATAATTCTCAGCCATCTAAGATGGATATTGAAGAGGTTCTAACAGATAAACAGACTGGCAACAAAAATCTCTAGAGAAACACTGACTTCCCATAATTTCTGGAGAAAGAATGGATTACAGAGAGCAACTGGTTACACAGGTGTACCATCTTCAGTACCCTATTTCACTCTCACTGTTTCCTGAATGAATTCTGTTATTCAGCAATAAGGGAAGTCATAGACAAGTGTCATCTTGGTCAGAAAAGAGCTAAATAAAACCAAAAATTTGTATTTTAAAACCAGACACAAGAATACATTAGAAGTTTTCCTGCTGGCTGTTTAGAACACATTTGAAAGAGAAAAGAACTGTGAATAGACAGGCACACTCTGAGGAACTATTAATCACTGATATCTTCATGGTGGATTGGACTGAAGCTGCATCTCAGACCAGGAAAGGAGACATGTTGTGCAGCATTAGGAACTATATGGATGAAAAATTGCCACCTCAAGAGTTACAGTTCTTTCTGTGTGTTTTTCGTTTGCTGGGTAAAAAGAACCTCGCAGTTACTTGCTTATGGTCCATATTTTGAAAATGGGATGGGAATGACCATCTGTCACCTCCTGCCCATTTGCTGTGTTAAAGGAAAAGCAGCACAATGCATTATCTACTGCACTCCTCTCTCCACTCACTCATCAGCATCCACATCCCATATAGCTCATGCAGAGAGTATGAAGAGACTCCCTTTAAGTCCAATTTTAGCATGTAATCTACCTATATTTAAAAAATAGATCGTTCTTTTTTTTCATCTGAGTGTATGCTGTAGGGAGTTTTTTGGTCACTTTTCAGTTTGTGTTCAGCTTTATTAAGTTTGGAATTAATCAGCAAACCTGGGAAAAAGCAAAATTAGGATGCTTTTGAGCTAACTCAGTCATCATTTTGACAACGAAGCAGTGACTGCTCTGACAACTTCCTACGCCTTCTGCCCTAAATACTTTCTCTACTGCATTTTCTTCAAGGAAGTCATCTCATTTCATCAGTCCAATATAAACATGACTCCTCCTTCTTAGGTCAGAGGGAAGTATTTAATGTGCTGGAACTTACCAGTACTAATTACTTTATTCTTGACAACAAAAATTTTGACAGCAGAGAGAAATGGAGGAATCTTGTGCATGTTTGGAGTCATTAAATGTGTACCCGGGCATCTTCATGTCTACTATTACCAATTAACAAAATGCTGGCAAAGCACTGAGGAAGCTTGCGATCCAATTCTGTAAATATTCATCCACGTGGGAAGGGCTGCACAGCTGAGTGGCCTCAATGAGTTTACTGCCAATACCCATGTGCATAAAAAGTTCCCTACGTGCTTAAGCGCTTGCAGGAATCCTAATCTTTGCCTGTCCTGTTCATAAGTGTCTGATATGAAGAACAGTTCTGAGACATTTCATCACTTGTCAGATTTTTGTAAATAATCCTAAGTTTTCATTATTCCAGTAGTTTCCATGTTTACATGTAGACACAGCAGATAGGTCATGGTATTTGACTTTACACTTCTTTTTTAATTAGTTTTGCTGACCAGGGACCCACTGTTGTTGAAACAGATGTTGCAGCCCAATAATAGCTCTCAGCTGCCAAGAGCAAACTGTGGAACTCAGCCTTCGCCATGCAGAACAAATGAGTGCAATAAGGGGCCCATGAGCTCCAGACAACAGGAACGCTCTACAACATGTGCATTTACCAGCTCTATCGCAAGGCACATAAAATTTCAAACTTACTTGTCTTTCTCATTTAAATTATAACAAATGAGGGGTTATTTCTCAAAAATGCACATAATGCCAGAAAATAAACACACTCTTTTTGTCTTGCATATTTGTTTAACTGTCTTAATTTGGCTTTGAGTCACGTGCAGCACAGATCAGACAGGCTCTTCCAGACTTGAGAAGATGGAAGGAAACTCAACCTGAGGACTCGAATCAAGCTTCTAACCAGTCACGTGCGGTTCAGACAGGCACAGAAGGAAACTATAACACTTGCTCTCTATGGCAAAAATTAATAATATATAAACTCACTTTGGCTAAGTACCTCAGTCCTTCAAAGGAAAAATAAAGTGATGATGATCCTAAATCAATATCCTCTCCTCCTTTTTTCTGTCTTATATATCAAATTGTTACTGCCCAGCCCAGTGTTTCTTTGTAACCTGACTAAGTCCTTTATGCTATGTCTTTTACCTAAGAGTCGTTCAATACTATTAGCTCTTCTTCTGTATAACTCATTCTGTACCATTAATATTACATAGATCAGGCACAGTGTTAATCTCTGGACATATCTTCGTACCTGTTTGTCTTTCAACAAGAGCATTACTATCTTTCTTAGGTTGAATGGCTGAATGGTATATTAATTTATTCTTAGACATATTGCTATTTTAGAAAAAATGCATTTCTGTAAAGATTTCCAGCCCATCTGCAAAAGTAGGAGTGTCAGTAGGCATGGCTATTTAACAACAGAAGAAAGCAGTCTTAAAAAGCCATGATGCTCATGTAGTGCTGGTGGAGAGAAAATTAGGCAACAGTTTATGGTGTGACACGGTATAAAATTCCAAAACAAACCAAGAACTCATAATTCACATGGTTACAAAAATCACATCCACACAAAGTCTCAGGTAAGGTTCAACTTAGGAAATTGTTCATTTTTTGGTACTCTAATTTATTTTGAATGTCACTGTAACTCAGCCCAGAAATTTTTTTGGGATGTCAGCATTATTACTTAAAACTATCACAAGTGTTTAAAGCAGATAAACATCAGGGTGAAGAAAGGCCACCCAACACAGACCCAGCTAAAGGGATAAAGAGATAAATCCATCTTACCATCACCTCTTCCCACGTTATGCCTTGTGTCCATGTAACCACACTGTGAATGGTTGCTTGCAAAGGATTTAGGCAGACCAGCAGCCTACCCTGGCTTACCCAAAGACCATCCAGTCTCTGAGGACAGCATGAAAGGAGCACCAGCACAGACAGCTAAAGGAACCATTCATGGGGACACCTTTCTCTACCAGGGTGTCCTTGGTGCTCAGCAGCAACAGGAATGAGCTAATGAGAACTCAAGTGGATGAGGAGTCTGGTGTTTTCTCACCTCCCTGTAGCTGAAACAAGGTGGCAGCAATATTTGCATATCCACTAGGTCTGGGAGATCCTGCTTTCAATGGGCATTTGTGGGCACAGTAAAAGCAGTATGAAAAGAGAAGGATTTAGAACAAATACTGGCTCAGGAACCTTTCTCTAGCACATATACAATATATAATTCTGTCTAGTAAACCAAGCACTTCATAGATTAAGAAGCTTGTTGAGTCCTGGTCTGGACAAAGCACAGTAGACCATGGAAGTCACACTCTTTCCGATCCTCTTGACAAACAAAATTTCCCCTGCTCACAGTGGTTAAGAATGCTGCTCCAAAAATCATTTCCCAACCTCACTGTTTTGATCATGTTACAGTTGTCTCTTTGCCTCTCTGGCTCATCAAACAAGCCTAGCAGGCTTCATTTCACAGCCTACTCTTGTCTTGGAGTCAGCATTGAGAGCTCAACTCTCTCCTAATCTCTCTGTTTTGAATTTTTTTTCATTTGTAAGCAACCACATCTGTGTGACTGCTGACGTTGGGAAGAGTTTACTCTAAACAACTACAAAGTCAGCTGTTTTTCAGACATTTTCTTAAAACTCCTATGACCTTTTGCTTATGACAGAAACCAGTGAGACCTGATGGTGTGAGACCCCTGCTCATCTGTCGGACAGACCCTGCCTCCACTTGTACTCCCTCTGCAGTGTCTTTGTCCAGTGGTTCTTAGAACTTGATACTACAGTCTTACACTGGTGACAAAGTCTTATGTTGGTGACAAAGCCAACCAAGGGTGCTCCTGTTTTACCCCAGACTTAAGCAGGAAGGAACTCCTGATTAGTCAAACAATGTACTGTTTCCCACTTGTAGTAGCTTCCCAGGTAGAAGGTGCCTACAGATCCCTACAATCCCTACAGATCTCCTTCAGCTAGTCCTATCTGCAGTTCCCAAAGCATGATGCATTCCCTCAAGAGGACAATGGCATTTAGACCACATTTTGAGAGACTGGCATGGAAACAATCCCCACAACATATTGTACAATGGAAAGCTTTGAAATGAACTGTGGAACTTTCCACTCACGCAACAATTTTCTCCAGTGTTCTACAAAAAAGAGCAAACTCCTTTTGCTTGGGAATGACTGCATTCACACATTCCCTGAGAGAAAAAAAGAGTGACAGGAGAAAGAAAAAGGAAGGAAGAAAGGAAGAAAATGGGAGAGAGGGAAGGAGGTAAAGAAAAAGAAAGATAAATTAAGAGTATCCTGCATATATCTGAATGGCAGAAAAGCATCTGGGTCATGTATAGAGCAGAGAGAATAAGGATCACATTTCCAGAGACACATAAACGTTACTCTTAAGACAGAAAGTATGATCCATTTTTCTATCCTAAAAGGAAAGGTATCATTTGGCCTCCCTGCCAGCAAAGTAGACAAACTCTATTGCAGACATGTAGGTAGCAAAACCGTTTTCTCTTCCACTTTTATTTTGTTGATGGTTGCTGAGCATGTGTGGGGCTGGGTCCTGGAGCACCCCAGCAGATTGGCTACAGTCCCCTGGAGTGGGCAAGCACAGAGAGATCAGCATTGCATGCCAAGGTCGAGTGTTGGACTGTCATGCAGAGTAGTTTAACACTGTAAGCTTAGTCTACCAGTAATTGGCCTACTGCTGGGGAAGTCTGACACAGATACCTGACTCTGCGGGCACATTTCTTCAGTTTAAAAAGTGGTAAAGGATGTCGAAGGGAATGTAATGCAGCATGATAGGAATGGGAATAAGTGTAAAATATGAGGGCAACAAATACTTACTCATTTTTGCTTTTCTCTATCTAACACACAGAGCTGCAGCAGCTTTTAAAGGTATGCGATTTGTTTCTCCATATGTTTGCTTTTAAGTGCAATATATGCTCGTTATATACATGCATTGAACAGTTAACTTAAAAATCCATGCATTCTTTTGTGTCTAGCCTATTCAAAGTGAATTAGAAATGAACTCAGTTTTCCTGCTCTGAGTGTAAGACAGTAACTAACTGAAAGCAATTATGAAGAATTCTACTTTACTGGCAAACTATTCCCTTAATGTCTTCCTTGAGGCCTTTGACTTTTTAGAGGGTCTTTATTTTTTTTTTCCATGCTTGTGGAGCATCTGGAGGAGGTCAGCCCGGGAGCCAGATTTCAGCCTGGAGAGTAGCACAAGGCTGTTACAGGAAAGCAGTTTTCCTGTTCCTCAGAGAATTGTCTACATTCTTCTCTGCTAGAGCTAGGTGTGCAGTCAGGCATATTTATCATTCTTCCCTAGCACTGTATTACAGAACTTCTGAATTTTTATTTTGAAATCTATCCTGTTTCCCTGATGTTGTTCCATTCCCAGTTGCTGGCATCCATGAACATATGTAATAAAACCCAAGAGATATTTTCAAGGACACTTGTTTTTCTTCCCAGAACTGCACTCTCACAATTGTAAAACCTTCCTTTTCTCTCCGGGCTCTTCCATGATTTCACAACACATAAGGAAAACAGTGATATAAAGGCATCTTTTCATGCCAGCTTTTTCTCTGCCCTGCATGCCACAGCCAGCCAGAACAAAAGCCAAGATTCTGAGTTTTTCCACCAGAAGAAAGCTCCAAGATCACTCTTAATTGCAGAGAAGGACTGAGCAGAAAGAAAGCCAACTTTTCAACTGGAGGTAAAATTCCTCAGTTAGGTCTGAGGGGCATTTTCTTCAGGAATTTTGGTGAAGGTTATTTTAGGCATAATAAAAAGGAAATTAAATGAATCATCAAGAATAAAGTGGAAAAGGGTTCTGCACTTCGGTCTCAATAATCCCAGGCAGACCCATAGACTGGATGTTCTGGAGCAGAACATCTGGAAGGCGGCCCAGTAGAAAAATATCTGCAAGTGCTGGTTGACAGTGGCTGAACATGAGTCAGCTGTGTGCCTGGGAGGCCAAGAAGACCAATGGCATCCTGGCCTGTATCAGCAATACTGTGGCCAGCAGGACCAGGGCAGTGACTGTCCCTTTGTACTCGGCATTGGTGAGGCTGCACCTCATGTGCTGTGTCCAGTTTTGGGCCCCTCAATACAAGGAAGACATTGAGATGTTGCAGCATGTCCAGAAGATAACAGAGCTGGGGAAGGGTCTGGAGAGTAAGTCTTATAAGGAGAGTCTGAGGGAGCTGGGGTTGTTCGGCCTGGAGGAAAGGAGGCTCAGGGGACATTGCTCTCTACAACTGCCTGAAGGGAAGCTGTAGCCAGGTGGGGAGTTGGCCTCTGCTCCCAGGTAATAAGTGATGAGATGAGAGGAAATGGCCTCAAGCTGCACCAGGGGAGGTTCAGGTTGGACATCAGGAATAGCTGCTTCACTAAAAGAGTGATTAAGCATTGGAACAGGCTGTCCAGAGAAGTGGTGGAATCACCATCTCTGGAAATGTTCAAGAAAGACTGGACATGATGCGGTTTAGTTGAGATAGCGGTTCTTGGTCAAAGATTGTGCTCAGTGATCTTAGAAGTCTTTTCCAGCCTTAAAGATTCTATGATTCTATGCTATTCTAAAAAAATTCCATAGGATTTCCACCGCCCCCACCCCCCCCCCCACCCCCCTCCTCCAGCACCTATCAAAGAAATGTTTTTATAAATCAACTATTTTTTCCTATTAGAAGTGACTTGATCTATAGAACATGCAGGCCTGGGGCAATGCAGAGTAATGTGAAAGTTGATATTAGAAAGCAAGGGAAAAGAGAAAATTAAAAGCAAGATGAGGGAAGTAGATAGGATGCCAACTGTTTATGTGGTATGCCCGGTGAAAGCCAGTGAGTCTTTCAACATTTATCTAAACCATTTTTGTTGGATTTTTCAATGAAATTTAACAAACCGTGTTTTGTTTTGGAGAAGGCACACTGAACTCCCAGTCTCCATCATACCAGCAGAATTAATCATAATTAAAATTTAAATGTGAGATGATGAGACAATGGTCTCATATTAATTCTTGGAGAAATGACGTGCAGTTTTCCCTTTTGAAAAGTCATACTTCCTTTCTGGAAGTGTCATACCCACATCTGTAGATAAGTTTCTGTTGCACAGAAACACAACATAGCAAAGGGGCTTCCTTTTTCTCTTCTACAGATCTCCTACAATAGCCTGTCCAGCAGAACCACAGCTGCCACCTTGTATTTTGATTGTGCCATTATGTCCACAGAGGGAGAGCCACGCTCAGGTATCTCCTTACAAGGCACACCACGTGGGGAATAATGCCATTAATCAATACTGCCATCCAGGAAAGAGTTCAGAGTAAAATATGAGAAGAGGGTCCAAACCTCATCCAAGAGGAGGTTTCAGTGTGCTGTCTGCTGCCCTGTGCTGCCCTCTGAAGGCTGAAGCTAAATCCACAGCCCTGGATGAAAAGCATTGGTCTGGCCCTGAGCACGTTACTTGGAATGAAACTCCAAAGTTTTGCTGCTGGGGAACACTGGAAAAAACAAAACAAGGAGTGTCATTTGCAAATGTTTTCAAGGAAAAAAAAAAACATAGCCTGAGGGGGACTGTATGTGAGGCTGCTGCTCCCTGTCCCCACATTAACAAAAACCCTGCAACCCCAAAGAAAACTGAAACACCAAAAACTGTTTGCCTGACACACACTTTTTAAAAATTGATTGTAGACACTGTGAAAACAAGGGTTACATTAAAGAAAATGTTGGCACTTTATTGGTAATTTAAGGTGCATCATTCTGCTTTTTGTCAGCTTGAGGCTAAGAACAAATTGGCACTTTATAAGAAAATCTGACTTGTACTGCTCTGATGCTGTCCTTCTCTATGACTGCACTGCAGAGGAACATCAACTGTCCACCCCACAGCAGGTACAGGCCTCTTTGTCCTCACCTACCAAAACACATCTGTAGCAAGGCTTTATATATACTTACCATGTTTACTCTTCATGTTCATTCATAGTTTTCTCCATTCACGTTTTTCCTTATTCACATTTGAAAAAATAAAACATTTCAGCAACAGCTTGCTCATCATGAGGAAGGAAAAAGAAAGCACATGTATTTCAGCAGATATGACACAGGCTTATCCACAGCCCACATTGCTAGCCAGCTATTCCACACTATTAGAAGCATGATTGAAACCATTAGTCCAATTTTAATGAACTCCATGTGAAACTTGAATTTTTTCTCCTAGAAAAAAATGTCGATCATATAATCGTACACAACATAATTGAGATAAATCCCAGTTTGTGCCATTTCTCAAACTGTTGGTTTAAGAGAATCCTTTCTTAAAAGGCATTTGTGAAAAATAAATACAATTACATATACATTATTGGTTCTGCTTATTGCTTCCAGTAGGCATTAAGGAAACACACGTGCATTTGTGTTCATTTATGCAGTGATGCTAACAGCTACCGTGAATTATGGCATTTTACAGCCTTGGGTGTACTCTGAACCCAACTACTTTCTCAGCCTGATTTCTTAAGGAAATGGGCCTTATATCAACATGAGATACTTCAATAACTTCTGAGCCCTTTGGCCTACGTCAGCAAAATTTGACAAAGGTGATAGAGGTCTCAAGGGTAACAAAGCTCCCACTGGTGTGGGAAAACAGGTGGCAGGCTAAAAGGAAAACCTATTAATACGCTCATACTGGGTATGCTGAAGCATGACTTTGCTTCGTATTGGACTTCAAAGCATCCACAAAGAGAGCCCAAATCCTGGTTTAGGCACCCAGTCTGTTAGAAAACCCATCCTGAGTTTTGCAAACAACCTGCTTTTGTTTAAAAATAAACTGTGAACTATCTTCTGGTGTGTTCTGTTACTCTCTTTTTTTTCTCCATTAATTTATCTGACAAAATAAGATTCCTACAGTTTACTTGTACCTCTTTTGCAGAGCCTGCAGGATTAAACTAGTGCTTCTGTTTCTGCATTATGTAAGTGCACTAAGGTGCAGAGAAGTTAAATGTGTCCCCATGAAGTTTCTAATGTATGACACAGAAAATGGATCACAAACCAGTGATGTCTCTTCTGCCTACTACAAGGATTTAAGCTGTCTTCTGAACCTGAGGTTTTAAAAATAAACCTTTAGAAAAGCCTCAAATGTTTCTGGATTGGAAAAAAAGTCTCCTTATTAGCATTTGCCTATGTGGATGCAATTTTACTTCCTCTTCAGTCCCATCAACTCTGATAGCAACCCACTACACAAAACAAAAGCATTTGAGGTAGGTTTTATCTATACTTTCAAATGAAGGGTCTAGCTACTCACTGGTCTACACTACTGGTGAGTTAAACACTCCTGTTTTAACCCTAAAAAACACTACAATCTATGGTGCTCTCTGGGGCTGACATGTTCTTCCCAATCCGGATTCCCAAGCCAGGGCAACTTTGATCAGAGAGACAATATTGCAGCTGGTGTGTAGGAAACACCAAATAGGATCCTACATTTTCTCTGCCCACCATTAATTGTGGACTAGTATGGGGGACTAATACTCCTATCAACAAAATTGTGTCATAAACAGCAGTTACAAGTCACGGAGTCTATATGACAACACGAAGCCTAGTGGAAATTAAAGGTAAGACTCTTTTTCATGGAGTATGGACCTTAACTGGAATGTCTAAATGCAACAAGCTTGAATTTCTCTGTTTTCAGTAGGATATTCTTTTTACCGTCTTCTGTTACGGCAACAATTAACTGTTTGCAAAAGGAAACTATCTGTAGATAGCAGACTCTTTACTGACAGTTGAGGAGGGAGACATGCCTATAACTCTCTTAGTATCCTACAGGTATCATGTTGGACATGTGAGAGCACAAATGAGTTCAGCTGCACATAAAACTTCTCCCTTAGTTAAGGTGGAATGATCATTTAGAAAGAAGCATTCTGACCAAAGCTGTGCACTTGTCAGCTGAGTTATCCTGGTCTTAAAGGCTTGAAAAATTATTTCACCAGCAGAAGATAATCTGTCAGAAGATTTCTATAATTCAGTATTTAACCTATTTTTTAAGTTACTATGACTTGAATTGCAGTAACTCCAACTGAGATGGGGCCCAGATGCCAGGCACTATACAAACACCTAATAAGAAACTGTGGCTGCTCTAAGTCACATACCTCCTGATCCTGCAAATGTTTAGGACTGTGTTTAACTTCACTACTGTCAGTATTAATGGAGTTGCTCAGAGAACTAAAGCTAAAGAGAAGAGACCAACAAGAGCCAGAGATTTAGAGAGTGAAGTGTTTAGGTGTCTAATTCCCAGCGGTCTCAAGATGTTAATGTGCATCTGGCCTTATACGACTTACTGACCTTAACAAATTTAAATAGACTCAAAATAAGTGCACACATTCACATCCTTGTCTTCCATACCACTGTGAAACTGTTTCCAAAATGTTATTTTTAAATGTCTCTGCATTAGTTTATATGTTCATTTTTAAACTGAACCACCGAAAATATCTGAATTGCACTTAGGTGCAATTTTCTTCAGTTTCTTTCAGGACAGTTTCTTGCAGTCATGTCCTGATGGCTGAGCCATTTTCTCATCCCTCCATGTTTTGAGATCCGCTGGTTACTTATCAAGTGAGTGAAATTCTGTTCTGTTCTACTGTGCTTATCACTGCCCAAAGGAAATACTTTTGTTGCACTGAGGCATCAGGCAGGAGAGAGGCTCTCCCATGTCACAGCCACTGCCCCTAGCAGTATTTCAAGGATCGCTGTTGATTAAGAGAGCAGAGACATTTTTTTCTGTTCTGTTCTCATTCCCCCCTCTCCCTTCTGGTGAGGCTGCAGGCTGAAGTTCCCCTGCTAGCCACATTCTACCCTGTTTGCTTCCTCTCTTCTCTCACTTTTTAAAATATAGAGTTTTCTTTCAAGTCCTCTACAGTTACAGTATTTTGGCCATCAAAGTCCCCTCCCAGCTATTTTCATTTACCTTGTGACTCTGACCCTTTGTAAGGCTGAAGATTTTCAGAGTAAACTGATCCCTGAGGTCCCCAAGGATGTTATTCTCATTTATTCACTCAGCCCTTTGAATGGAGCAGCCTGGGGTTGGCAGCAGTTCAGCAGCCCTGCTTTCAGGGAGCACACAGTCTTTTTTCTTTCAGGGGCCTTTCAAAATAAGGCCCAAGGTTTGCCGAGGAGCTTGAAGGTCTGTCAGCCATGCAGCAAGTTACAATTCACTCCCAGCCACCACTGAAAGCGAAGAGCAGAGAAGGGATGAGAGCAAGAAGCCCACAGTAAACGAAAAGGAGGATCCCTCAGGATGATGTCTTCCTTGCCAGTGTGGCAGACTCTGGGGTCATCCGTGTCTGCTGCTACCAGGCCCCCCACTAACCTGGCAAAGGCCCTGAGCCCCAGGACCAGGGCAGAGCCTGGCCCCTACAGGAACAGCTGTACAATGGACACCCCCTTTCTCCAGGTGCTCAGTGGGCTGAGGGAACACTTCCAGTGCCATCTGTGCATCCACTGGCAGTCATTACCTCTGACAGCTGGCCCTCCTTTTCGGGAGGGAAAAGGCCCCTTCTTCGCATTTTCATTGCACAGTGTTTGGGAATTGTCCCCTGGGACTGATAAGACAGAGACAGGTCTGTGAGTGTCCCAGAGGGAGGGAGGGAGGGAGGGAGGGCTATAGGAAAGGCCTCATGGTTATGTACCACTGTACCTGCCAACTGGTGTGTCACAAACGGCTAAAATTACCAGCCAGTCAATTATCTGATTAAAGAGAGCCTTTCATTTGAGAGAAAAGAAAAGAAAAGAAAAGAAAAGAAAAGAAAAGAAAAGAAAAGAAAAGAAAAGAAAAGAAAAGAAAAGAAAAGAAAAGAAAAGAAAAGAAAAGAAAAGAAAAGAAAAGAAAAGAAAAGAAAAGAAAAGAAAAGAAAAGAAAAGAAAAGAAAAGAAAAGAAAAGAAAAAGAAAAAGAAAAAGAAAAAGAAAAAGAAAAAGAAAAAGAAAAAGAAAAAGAAAAAGAAAAAGAAAAAGAAAAAGAAAAAGAAAAAGAAAAAGAAAAAGAAAAAGAAAAAGAAAAAGAAAAAGAAAAAGAGAAAGAGAGGAAGAAAAAGAGAAAGGAAAGAAAAAGAAAATCCTGGCTGAAAGCTATACTTCTGCTAGGTTACCAAACTTAGTAGACATTGTGTTCTTTGCTTTTTCACTCTTGGCAGTGATGAACAGCAGAGTTTAAAAAAAAATCAAGGAACTTGGGAAGAATAAATATTTTGCATTAATCAAACATTTTTCTACATCTCATTCCTCTAACACAACATGTTCTCATTTATCTCCCTTTTCACAAAAAGGCCTTATATTTTAAAAGAAAGAATGACTGCTCATTTTACATATTTCCATTTTAGTTCAACTGATTAAATAAGGAACCTTCTCCGGGAAAGTTATTCAGGTTTCATTAGTTTACAGTTGCCTTGGAATCCCTTTGAATTACAGCAAGCATAAATTAACATTCTGTCAGCTAACATCAGAAGTACCTCTTTAAGGCTCCTGGGCTCAACAACGGCTGCTAAGGTTTGGGAATAAATGTACGATGTGCCGGGGCTTCACCAGCTGGTTAATGACCTGCCGCAGTAGTTATAGGGCCCAAGACGAAGCTGAGGAAGATTAACTAATCTGGCCAGTCACTGGTGTGCTGGCTCTGAGTGCTGAGCAGTGTGGAGTGCGTGATTGTAAACTTTATTGTTTGACCTCTGCTGAATTAGGAGCTGGAGTTTTGGGGAGGGAGAGAGGGAGGGGGCTTAATGTTTTATTAATAACATTTCCAGCGTTTATCCTTTCCTGTTTGAGTAACTGAAAAGGTAATTTCCAAACATAGGAGTCAGCAAAACTGAGTTTCTTTCAAAAAATGCTGTGTTCTCTATGCACAAATCAAACAAATATGGTTCAAGCTGCAAATTATTCCTGCATTGCAACAGACGAAACTGGGGTCAAATGTAGTTGTTCTTTTTCATTCATGTCTGTTCACATGGTTCATCCTTCAATTGCCAATCACCGAGCTACAGATGAAACCCTCCACAGAGCGCTACCTCTGCAAGCCACTAGCTCCAAAACCCCTCAAAGTTCAATAAAATATGAAACTTTCCTTGTCTCACCCATCTCCATTGCATTTGATTTCCTATCCAGGCAATGTGAAAGAGAAACAGGAAGGGAGAGTGTTCATACAGGATTGGCATGGCTATGAAAAAAAATAGGTATGTTATTGTAGTTACAGTGCAGCTAAAATGAACTCCCTTTTAACACATCTTAAATCTTTTCACTTTCATGCAACTGTTTACTCTGCTGCCCAACCAAGGGCATAGCAACAGTATCTCTTAAGTATGAAATATTTTTATAATGAAACACTCATCTTCTGGATTTCTTCATATGAAGGGAAAAAAGTATCTCTGATGTTAAAAATATTTTCCTAGTTGGTTTCTGCTTTGGATAGAGGAAAAGACTTGGCAGAAAATATATTACCTTTTTGGTGTTATTCAAATTGTTACAAATTCTGTCTCCTGTCTTTCCCATGATACTGACCAGTACCAGCTTAGGTGGGCAACTGTGGAGTGATTCACCTAATGGAGAAATTTCCTCCAGTTCCAGAAGTTGGTTACATAGATGAAACTTCAAAGCATTTATAAAGCTTCCAAAGTTCCTTCATTAATATTTTCTATTTGAACTGAATGTTTCCATTAACTCTAGAAATCTCTTTTTTTTTTAAATCCTTCTAAACTATTTATGTTATGTTTCAAAATCTCCATGGATTTTAAAATAACTAAATTCACAGTGGAATGCCTCTAAGTCACATTCAGCTGCCTTCTCATGCTGAAAGGCTGAGTCTCAAATTTTTAAACCCTTTGGTGCCTGGTCACAGCTGTATCCAATAAAGATAAGTGTGATAAAAGGGAGTGGATTAGCTGGGGAGCATCATGAAGGAGGAACCTTGAGGAAGAGGGAATGAAAGAATCATGAAGAATAAGAAGGAGGATCCTGAGGAGAGAGAATCATTGCAGTGAGGTCAGTCTGGGTCTGCAGTTAGAGCCTGTTGTTGGAACCTGCAGTCACAGTCTAGCTAGGTAAAAGCCTGCAGTCAGAGTCTGCAAACTCTGTACTCATAGCTCAGCAGGAAATAACCAGCAGTCAGGGGCTGCAAGGGAAACCTACAGTAGGAGCTTGCTGCAGTCAGAATCAGTGAGTAGTTGGAGTCAGGACAGCTAAGCTGGAAAGAGGAATAAACCAGGACCCTTTTCATGCTGAGATAAACAAGAAGTCCATGTCTCAGCTCATTGCTATCCTCTAACAAGGCGGCTGCTGAAACATTGAAGAACCTGGGTTCTTCTATGTCCAGTCTCCGGCAGGCAAGATTCCTCTCCACCTTTAGTGTAATCTTCTCTTGTGAAAGGCTTGTCTATCTGCTGTATCTCCACTCTTTCTGTAAGAGAGGGGGTGTTTTGGTGTTATTTACACTATGCAAACTGAGTGGAGAAATGTGCTTAGTTCCCAAGACTTCCCTGCTTGACACTTCCAGCTGTTAGCCCAACTATTTTTCCACTCCAAATACAGATCTTGGTGTGGTTTATTCCTTATTGCTTTACTGTGCCTCTGGGCTGAGCCTCAGAGAGTACTTTGTTTGGCTAGCTATTGCCAAGATGCTTGAATGACACTATGAAGAACAGCAACAGGAACTTGCCAGAACACTGTCCTGCGACCAGGTAAGTTTAGAAATTGCTACTAGTAGAAGCATAAGGTAAGGTATCAGTAGCCAGAGAGAATGAGAAGTTGCAGGGATTTATTCTTCCTTTTCCCACCCAGGATGAGTATTATAATTGGGATGAGATGCAACTCCAAAGGATGAGGGACAAAAGTGTTTATATGGATGCAAGTAATGCATCTCATCTTTTTTAACTTGGGAAGGGAAGCACCACACATCTGATTTTCACAGCTTTCCCTGTGTTAAGATACGACTGTCAGAGACAGGCCATTCCATACTAGTTTGACCAAAACTATAAGGTTGTCTTGTTACTGCGTGGACACAGGCTTTTCAAATCCCAACAACAGAACTTGGGAGGGATTACCATATTGTGCAGCAAGAAGAGCAAGTTGCAGGAGTTTAGAATCTTGGGCATTTAAAGGGAAGGTCAAGAACTGTTTGCAAGGTGCAAGAAAAAAAAACAAAAAACAAAGCGAAGACAATTTAAGATCATAGCCACACTTTGGGAAAAGGAAAGGTTTTCTGTTACTGGGTAGAAAAAGGGAAATCTAGGGGACTCAGAAAAAGCATGTGAGCCCTTAAAAGAGGAACCAGAACAAACTCAGGGAGTGAAGAAAGCGGCATGTGTTGGAGATGAGGGGCAGGAGCAGAGTTACCTAGGTGTGAGAGTCAGAGATGTGCTATGGGCAGGGGCAGCTCTAGGTTAGATGAAACTGGGGGGATACAAGCAAGGCAATGAGCAGCACCTACACATCCTTCCCACCTGTTACACACATAGCTAGAGAGAGAGGGAGAGGGTAATGGCACCTGGGTGCTCAGAGTCACATGTTTATCTAAAAAGTGGAAAAAGGGGTTGAGACAGCAATAAGATACCCTTCCTTTCCCTGTTATAGCTACACTGAGCTCTGCTCCTCTTCTGCCTCCTTTTGATTTTAATCCAATCTGCCCCTTTAAAAACTCACTGAGTCCTATCTGAACTGGCTGTGGGAAACTGAGATATCATAGAAACCCCTCAGTGCCAATTTATTAATGTTACTGAGACTTGTCTACACTCAGAATAGATATATTGCTACAAGGGAGGCCTTCATGCAGCCAGAATCAGTACTCATGGCTCTGCTGAGATGTAATCTACTGCTAAAAGCACTCCTTAAACAAATATTTGCATTGTAGGGCAGGTCCCCCCTGCCGGCCACCACAGCAGTCCAAAAAGCAGCACTTTCAATCCAGATACCCAGGGGCAGATCTGGAAAATTATCAGCTACTTGGCAGTACTTAGTCATGGTTTTCTAAAGGCAAACATAGCCTCACTTGTGATGCAATGTGGTTGAAGGGTGGTGTGCCCATCCATGTCACCATAGTATGCCCAGCCAGCTCCCACTGCCCAACTGGTGCAGCACAGAGAGTGCCAGCACCAAAGGGTGTCAGGCACAGGGGTGGGGCCATGGTGCTGGAGGTAATTTCACAGCCTACCAAGGTGTCTTGGCTCTTTCAGCTATGACAGGACTTCTGAAGAAGCCCAGGATGAGGAGAAAGTTGGCTGTGTATCATTTTGTCCCTCTCAGGGATGAACAGGTGGACAAATAATTATCTCAGGCACAAAGTGACTACCCAGGAGTTTTGTTTTACAAATGAAAACTACTTTAAACTTCCCCACAAGTCCCTCACATATTGGAACCATGAGTTAGTGGCAAATGCAAAACTGAAGCTCACTGGGGTAAAAAACACGTCCCAGTAGTGGTCAGAAAGATTACGAAAATTAAAGAGTCTTGTGCATGAAAACATATTGTCAGTTTTTCAAAGATCCCATGAAAAAGAGCAGGACTTTATTAAAACTGGTTCTTTATAGCAAAACAGCTGATCCTCTGATCATTTCTCTTTATGATTCCCTGAGTTAAGCAGAGATTGCAAGTCTACTGCAGAGATCAACCTCTATTCTGGAGATGGACGCTCATGTTCACAAACTGGTTTAGGATCAGGGCCTCTTTCTTAAGTTGTCTCAGTTCTCTCACACAGTGAAACTTCTGCAGTTTCATTCCAAGCACTTTGATGTTTCCTCACTGATCTCTTGAATTTAGGACTAAAAGGGATGATAGATGTCTGCTCAATTTCTTGACTATGGACAACCTGAAAATTTTACTGCCTACACCTGACTTGAACTCGTTAAATGAATATGACTATTATACATCTTCCAGAAAAAAAAAATCTATCCTTAATCTGAAGTTGGCAAGACAACAAACTCTTCCTTCCCTTAATAGCTGCTTTCAGTGGTCAATCCCCACCTTCCTTAAAAATCCCTTCTTGGTCCTACCTTCTCTTACTTTAAAACATTTAAGCCTCTTATCCTATCACAAGAGGCACTGCTACTGTTATTTTTTATAACCCTACAATGTCATTATCTGTTTCTCAGCCCTAGGTGTGCTTGGATGGGTACAGACACACAGGCAGTATGAGGCTTGTAAGTCGAAATATGTCTTTCTTCAGGCAAACTGCCGTAATTGGAAATAGCTGACAAATCCCTCTTTGGTCTGAAATAGAGGCAGCAAGCTTTAAAATTAAATGCAAGTTGAGAACAATTATCCAGAGCACAGGAGGAGTTCAAAAGTGCTTATGCATGTGGGAAGGGCACTTTTTCATATGGTTTATTTTCTTTTAAATATGGGAAAAATATGGAGCAAAGTAGAGTTATGTTACTGCAGCCCTCCCCAGCAGCCGTGCAAAGCTGGAGAGCAGGAAAGCTTTCCTCTCTACCTTCGGCAAGCCCGCAGCCAGCTGTGCAGCTGGGATTTGTCACAACGTCAAACAAAACGCAACCACATGCCTTTCAAACGCATTCTATGGGGACCTGCAGCTCTCGGTGCCACAGCCACATCCATGCAGGGTGGTTTGCAGGGGAAATAGCTGGCAGGCTTTGTCTAGGGCACACTGCTGGGGACGCCGTGCTGCTACAGGCATCTCTCGCGCAGCACGCTAGTATAGGGTTACTGTTAATGTGCTTATTCTGTCTCTGTTTCTCCTACAGCAGCCTCAGGATCATGGCCAAAGCAATAGGGACAACATAGACAGGGAGAATTTGGGAGGGCTTGATGGGCAGAAGGGCAATGGGTTCAGCATGGGAAAAGTCTTTCAGAAGTGCTCTTGAAAATCTTGTCCATCATAGCTAATGCTGCAAATTATGTGCTCATGAGGAGCTTGCCACATGCATTTAAGTCCACTGTACTCAGTTATTTTCAGTCAAAAACATATTTAAGGTTGCTTTCACAGTAGCCGGTACCACAGGAAAGATATTGATCATTATGATCTTATGTATCTTAGGTAAAATATTTTATGTGAAGTAAGGTAAAATCAATACCAATAATCAAACATTCACACCAATAATATATAAAATGTAGCCCTGGTTTGTGCATGAGATGTTTTGGTCTTCTGAAATTCCTTTCCCAGGGAATTTTCTGCAAACAAGAGACATGTTTTTGTAACTGTACTATGTTTACATTCTTTCCCCAGGAGGGACTTCTTGATGTCCCTCTGGTCTGACCAATGTGATTGAAGAGGTTTGTCTTTGTTTCACCAATCGAATTGGTCTGTGTAGAATAGTATAAAAAGGGAGACACATCCCAAAAGCAAAGGAGTAATTTTCAACCTTCTGAAGTCAGTCTTGTGTCATTGTGGTGTACAACAGCATCGATAAACAGCACTTTTTTGGTCTTTATTCAGTAGAAAAAGCAAAAGACAAATTAACATGCTGATAAAAATAAGACACTGTTAGCAGGTCTGCTTTCCCAATGAAATCAGAACTGAGAAGCTTTAATTCTCTGAGATACTTATTTGTTGTTGTTTCTTATTTTATTTTTATTTTATTACCCTCCTCCAGCTGTCAGAACTCATATTAGGCTTAGAGAGAGTCAAGTGTAACTAAAGGCACTGCCAGAATTATCTCTGTTGGTCTCACTGTCAGTATGACACTTTTCACTAGATTTTTATCTGACTCAACCTGTGGAACAGATAAAGGCAATCTCTAGCACTGAAGTTCTCTGACAGGAAGTATCAAACTGCTGTCTTGTTTTCAGAAGATGCTAATAGAAACTGCAGATAAACAAAAGAGAAATATTGTCCTGTTAATTTATCCTAACAGAATCCAGTTAATTTTCCTCATAGATGGATTTTTGTTTTGTATGAAGGAGACCAAAGATTTGTGTACTGCAAACAGACTTCTGATAGGATTTTAACCTGCTGTGACTGAAGATACTGAGAGGGCATATAATCCAAGGTAGCTTTTTTGTTACAGCAGAAAACATAGCTGGAAATGGCAAGTGATCTTCTTATTGTGCAAAAGTGACTTGACCAGCCACATAAAAACTTGGGAAAACAATAATAGCAAGTAACTCTCTCCCTTGGTTTTTTTCATAGTTTTTCATTGTATTAACCTAGATCACACAGACAATCTCAATTCCAGTATAGCTTCACAAAAGTTTCATTAGCAGGCCAAGGCAAGATAGATCTGCTGTCTGTCATAACCTCTGATAGTCTCCAAAAAATAATCTTCAAACTTTGCTTCAGTGCCAGAGAAGCTGCATGCAAAATTTCCACTTTGTTAACATTTGTCTTCTGCGGATTAATATCAGAAGCAAGCTGGATTCAAGAGCTGACCTATTTCTCCCTTTCTTGACTATTAGGGAAACCAAAGTCTGAACTTAAGATCTGTTCCCTTGACTGAATCAAGGCCACTGAACAATATCTGCTTGGGAAGCTTGGATAAGGATGAAGACTGTGGCTCAGACTCTTTCCCCAAAAAACTGACTGCTAAGCAATTGTGAAAAAATCTCCTTTTTCTCTTATCTATTCCAGCAAAATACACTTTAACAATCAAAAGTGAAGTTTTATAACTATACATTGATGAAAGTCTTACTCCTATAAACAAATCAGGGAATATAATCAACATTGTTTTATTTTATAATGGATATATACATTCTAATACCTTTGGATGAGACATTAATCTCCTGAAAAATAAGAATGTTGTTCTCTAATTCTAGCTTGTACTTCTTATTACCAAGGTTTTTTCTGCCTTTGAGAGAATGAAATCAGTCATCATAAAGTTGTGTCCTTAAATGCCCCTTACTTTACACTTCAAGGAGATGCAATGATTCCTGTTAGAGCTTTGCAGTGTAAAGCAGCCAAGATACTGCAATGTCCCAAACCTTAATGCACCTGTGTCAGGAGGGTGCCTAGAAATTTCCAGGCGCTAGAGAGCTGCTGGTTCCCCCTTCATAGTTTCTTAATCTTTGAACATTTTGCTTCTAAAATCAGTAAGAAGAACAGGTGATGCCAGCCATGGCTCTAAACCAGATATGATTATGGCTTGCTAAGATGTATGGTGTGCAAAGTTTTAGAACAGTGTTTTGAAAGCATTATTAGAAGAGGAGGAAGGTAGAATCCAGGAACATATAAAAACACAATAAGTAAGAGAACCACTCTCAAGCAGGTAAAAAAATGGCCCAGTCCTCTGCAAATGCACTCCTTAGTAAGCAAGGCTGGATCACTCCTCTGTGTAGGAAGGGAGCATGAAAGCAGCTATTTTTAATTGTTCCACTGTTAATAACAGAGGGAGGAAAGATGTGACTAAAATCCTCCCAAATCCATAAGCTGCCTGGAGTGGCTAAGGGGGAATCATGACTGTCAAACACAGCCCTAGATGGGTAGGGAAAAATCTGTGTTAGTTCCTCACACACACGGGCACATGTACACACCAGGCTCCACCTCAGAGCCAGCCTGAGCACTGGTTTTTAGGATAATTAAAAAATTTTAATATAACATTTTAGTATAGATAAATTTGGTCATTTACTTTGGAAAAGAAAATAATTTGGAATAAAAAAAGAAATGCCAGCACTAAATATGAAGTACTGGCAATACAGTGACACTTACCTTTGATAACCAGCCAAAGGACTGACAGAGAGCTAGCTATGCTGCTTGGTAGAAGAAGTCTCCTGCTATTCAACAGAGGTGAGTGACTGACTGAAAATTTGTCTGTCTGAACTCCTAAATAAAACACTGCTGAAAAAGGGAGGAGAGTGAGAAAGGACAATATTTTGCTCCTAATTAAATTGATTTTTAGGAGATCTCTGCTAAACTGGAAATACCTCCATAACAGTTTAGATCTTTTGAACAGAAACTGGGCATTTGAAAAAAAAAGGCAATGCTTTGGCACCATGCATAAACATGCCTTTTTTGCTTAGTTCCATAGAAATCAAGGGAGTAGCATCGATAGTGAAGCATATTCGGAAAGTCTATAGGTGAAATTGGTATCCCAAAGGAAAAAAATGGGTGCCCTTGTCTTCAAGGGCACTATGAACATCTCAGAGTTGATTTCTGCCCTGCACTGAGGAATGGAAAATTTAGGATTAACTGGATTTCCCTGATGCCTATAGGCACAAATGTGGTGGAACTCTCCATAACCAAGCAGAACTGCTCTAAAAATCAGCACATTTCCAAACACTGGTACCATGAAGCTGGATACCAAATAAATTATTTGAATAAAGCCTTTTAGTCAACTCACATTAATAGCAGCAGAGTGACTGAAACACCCTTTTCTGGTTTATTGCTAACAAAAGGAGACCCTACCCGAGACAGCAGCATCTCCACAGCTGTTGTGAGATGATCTGTTCAGGTGGGTTCCATTATGTGAGCCATATTTGTTACACATCTGTCACAAATGATACCAACTCCAGTATTTGCATTCAGTGCATCCCAGAAAGCCCAAGGAATCATTTTGGAGGCAGCTGCCAAGGCAAGCACAGCACGACTCACCTGGTAGTAGGCTGGGGCACTCTCCTCTCTGCTTCGTCTGACCAGCCTATGCTCACCAGGTTTCCCCTCTTTTCCATCTCCTCTGCCCCTCTCACAGTGTTAGTGTGACACAAGAGGAGTATTTTAAAAAGTCAGCATTGAGTGGCAGATTTTATTTTGATGCTTTACTCCAGGCATCATGTCTATAATACAGCAGGAAAGAGATTTAAATTTGTTTTTTTGACTAGGTCTCACTGGCAGACTTGTTAGGAGCACAGGCCAGTAGAATTGTTGCTTGTGCTGTGAAGAGGTCAGTCAGGTAGACAGTAAATATAGCTTGTTTTATATTGGCCCCAAATGAAACAGTGGCTCCATTTTGATGATATGGATGTAAAATATCTTCTGTATTGCACATTTGATTTGTAAATGTAGTGAATGAAAAAAAATGTAAGCTCAATACTAAAATTAATCAAGTTATTTTATTTGGACAGAGTTAAATTCAGTGTGGAAATACTTCCCATACTACAGTAAAATACAAAAGTAGTTTTTATATAGCAACATACCTTTTATATGTATGGACATATATGCACAAACACATCCAAAGGATCTACACTGGACAACTTAGTATACAAAATCTACTTTCTAACATGGATCTCTCTTCTTGCCAATTAAAATGGGAAATCTTCTTTTGAAGTGTATTCATTTACATCCCAAGTTACTAAGCTACAGAACAGAAAGGTACTGTTATGCATCTCTTGTTTTTAGAGGCCACACCTCTGCATTCAAGGACACCAGCTCATATTGGCTCAGTTGTTACCTTTGAGAGCAAGTCTTTTACTGAAGCTCTTGAAATTCTAGTCAAGTAGTAAGAATTTTGGTATGAAAAGAAAAAAGAAGATAAATTTTATTCACAGTCTGTATTGTATATTGACTATAACCTCATTTTATCATTTCAAAATGCAACAGTAGAAAAACAGAAGTCTCTTTTGCTATTTTTTTTTCTATAGGCTGGCACTCTGGTTCTTCCATACTGGTCCTACTTTTATTCATTTCCCTCAAGCATTTCTGTAATGGTCACTCCTATGGAATGGTTCACCCAGTGGACTGTAGCTTTAACTCCTGCTACCTCTTCTGAGGGGAACCAGAAGTGCACTTCTACCCTATTTGCATCTCTATTAGCCAGCCCTATAGGAGAAAAACATGAGATACCTGTGGTTTTAAAAGTAAAGCTCAGCTATGTCCTTATAGGATGCTTATGCTGTCCTATAGGTTTTAGTGTCTTCATCATTCAGAGCCACAACAATCTATAGGGCTCTTCCAGGTTTCGCCCACAACATACTGGAAATACGTCTGCATAAGTGAGGATTAGTAGAACTTGCTCTGACACGGTGGCACCAATGTAATCTAGAATCTATAGCATGGTAGTGTGTGACTCACTTTAATTTTGCTGCTTTCAGTGAGACAGCCATACGATTTGTAGGTCAGAGGTAGCTTATTTGCCAGTTCAGAGGGAGGCCATGGCAGTCTGGCCCTCTACAATAAAATAATAGATTTTTGTAATTATTGATTATTGATAATATTAGATTTTTTGTGATTATTGTTATTATTAGATCCCTGGGTACCTTGTAACAGAGCTTCTGGATCTGTGCTCCACACACCACTTATGGCTGCCAAATATCTGCAAGGGTGATGGCCACAGCACTGTGTCTCAAGGTGCTGCTTTAATTCTGTGTTTCCAGCTGCTAAACAGCAGGAGAAGACTGATAAATGCGGATGAGATTTCTTTGTGCTCTATTTTCACTTGCTTTACTTGCTAAAGAAGCAGTAGGTGATGAAAAGGACAGGATGAAAAGTGATGTGTATGGCTGTGAAAGAGAGAGAAAAATACAGCTGGGCATCTCTAATGAGGTGCAGTCCAGTTTATAAAAAAAACATAAAAAATTGTTGGGCTGAGCGCCCTAGAGCAACACAGACTCAGATTCTTTGCAAACAGGAACTAATTGCTAAAAGCTCTCCAGAGGACTTTTTTTCATTCCTTTCAGTTAGCATTGGCAAAGGTTTAGAAATTTCATCAAGAGGAATGATTTCTTATAAGTCCTTCTTTCTTAAATCTTTTTTTTCCCTCTTTACTGATGTGAGGATTGGCACCAATTTAAGCAATTTCTTTCATCTCTGAACATGGACTTCCTTAAATTGGTTTAACAATTTAATCCATTTAGCTGAAGTCCATTCCAGTCAAATCCATTCAAGAATTGCATGGAACAGACCCTCAGTGTTTTACCCAAACCACTGCTCCATTTTAGCAACTTCAGTCAGCAAGCTCATGTTGCACCTTTTTTTGGTAACACACCCTGACACACTCAGCTGACTCCACAACTTAGGGGGTATTTTGAGCTGGTTTCCAGTGAGAGAAAACTTAGTGTCTTGGAGATTGACTGTGGCTCTACAGGTATGCTGACTTTATTTATTCCTTCATGAAAGCTGTTAAAATAGAGGCAATCATATTTGGCCTCCACAAAATCTCTGTAGCATGGGGCCTACACATCACAGCACTATTCCAAAAAGTCATCTTGCTTCAGAGTTGTCTGTAAATACCAACAATATTGCAGGATTTTTTTGAGGTTTTTTTTTCCCAATGAATTGTTCAAGTAGTAGCAAAGATGACTGCCAGCCTGGTATTTTGCCTCTGTTATAAGGAAAGTAAGAGAAGGGAATTTATAGGTCTGCTCACATTTTGCCCAGTTGGGCAGCAGCACTCTGTGAGCTTTGCAGTGTGCTGAGGCATGTGGGAAAGCCCATTGTCACTGACACAACATGGGACCAGGCTGACCCTTTGGCTCCTCCCATCTGCCCCTTTCCAGCCTGAAGCCTGCAAATTACAGCCTGCTCTCCCACTGCAAAACACACATGCTCCCATCCCCCAAGTTTGTTATGTTATTTTTGTGCTCATGAAAACATTGAAAGTCAGGGTAAAAGGGACAAATAGTCCAGATTTGAAGATTTTCCATCTAGACCAAAAAAAAAAAAAAAAAAAAAAAAAAAAAAAAAAAAAAAAAGCTGCATAGCATATGTGTTTAGCATTAGCAGGAAAATAAATGTGCTGTTTTCAAATTTTTGCTTCAGGGTCAGCCAGCATCAGTCTACCATGTAACAGCTTTGAGGGGGGAAAAAAAGCTTCACTTAAGGATACATCTGCCAGAGTAAACAGTGCCTCAAACCAGGGAAATCTAAAGCACATGCCTTATTGTCAAGTTTGGTTTAACTTGTTTTACAAATCAAAACAGCAGCTCAGTTTTTAAACCTATTTTTAGAGTCCACTAGCGTTTTATCAAGTAGTATAAAGACCTACATTACTGTTTCAGTACTTTTATTTTAAATCAAATATGATGTACCAATTTCTTTTCCATGAATTAATGTCTTATCCTATTCTTATGTGCAGCTCTTCCTACCTCTTCATCCTTTCTCATAAATCAAAGAATCAGATTCCCCAGTTTAACTGTCCTGATACACCCTATGCTTTGTGGGCAATCTTTCTGTAGCCACTGAGTCTTCTCGTGAAATATGTTAGTATTCCCTATAGGGCAAGAGCAACTGATCCTCAGTCCATGCTGGAAAAACACAAAATTTTTGTGAATTTGTGTGAATAGGTTTGTGCTCAGAACTGACTTCTCCTTAAGAAGCAAAGCACATACCAAATGAGAAACCTCCTGCACTTAGGGAATGTGCAGACAATTCTTCTGATTAATGTGGGAGTATTTGCATGCATATCTGAGGGAAGAATTTGGCTCTTCACTGTTAAAATAAAACACTGAAGAGTATTTAAGGAGCAAAACCAAGCCTGGAATGTTTTGAAGACATTTCCAAGAACCTCTAAGAAAGGAAAAAGTTTTTGCCAAACACAGACAAACCTCATCAAACCCTATAGCTTCCTTTCAACTTTTATTGTTTCTGTTCCCCCACAAACCCAGCCTCAGCAGGTAATTCTGCTTGCTTGTCTGGGGCTGAAGTTCCATGATTATTTTATTCCAGTCAGAGCCGTGTTGAAAGGGGGTGGGTGGGGTGGTTCCTTTCCCCGTTTTCATCTACCCAAAGCTACTTGTGCCCTTGCAGCTGTGAGTAATTTGTTCAGTTCTGCAGGGAGCTGAACCAGGGAATGGACGCGGCTAAAAAACATCTTTCCCTCACTCTGTCCTCCATTGTGCCTTGCTCCTCCAGCACTGTTGTATGAGTAGTAATATGAGCACATGGAATAGATGTGGCTATGTGACCATATGAACAGAGAGAAGGAGCTGGCATTTTCCTCACAGCTCTCCTACACAACATTGGCTGAAGCAACTGTACAACTTTGGCCTAAATCTAAGGAGAATAGGCCAGTATCAGTCTAACTTAAGAACTGTTCTAACATGAGTGGTGTTTAAACACTCTGCAAGTCTTCGTTAAATATAAACAAAGTCATTATTTTTTAAAAAAATATATTTAAATATTCCATTTCTACATCTCAAGTGTCAACCACGCACACTGATGCATGATAAATATGGGGAAACTTAAGTGGAAAAAGATTCCTCTTTATTGGTGTATGTGATGTTGGATCAGTTACACACAATAGGGCTTAGAATATCTATTGGGAAAGACCAATTTAAAGTTAAATTTTCTCTTTTTTTAGTGTAAATTTTTGCATTTGTTCATTTTATATGAGTAAAATACACATATGTCATGGTGGAGCACTGAGAAAGCATTGAATGCCATCATAGTGATAATAATTCAGTTTTTAAAAACCTCTAACTATCAAGTATTTATTATAAAATATTACCCAAAGCAAGGAAATATAGGAGATGGCCCATTATATATGAAAATCTATTAAAACTGAAGCCAGCTCTCTAGAAAATCCAAAGAATTGACGTAAGTTCAGAAGGTAAGGAGATTAAAGTCATGCTTAATGGCCAAATGCTGAACTCCATTCAAACCTGTGAGCCATTTCTAACTCCAGAAGGACTGGCTGTGTGTGCTCACCATCACCATTGTGTGTCCAACAGATCCCACATCTTTCAATAAAACTGCATCAGATTCAGGTATTCAGGTGTGAAACTGGAGTGAGATCAAATTTTGGCTTCAGCCAGTATGTTAGCTGGAGTGATAGTAGAGTGCAGTTGGATACAAGGAATAAAGGAAGTAAAGCACATCTAATTCCTGCCCAACATCAGCCAGACTGCTCTGTGATGGGAAGAAATGTAACTTTTCAAGAATATTGATGTTTGAAGGGTTTCTTCTCTCTTGTGCAGCAAGAAGCACTGATTCAGCTTCCTAGCATTCTTGTGAAAATTGCTTAAATAGCACATGCTGGAACTTCCTATGCAGAAACTCAGGAAGGTACATAACTCTCCAGGAGCACTCAAGAACAAGTAACCTCACCAGGAAAGGATTTAAACATGGACTTCTACACAGACATGATTCTACAGGAGAGAAAGGAGAGGTAGGGGACACAGTTAAACAGCAGTTTGGAAGGGGTGAATGCTCCATAGGAGAGGAGATCACCACCTCATGGGGCAGTGCTCCCGTGGCTGGCTGGTGAGGTCATCATCACAGCCTCTTCTTGCCCCTGTTGATGCCCCAGGCAAAGGCAGCGTTCTGTTCCGTGGCCACGGCCAGGAAAGGAAGCCTCACTCAGCTCTTCAGGACAGTTCCCCCCCGGCAACCTGCATGAAAATTGGGGCCAGGTCCTGCCCAAACAGCTCTGAGGTGGCCCAGCTCTCACTTCTTATCACCAGTGCTCAGCATTTGGGTGTGTTTGGATGCTCAGCCATGTCTCTTAACAGTCCTGGCTGTGCTTTGGCTCCCTGCAGAAGAATGGGTGACCCTGAACACTCACTGAGAATCTTCACAGCCAAAAAAGAAGGTCATCCCTCAACAGTTCCTTTTTTTCATGCTTTTCCATTTCTTCTATGTCTTCCAGTTTGGATCTTGTACTTTAGTCCCAAAAGCTGCACTTCGTGCCTAGAGGCATCATCCCTCCTTTGCATGGGTGAAACAGATGGTGGACACAGATGGTAATTTTGCCCCATTATTTAGCAGCTGTAAAAGAAAAAATTACCTCTGCCAATTGCCTGCATACAAATGGCCCCAGCTTAACCATGTAAGTTCCTTTATATATTTATGAAAGATATTGGCAAAGAGCCGCTTCCCCACCCAGCAAGTCTCCATCCATCTGGAGGTCTGGGCTGTCCGTACACCTAGTGTCGACAGCAAGTGTCTCATTCTTTCAAGATTTCAAGCCATTAAGGACTCCAAAGAAGTATAAACTCCTTTCAGGGCAGGCTCAGTTGTGCCTGTCCAAGAACAGCACAAATGAGGTGTGGATCTGATCAGCTACACACATTCCTGTCATGGTGGTGTCATACGTAAACAGCTTTTCCAAATCTACTCATGGACTGCAGACTTCTGTCATGTTTGGGGAGGAGGCTGGAGATCTTGAACAAATGTCTTGCAGAAGTGCCTTGTGGAACAGGACAGCTGAGACACCAGCCCACTTGGATCCCTGTGCAGAAAGCCTTTGTTGTCAAGAGCCAACATCTCTCATTTTGCTTCAGACTCAAATTTAGTATGCAGACATTCAGCTCAGAGGAAACCTTTTAACAGCAGCTGGCCATTTTAATTATAGAAAGAATATAAACAATAAATTTCTAATATTAGATACATTTCTCACAGTCCTTGTTTCTGAAAATAATATCTTAGGACCACATCCAAGCCCCACTGAATCAGTGGAAAGTGTCCCACTGACCTCATTGTGATTGGATCAGGGCCTTAGTTTCTTAAAATAAAATTTTACAAGGTACAGGCTAATCCTATTTCACATATTTTTAGTTAAATGGCTGAAAGTTTTTTTTTCTCTCCGTTAAGATCCATAGAAAACTAAGATATGGCCACAATCTTGGCACCAAACATTCTATAAGGAATTCAAATACAAATAAGGAGTGGAGTTGAAATTGTTTTACACTTGGGCTTCAGAATGGTGGGTTCAGAGCACAGGTCCTGGGAGCAGCTGTGAGGGACCAGGTCACTGGAAAGAGGTGGCTCACCTTCCCCTGGAAAAGCAGCAGTAAGCCAAGCACAAAGCTGCAGGCTGTACTCCAGAGTGCTTACCAAATTCCACCAATATTTCATTTGTTTAATTTTTCATGTGTAGCCAAGCTCTAGGCAGCTGTAAGGAGCTAGAGCTACCAAAACACTGCGTGACAAGCTGTGCCTGTGGTGTGTCCACCCACACCAAGCCTAGAAAGCAGGAAAGTGCTCCCAAGAACATCTGATTTTGTGACTTTCCAGCCCATAAAATTTCAGATAAGCTTTAGATAAGTAAATGGGGGTGGCAGAATGAAGTTATCCAAACAAAAGTATCAACCTGCTCCTTTTATTTTATTCCCATCCACTGGTGCGAACTGAAAAGGAAACATCTTGGAAGGAGCAGGGAGTTTGCTAGGAGCAAGCAGAGTCAGTCACACACAAACAGAGGTTATCCCTCCTGCACCCAGAGGAAATCCCCTTGTTAGTCACTGCAGTAGCAGCCAGGCCAGCAGTCAGAGACCCCCTGCACTAATATCTACAGCATGGCAAAAGGTGTCATTTTCAGAAAATGTAAGGAACATCCGGGAAAAAGAAGAGAAAGAAAACCACATGAAAAAGAAAATCATGAAAGTGAAAAAATACAGGGGACACAAATGGGAAGTTAATGTTCGCAACACACATAATTACTGCCACAATATTTCTGGTTTGCCTTGTTTTGCTTTAGTTTTAACTCTATGAGTGCATGTTTCCTCTTGTGAAGTTTAAGGACCCCATTCCTAGCTGTATGACAATCCTGTACCACCCTCCTAGCAACGCTGATCAGCCCTGCACACTCAAAGGCAGAGTAAAAGCTGGGGCAAGAGTGGTACTATGTCCCAAAGCAGATGTGCCCCAGTCAATGCCATCTTTAGAAGGCCTGGTACAACTCTCCAAAATGCATCAATTTTAATGGTACCTGGATATGGAGTTCAGATAAAATACATGCAGCCTGGGTTGTAATTAAAGTGCACTCAAACCTGACACCTTCAAAGAATATTTTGACACATTGGCATGCAGATATGAATGCCATAGGTCAGATGAAAGAGAAGCGGCTAGAAGAACACCAGGAAGACAAAATGAATCCATGACAGCACCATCCAATTTCACCATCGGGAATAATGTATTTATTTTATGCCTGAGCCAAGATTTAAATTGCCAACAGCTTTGTCATCATACCCTTTCACCCCTGTCTCACTTTTGCATACAGCATATCACAAGACACAACAATTCATTTTCTCCTGTCTCACTTCCTGTCAAACCCTCCTGCATGTTGCATAGGGATTTCTTGCCCCATAACTAGTGATTAAATAGCCAAGTGATCCAACAATGCAGGCTAATGCACACTCTGATATTTCCAGCTTGTCTTAGCCCAGTCTTGCCTCTGCTCCCTTGGCTTTCTGAACACATGTTCATATTTTAAAATCAATTTTAAGTTTTAAAAGGGATTTTTCCCTAAGCTGAAGAAGATCTGAATGGCTGATCCTAAACAGGAGCCTGTTCAAAAAGTAGGCAAGTCTGCCTGGAGAGCCCTCCAAGCATGGGATGCTAATGGGCTTTTTCCCCTGCAATATCTGCTTAAACCCACTAGAGCCTAACAGAGGTAGAAAGAGCCCATCCTGGCAGCTTGGCCACCCAGATCCTCTGAGGCAGCACTGAAGCAGCCCCTGCACCTCATAATATCTGCCTCTCCTTAGTAATTTAGGAAAGGAGTCATATGAACAAGAGAAGGGCTGAAAAATATGCTTTAAAATAAGATACACAGAGAACAGGTTCAATTGTCATCAAAAAAGAATATTAAGGATGAGTCTTGTAAACTGATGCAGTGGTGTGGGGGTTGAAAACAGAACAGATTTTTAGAAGAGCTTGCCTGGCGACCCTAAGATTAGCTTGGTTGGTTAGGGCATGGCGCTAATAATGCCAAGGTTGTTGGTTCAACCCCGTATATGGGCCATTCACCCAGGAATTAGACCCAGGGATCCTTCTGGGTGCCTTCCAACTTGGAATATTCCATGATTTTTTTGTGATAATTCTCCTGAACCAAATTACCTCCCAGATTAATCCTGACTTTGTGTAGATCAAATGTTACTATTTCTAAGATTATTTGGGTGATTGGTATTGAACAGCTTGGCCAAAAATGTTTAATAAGATTTATTCTTGGCACACATTCAAAGGGTTATTCAGTGATCATAATCTTGTGATTTCAGAACAACTGGTCACTCCAGTTCCACTGTGGTGCCCCAGTTCTTGGATTAGGTGACTTAACCATTCTTAATCTTTTTTTTCCATTAAATATTTTCTTTTAGTTGACAAATACATGTTTCTTTGCAAAAGAAACTGGTTTGCAACTCTTCTATAACTGATCTTCCAAAAGGTTTCTGCAAAAAAAGTGCACAGTAAGCAAGTGAAGATGCTTGGAAATGCAGCCATGGGAAAAGGTTTCTAGATGTCATAGAAATGTCTATAAATAAGTTTTCTCACTGCTCACCCTAGTGGTTTTGCAATCCAGACTGCGGGTAACATTTTATGTCCATGTAAACTATATCATTTCCATTGTCTTTACAGGGGATCTGACACTGAACCCAATGCTCAATTTTGCATTTTTGTGTTTAGAATTTGCAGACAGGAGAACAAACATCTATTCGTAGTTGTACTCCAGTCATTTTTAACAACAATGTGCAGAAAAGTTAAACTATCCACATTCATCAGCAAGAGGAAATGCCTCATAAACTCAAAATGCTGCATTAAGGACCCTTTCAGTTTTACTTCTCTCTTTATTTCCTTAAAGAATGTTTTGTTTCTACTGCTGTCTTGTTACCATTCAACCCTGAGAATACAACCTGCATGCTTTACCAGTCTTCCCACCCCCAGATATGCTTACAGCCAAATACTGCTTCCCCTTCCCTTTTCAAAACAAACATCCTCTCACTGCTCTCCCCTTGCTGCTCAGAAGATCGACAGAAGGGGCCAGGATACTTTGCAGATATTTGACAACCAGCACAGCAGAGGTATTTTTTCCAGAGGAAAACCTACAGGAGGCTGGAATGTGCTTGAAACTGTCATACCTGGCAGGATAGGGCCCCCACCAGTCCCAAGGGCCACCCTTAAGGGATAGGGTCTCCTGGGACCAGAGACCCCAGAGCTCTCTTGAGCACTCTTCTGACCGGCAAGAAGAGGAGCAGTGGGCAGCAGGGAAGGACAGCAATTCCAAGGGCGCTTTGATGCTGCAGCCAGTAGAAGTTTCTGCTGGGAAGGGGTGAGACAGACAGGACTGACAGCCACCAGGCTGTGGATAGGCAGTCTGGGTCACCAGGGTTAGGCTCACAACTAACTAATGAGCTTCCTGCCCCCATTAAAAATATCTTGGTTTTCTGCTGTTTACTTTCCATGACCACACAAGCCTCTGGTTCTGTGAAATAAGGATTTCACACCCTTTTGTCTTGCTCAGCAAGCAAGAACAGCAGTCAGTCCACTAATAACGCTCATCAAAACTATTCCTTTAGCTTTTATGCTTCCTGAGGTACTTCATGTTTGCATGTCACAATTGCCAAGATGCCATTTTCAGCCCAAGAAATGAGTTGCTCACTCGGCCATTTAATTATCAGTCTTAGAAGTGCTTTGAAGTGTAAAGGCTAATAATAGAAACAGTAAACATCAAAACCAAATTGTGGGTGACCTCTGCATGAGCAAAGCCTACCTATTTGTCAATCTGGTTCAGCTCCTGAGCTACCCACCTGCAGTGAGGGTGCAAGGGGTGCATTCCTAGAGTCACAAGCTAAAACCAAAGGGTACCCAAAAGTCAGTGTTTATCCAAAATAGGCCACTGGAGTTTATAAAGGCCATACTTTTATTCACAGGTTGGGATTTCTACTCTGTGAGGTCGTGCAGCTAAAATTTTATCATAAAGACTTCCTTCTCTGAAGTCCCATTTCAACAGTACCTAAAAAAGTTTACACTGAAGACAGGCAAGTGGCAAAGCTCCATAACTACTGGAACTGAAAAAGGACAATACATGCTTTATCATATGGCTTTTGACACAGTCTTGAGCTTCTGAAACTTCTTGTGCCTCCTGAGACTTTGCTCTTGAAAAGACTATCCAAAAAACTTTTTTGTCTTAAAGTTCATAACTAAAATACATTTTTCTATCTGTGCTGTATGTAGATTTGAGTGGGTTCTAATTGTTCAGGACACATAAATCAGTCACTTTGATTTCATCACTGATATAAGCATTAATCTGCTGTTTTCTAATTTGCCTCCAGGTTCTCCATAATCACTTCTCCAAAAGACAGGAGAAACAAGAGTGATAAGCACCTGACGCTGTTAGAAACGCTGTCACGTATCAGATCACACAGGGCACATACCACTTAACAGTGTAAATACAGCCAGGGTCACACAGCTTTAGAGAAGGAACTAAGAGTATGTAATAGCTATCAGTAAATAGTCCCTTGTAAATGATGCCTGTTATATTTAAAACTGGATATATACAGCATTTTCCCTTCCTTTCAAACCAAGCAGAAGGGTTGTTTGTTTTTTTTTTCCCCTTTAAATTGTTATTGCAATAATGCTTAGAGCTGATGATTTCTCTGATCTACCTCTAAAGAATCATAGAATGGTTTGGGTTGGAAAGGGCTAAAAACCATCTAACCAAAGTTCCAACTTCCCTAACAGGTGCAGGGACACCTTCCACCAGACCAGGTTGTTCAAAGCCCTCCAGCCTGGTCTTGAACACCTCCAGTAACAGGGAACCACTGCTGCTTTGGGCAACCTGTTCCAATTACTCACCATCCTCACAGGGAAGAGAACAGAGCAACTAAAAGAGAACATAAGATGAGATTTTTTTCAGGGGAATACCTATTGAGTCTTTGACAGACTAGCTGATGCCTACCTTAATGAGACTTAGCAGTGCATTTTCAAAAACTGTCCACATTGATGTTTATAAAATGCATACCCGTAAGGAGACTGACTTCTTTGGTGTCCCACTCTGATATGGAGAAGCACTGTCCAGGTTAAACACCAGCAGATTATATACCTACAGAAATGATCCACAGATCCATAAAACCTATAAGCCCTGAATTTCCTTCCTTTGGAAGTTGCTGAACAGTGTAATACATTATGTCCTCTGTAGAGACGCAACAGAGTGTTCACACACCATCCCCGAGTGAGGAAATTTATGTATCAGCAATAGCCCTTCATCTGAAAAATTCACACTGTTAAAGCCTACAGTGGCTATAATGCTGTGTCCAGCTCTGGTCTCCCAAGTACAAGAAAGACAGGGATGTACTGCACTAAGGCCAGTGAAGAGATGGAAGGTCCAGGCTGGAGCCCCTGGAGTGGGTGGAAGATCGGGGAGCTGTGTTTGCTCAGCCTGGAGATGGGGTATTTACTGCTGCAGCTGCCTAATGGAAGGGTGTAGAGAGGACAGAGCCAGGCTATCCCCAGAGCTGGTGCTCATCAGTAAGGCAGGGGACAAACAGCACTTGTCATAATATAAAAAAAAATAATCAGATTAGATATTAGAAAAACAGTTTTGCTATTAAAAAACTGATTAGATATTAGAAAAATAGTTTTGCCATTAATTGGGTGATTAAACACTGAAACAGAGGCTCAGAGAAAGTACAGGATTTCTGGTCCTGGAGATACCAAAGCTTGACTGGAAAAAGTTCTGAGCAACACAATCTGCAAACAAAAGTTTGCCTTGCCTTGAGATGGGGATCTGGACTAGGAGATCTCTGGAGGTGCCTTCCAGCCTAAATTATTCGTAGATTCAATGACAATGTGTCTAAGTTACATCAGCAGAGCTGTGCCTCCTCTATTAATTGTCAGGAATTTTAACCGTTACATGAGAATTTGGAATTAACTGGATATATAATCGGCACAGGAAATTAGATTTTCCCCGTTAAATTAAACTGTCATGGTAGGGAGGAAAATAAGCAGGAATTGATAGTGGTCTGTAGTGTATTGTATAAAAGCAACTGCTGTTGTTGCTTTTTCATTTCTGGGTAGAACTTTTCCTTCCCAAGAGCGGAAAAAAAAAAAAAAAAAAAAAAAGTACTTTGAAGCAATGTAAAACCAGACAGGTAAGTCCTTTTTATTTTCCTTTTATGTCTCATAGCTCTGCCTTCTTCTATGCTTTATTTGGTTTTGGATCACATGGACCTAAAAGCTGCTGTCACTGTTCCATTCCCTCAAGCTGCTATATCTTCTCCTTGCCTTTTCCTTCACTTCCCTGGTTCTTGCCCCTCCCTTTTCCACTCTTTTGCAAATGACAATAGCTGCCTTCAGCTGTACCTGATCCACAGATAAGCAGAAGAGCCAGAAGGTATTCTGACTTCTTTCACATTCAGGGAATTAAACTCATTTTCTATGTGAGTTGCTGGAAATAATGGCTGTCACTGTTTGAGAGAAGACCACCAGGACCCATCCAAAACCAAAGCACTACCCCAGGAGGGGCTTGGGCCTTGGGCTCAGACTTGGAATCAGATCATTTTGGGAACCAGAGGTCTACTTTGCAGCAAAATGGCTGTTTTGGGAGGCAGAAGAGCATTTGTGACAGTCAAATGCTTGAGATCCTACAAACTATTTGCAAGAAAAGCGTTGTCATTTATTTTCCTTCCACTCCTCAAAACAGGTCTTGCATGCATTCCTTGTTAATATGCTGAATTGCTGCATCAGTTTCTTTTCCCAGCGGGAAAAGCCTGACAAGCCCGTGGATGTCAGCTAAACCCCTGCACTGGCATGGCGACACAGCAAGTCACCAACACAGCAAGCATGTTTGACCTCTGAGAGGAGCCTCTACTGCAGCCAAAGATAAAATTAACAAAACATCAGTGTTTAATATTTAGCAGGGGTAAATTCTGAACCTCAGTGCAATAAATCTGTTCTCAGATTATTCTCTATATGCTTTCAAACTGTAGTGCCGCTATGGTTCTTAGAAAACTGTTAAGCTCAATGCAAAATTCAAAATTCAAATTGCTTAGGTATATACTGGAATTAAAAGTTCAAAATTTTTTCATGGAACTGGTAACTACAGCATCACATTTAGACTGAAAAGACATGCCTAATTTTTAAAGTATGAAGATGGACAAACAATATAGCAAATTTGGAAAATTCAACTGTAAGGAATGCTTGGGAAACCTCTTATACCACAGTGAAATCTCTTACTATTGATATGATCCACCTGTAATTCTAAATAGAACAAGGTTCACTTGTATGTGATTTCATCTGTGTGTATGGGCACATACAGAATATATCTATGTAGCTTCACTTTTTTAAACTATCTGTGTTAAAGTGAAACAAAGATAAATTTTATATGTCTTAATGGACTCACTCATTAAACTTAATCAATAAGCTAATCTGAGATTTGCTTTAAAAATTTCAAATAATCAAATAATTCATGCAAGGGGAAAGATTCTGAGCACAAAGGGATATGATTTGTGTGCAACCTCTTTGAAGGATAAATTCAAATCAGCTTTCATTGCAGTGTATTTTGCAGCAGTTGTTACAGACCTCAAGAGTTAAAGCCAAGTTCCTTCACAGACCTTTGCACTTTAACAGGTAATTATCATTTGGTGATATGTACAGGAATAGGGATTTTTCTTTAAATTGGAATTTTTGTAATTTCCCACTGCAAAATTTGGATTAACCAGAAGGGGGGGGAAACAAGAGTTATTTTTTGCTACTGTAAAGCAGTGTGGTTAATAGGTGAAAGAAAATTTTAGCTCCTCACCTGAGATACTACATTAATATTAGCAGTTCCTAAGCTATTGCAATGAGATTGAAAATGTTAGCTGGAGCTGTCAGTGCCTGACAGGCTGATAGGAATACTTCCTTTCCTTGGAATTACAAGGGAAGTAGGAAAGTTGTAGGAATTCCAGTGCCTCAGCTAGATACAGACATTCCTCAAATGCACTATCATGTGGAGTTGAATAAGGGCCTAAATTCAAAAAGCTTTCAAACAAAAAAAAATCAGAGTGGCAAATAAATCTGAAACAAAAGTTTATTTCCTGAATGAAAAATTCACCTCAAGAAAACTGAATAAGCAAACCCCTGCTTTTACAAAATTCACCCTGTGTGCATGCATGCCTGCATGTGTGTCGTTCCTGTGGTTATGGTATAGGAGGCCATTGAATTATCAAACCAGTAATTTTGCCATTAGATTTTCAGTTTTCTTCTTGCATGCATATTCTGTGGCCAAAGCCATTAGTAAGTTAGAGTGATAAACACCTGGAGCCTATCAAAAAACAAAGAGAGTCTTATTCTATATGTACAACCGGCCAGGCGAATGTAACGAGCAAAGACTAACTGCATAATATAGAATTCAAACAGGAATATGTTTTTTATGATGTGCCAGCATAAGGGAGATCAAAGACTAACGCCAAATAAATATCAACTGGATACCAGCAAAAGAAACACATTTAGAACTTAAAGTAATCAGAAACAAACCCAGTGTATGCCAACATCCTCTGAATTCAAAAATAACATTTTCCTCATTTTCATGAAAGGTTTGAAGGCTGGCAGATTTTATTTTGGTTTTCAATCTGCTCTTTTTATGACTGGAGGAGAACTTTCATTTCTCACAGACAAAGAATTATGAAAAATCATCTCCTCACCCCATCATCTACTTCCTTCTGGTGCTTTTGGGGAGTTTCCTCACCACCACCTCCCTGCTACTGTCTGATTGAATTTTCCTTGGATGCTTAATGGAATTTGCCAGCTTACATTAAGCATTTATTGAGCTCAGCTCCTTATCTGGAACATTGCCTGGCAAACTGCAACAATCTGTCTGGCACCTGGGGATTGACAGAGCAAATTTTTCCAGGTGGTAAAAACAGACACCCAGAATTACAGGCTAACACTATTTTGTGAGATAATTCCATCTAAAGGGAAAAAACCCAAACAACTAATTTCCAGTGTCCTGTCTAGTACCTGCAAGGTATCTACATAAACAGTTCTAAATGACTAGTAGTACTAAAAATCCATTTGGAGGGTGGGGAGGATGGTGGAAAGGTTGGAGGAAGGAGCAGGGAAAAGATACAAGGGTGGCAGTGAATCGACAGGCTGAGACTGGGGGCAAACAGTTACATCTGTACTTGATTTGTCAGGGGTTTACATCAGTGAAACTTAAACTCTTCAGATGATAAGTAAGATTACACTTACAGAACAAGTTTATGCAAATAAAGCTTAGTCTATGGAGTGTGTGAGTCCAGACACAGTGGATTTGGCAGGTTTCACTGAGCCTGGTGGCTGGATTTAATAACTGCATTTACATAAAGGATTAGGACATCTGGAAAAGTAACATGGTAGTTTACTGAAATATAAATAATGTTAATTGAGAGGTCACAGTATGCAAAACACTCCCTACATGTAAATGAAAATCATGGAAAATGATGGGGCAGAGGCTTGTGCCTTGCTCTTAGTTACATCAGGCTAAGCATTATGTACTAGCTCATCCATGCCTTTATTAGTCCTGATTTTATTCCCCATCACAGAACCCATTTCATGATCAACATGACCAAAACCAGGATCTTTTTCTTAAAAATCCGAATCCAAATCAGGAGTTCACATAAACTAGCATCAGGAGATATCCAGAATTCAAAGGATCTGTAGGAAATTACTTTTAAAACTGTATCTAAATAAGCAGTGTGCTAGATGACTCAATTTTACACCAAAGCCCAATAACATGCTCCCATAGCAACAAAAAACATCTCTTTTGAGCAACAGAACACTGAAAATTGTGTTTCCACCTAATTCCAACTTACTTTAAAAGTTCTGTGATATATACTAGAATTTTGGCTTTGCAAAATAGCATACTTGTGAACTGGTAAGAATGAGATAACAAGCCATTTGCAAGAGCTATACTGTACCTCTGCATTAATTTATAGCTTGGTAGGCAATTTTAAATCATTTTCATTATTCTTAAAATTATAATCGTTCCTAAGCTTATCCAAAATTCAGAAGAGTACAGGCAGGCCTTTTGCAAAATACTACAACATCTATATGTTTATATTCCAATATATTCTTTTCAATAAATAATTTTTTAGAACAATTGAAATGTTGCTTATACAGAGCTACAATAGCTTGCTTTGGGGTTTTTTCTTTTCTCCAGGTTTTTAGTAAGCTTTACTTCGTTCTGTTTTTTTCCAAGCTATTGACTACATGCAAACAAAAGATTTGTCCCCATGCATGCTCATTGAGACATTGCATTGCCCACACATCACACTGAGGCGTACTGGGGAACAACAGTGGTAAACTCGTCTGCAGAAATGTACTTCTCTTCTGGTCGTGCAAAAGCCCTCTGTGAAGAGACTTGGCCTGAAACCTGTTTAGAATTGCTGCAAAATTCACTGAAGAAATATACATTCACAAAGCTAATTGTGTCTATTCTCTGACCTCAAAATGACCAGTTTTGCTCCTGCGCAATCCGATTATATCATTGCTGTATTTAGATAGAGTGGGAAGCTGCTTGAAAAATGGGGCAGGAGCAGCTGGGCTTGTGTAGTCAGAGGGAATGTTACTGCTGTATGTATTCACCTTATCCAAACAATTCAATACATAAAATGGAAAGCCAAGACATATAAGCATGAGGTATGAACATATCAGCAGCCATGTTCAAAAGGGATTAGGTTATGGGAGGGCCAGTTCAGCTGAGTACTGCTGCTGGCATCTGTTAAGAGCACGGGAAAACACTCCTCATGTTTTGGTCAGTGAGCCAGATGTATCACTTCATTCATTCTTGCAGTTGGATGCTGATAGCATCTGAAAGCAAACAAAGGTGATGATTTGGAGTGGCTGCTAGTAGGCACGAAGTTCTCTTTCCACTTATCGTGTTCTGCTTTGGTTGGATGTTTCCCAGCAGACAAGATTATAACTTGCCTTAGAAAAGTGGCCGTGTTCACTAAGAACTACAAATTGTGGTCACAGCCCAAATGTAGATGAGGCTACAACACCTCAAGAAATACAGCCTAGCGTCATTCTGTTTGTGGACTTCTCACCTGATGAAATACATGACGAAGTAATTTCTTTTCCTCCAGGGTTTATGATAGACAAATATCAGCACCTTTCAGCTATTTGGCTCTCTGTGTGTCTGGACTACTGAGCTCCAGCCCATCACTGGCACAGTCTGAGGGGCTTCTGGTCTCCTCTGCTCCTCTTTGGCATTCAAACCATGACCCACTCCTGAGTCAGCTAGCTTTCTAAACTCAGAGTTCAATTCCATGTTCTTTGAGAAACATTATAAAAACTATCTGCAATTTACTGCAAACCTCTCCATCAAATCCCAATTACTGTCAACCTATTAAAAATATTTTTAGTCCTTACTGCAGAGTATTTATGCCCAAAGGAATTATTTAAATAAATTGCACATTAACTATGCAATAAGTTACAGGGAAAGTTGCCCTAGAACACCAGCAGATGTGAGCAAGAGAGGTTTTGTTGCATAAGGCAGAGTATCTCCCACCACTGTGAGTAATTTTGGTTAATGCTGCATGCTGTACAAACTTTCTCTTTTTCGTATCTCGGGCTGTTTGTTGCTGAGGACACTTGGTGAAAATAGTCCCATTTTTTCCCTTGCAGTGATGATACAGCATTTTCCTAACACAGTATAAAATGTACAGAAAAGCAGCTTATTATTCCCTGTCTCTGACCAAGTTAATTGGATATTAGCATTAGAATCATGTTAAGTAATCTCTATCAAATCCTATTAGCTCTCTTGCTCTATTCCAGAGTATCTGCTGAATGATACAAAGCTTGCAGAAAAGCTAATCCTTATATACCTTATGAGTGCAGCCAAAGTATTTTCTTTGTCAGAGTAAAAGAGACCTTCAGCCTTCCCATCATCCACACCACTGGGAGAGCTTAGCATTCTCCCATGGCAGCCTCAGCAGTAACCAAGAACAGCAAACTGGAGACATTAACCTGTGCTGCAACCATAATTTTCACAATTGTTCATAACCTGGTTTGAGAATTTAAATGAAAAAAATACACTGAAATCCAAAGCTATAGTTCCCACAGCAGCTATAACTCAGTCACAGTATTTGGACATACATTGTGGAGTATAGATATAGTAATGCAAAACACTAAAGCTACCTCTGGTTATGGTTGGCTGGGGGAACCATAACTCTGAGTTTCCTGACTTTTGTGTTAAGATCTCAACCATAAATATTGCTTTAATGTAGCTTTGTGCAGTGGGTTTACATTGGCATTAGGAGATGCTCATACAGAAACAGTAGAGAATTAGTGTGGTATGCTTATGAAATGAGTAATGCGTTTAGAATAATTGCTGGGGTGAAATCATGGCCCCAGCGAAGTCAAGAGAGACAGGGTTTTAACTCAAAAACATCTTATTCAGGGAAGAAAGCAGCAAATGTCCAAGTGGTTTCGATCTTTATTAAAAAGGAAAGAATTTCAGATCAGTTCCCTCTCTTCAAATTGGTGCTCTGAAGGAATAAGCAGTTTATTCTAGAGTGATATGAACCTCAAATAGCAAATGGTTGAGAGGCACATTGCCTCCACAGAAAAACTTAGAGGTTATTTGTTTTGTTTTGTTTTCCTTTGCTGTATTCCAAAGTGACTATTTCTTCATTATTATTTGCTAGCTAAAAGAATTTCTTATTTATTCTGAAATTTTGCTGTTTATCAGTTAATGACAGTAGAGTTAATGACAGTAGAGTTAATGACCTCAAAGATTATACAGCAACTGAAAAAGGGTCACTGCTGAAAAAATTTCAGCAGAAAAGTTTCAGCTAATCTATGTAATTCAGTTGCTAATTTTTGTATGCTTGTTCTAAAGGTGAGAGTGCAATACCATTATCTTGCCTGCTAGGATGTTAGAAAATATTTTTCCTAGAGGATTGATTTTTAGCTTATCACGGTTTACTTGAACAAACCAGCCTATCTCATTATGAAAAAAAAAAAAAAAAGAAAAGAAAAGAGAGAGATGGGCTAGTCACACGAAGAAAAAAATTGTATCTTTCAGCTTGTGACCAGCCAGAGGAATTCTCCTTTTGTGCCAAATGGCCTTGTGTTTTCAACTGGGAAAGACACTGTGCAAACCAATAGCAGATGGTGGAGCTGAAAATAGGTGCTTTACATGGTTGATTCAGAGCCAGCATTTTGTTGTCTAGTTGTCTCACATTTTTGCATTGTGTTATGCTGTGCAATCACGTGACACACTGTGAAATCAGCCTCACTGTCCCAGTGTGTTCTGAAATGGGATTCTTGAAATGCGATGAGCAAAAACTTGGTGTGTTTACTGTTCTTGGAAAGGCTTCCTTCATTGGAAGCCACCCTTTGAGGAAAATTTCAGCTAGCTAATCCTTATGGGAAGGGCCAGTGGTGCCACTAGAAGAAATCTCTGCTCAAAGACTCTCTGGGGAAGAAATCCAGATTTCGTTGGCAAAGGCTGGTGCAGAGAGGGAGTCTGTGGAGAGAAAGAGAGGGTGGTCTCTGCAAAGTGGTTTTGAGCCATGTAAATACATTGCCACCAGCTTGCCTTGCAAAATAAAATTTTCGAGCTCCCTGCCAAAAAATATCATGTGGCAGAACAGTATTTTTAGCTGCAAAGGGAGCTCTGTGTTGAGTTCTCTCTCTCTTTGCTGAAGCAAGGCTCTTAGATTGCTCTGCCATGAGCATGAAATGGTGTGTGTTGGTGAAGACCAAAGTCTGATTATTCAGTGACAAAATCTCAGAGTAAGTGCATAATAACTCTATTTAAAGATCAAGAGGTTTATTCATTAATTTCAAATCTACCCATTTCCATGCTGATCAGGCAATAGCTTAATTACAGTTTCTCATCTGAGGAAGAAAAAGGAAGTGGTAAAAACAAGGGCAGGAGACAAAGATCACTGCATGTCAATCTGAGATAACCTTCTTCCATGAGACTGTTTTTATAATGCTGCAGTTGCTTCCTTCTAGACTTGTTAAAATGTTCCTTGCATGGAAAAAAAACAACAAAACAAAACCATAACAGAGCTAAAACCAGGAAAACGGGCCTCCAAAATTTCCAGATAGAAGCTAACAAATGCAGACCATTACCTTCATGATATTTTCCAATTTAGGTCTTCACAGGCTTGTCTTACCTAGGAGCCTCTTTCCTCAGTGATGTTTTACTGAAACGTGATCTCTCCATATTCTGCTTTCCAAATTTTATGCAGTCAGTGGATGCCATTCCCATAATTCCACATTTAATGGCCCTCCCAACCACAATAAATATTTCCCCCCCTTTATTGTTGAAACCCATGTTATAAATGTAAAAGTATGAAGTTGAGACTGTAACATAAGTCAGGATAACAAGCCTGACCCTAGTGCTTCAAATGTCTTCCATGAGTTACTTTTCTAAGTCCACTTGTACCCTCTAAGGTAAAAGTCAGTGGGAAAAATATCCATCAGCTCCAATATTGTCAAGTGTCATGACAACATGACACAAAAAAGTTCTTTTATTCAGTACATCAGATTCAGTAATCAGTGCCACTACTAGCTCAGTCCTCATACAACTCCTGCTTCATTTTTCCTAGCTGCTTAATACAACTAGTTAGAGGACTAGCTAGCTGGCATGTCCCCTTTGTGTCACATTTACATTTAAAAAATGTAAATATTTTGTTGTGATTAATATTTTCAGTGAAAATATTGACAAAAAATATTTCAGGGAACTATGGCAACTCAAAGCAGCCGTGGACATTCCCCCAAAATAGTCAGTAGGAGCCAATATGTACAGGCACACATGCTTGAAAGGATAAAGAAAGCATATTTCATAGATTTTGCTTTGAAGAACAAATATGTTCATGGCCATTTTACTCCCAAAATAGGGGAAACAATGCCTACTGCAATACAATATAATATTCTCTAGAAACAAAAACTCAATATGTTTTTTTAACTGTATACTAAAATAACAAAAAAAGTCTAAGCAACAAGATAGGGTGATTTAAATTTCCCCACTGAAATTTTTTTCATGCATATCTTTAGAAGATTATTTGACTAATTAAAGAAATAGAATCAAATGAACCTTAACATAAACCCTTAAGAATATTACAATTGCAAAAATTGACAGGAAAGGAACCTTGTTCAAAACACTGTAGTCTTCTGTGACACAGGCATTTTAAAGAGGTTTTTACTTTGCATTTTACACAGCTTTATGTTTATAATTTTCTATGCGGTTTTAATTCTGTGTTTTGTAGTACTTAAGGTCTGGGTATGGGTTTTGTTTAATTTTTAAAGTACTCTACTTATTTATTGATCTCTGATAGAATGTTAGAAAAAAAAAAACACAAAAAAAAAAGATTCGGGAAGTTTTAAAGACTTGTCTAAAATGTTTGTCAGATTTTTACCTTAGCAAATTATAAACATCTTGCACAAACATTAAAGATAACACATAAATTACCTATGACACAAGAACATAAATCATTCTATATAGTTCCAAATAGATTTTCCATGAGATTTGCATCCAAAGTGCCCTCAGAGGCAATTGGGAAAAGGTATCTTATGGCATGACCACTCCTTCCGGTTTCTGCCTGATATGTCCTTAGTGGAGAAGCAGGACCAGCTCAGTCCCCTGGGGCCTCAGCTCCCAGGTAGCTCATCCTCCACACCTGGAAAAGAGTTCAAATTCCTATGTGAGATGGGCCCTGACACTCTTCCTCTAAGAGCTTTTCAGGCCTAGCCTGTTGGGCTTCAAAGACCTTAAAATCAAGAACCAAGATATGCAAAATTACTGAATATGTTAAAAGCTAGGCCTTCCATGGCCATGTGAAAGCAGACCTTTCTCACAGCATGAATCTTTTTGTAGTCACCAATTTCACTTTAACGGGAGTGCATTTAGCCATTACAATTTAGTTCTTTTCCAATATTTTGCACTGACATACTAATAATACATACAATACCTGTAGCTTCTGTGGGACAAAGAACAGATACATGTCTGTTGACACTACTGAAATAAATAGAGCTGCTTCAGACCTGGACGGGTTTATGTGGGAAAGAAATCTTGCCGACACTTCATACAAGGAATCTTGGTTGCTGAAAACTGTGCCATAATTGTAGGTTTGTTAGGTTTTTCAGATTTCTTACTGGGGCAAGCGCAACATCCTGACCTCTCTCCTTCTTTCTTTTGGAGGCTTTTTGCGTGATAGAGAAGTGTTTGGCAGATGTCTGCTTTCTTTCTTTTTATTTTTTTAAGATCCATGATCTTTCTCTAGGGTACTTTTGGATGCTGAAGAAAATGTGATTCTGAAATGCAACTTTGTTTTTTTAAGGATATTTACAAGTTTAATTGCAGACAGATTTTTATTTAAGAGGATAATTATGTAATGCTGAGCTGGAATGGCAAATGCATGTATTTACTAGGAGGTACACTATTCTGCAGAAAAAAGAGAATTTTCTTTCTGTAAAAATGCAGCATATAAGACCCCATGCTGCTTCAAGCAAAACAAAACATGCATCTGATGAAGGAAAAGAATACCGTTAACGTATTTTATCAGCACAGAGCTAGTGGTGTTCACAGACCTGCCTTCTCTCCTGTTTTCTTCAGTAGTAAAAAATGGGAGATTTCAATAATACCTCAGAGGTCATCCAAAATTTAAAGATCAAAACAGTTCTGTAAAGAAAAATGAACCATACCATTGTTTTGGAGATGTGGTGGTTGAGCTAAGGTTCATGTATCAGTTCAGCTACACTGTGCATGGAAAAAACTTTCAAAAAATTTACTTTTATTTCTCTGCCATGCACAAGTTTGTAAATTCACAAGGTAGAGTTTGAGGAAAGTGGGAAGAGGATTCAGACTGTTTCCTACAGAGTGCAAATCAGGACCAAAAATTTTTAATCCTGCCAAAAAGAAGGAAATGGTTCAATAGACTCCAACAGCCCTCTAAGACAGGTAGAACCAACACTCAGAAAATGTAGCTCATTTTGGAGCACAGTTTCTGGTGGCTGCAATCAAGGTCCCAGGCATGGACAAAAGCCCTTTTGAATGGACAATATAGAAAGCTTGACTTCTGTGCAAGCAACATCACTCCTTGAGTCTGAGTTGGGGTCCCAACTCATGCTTATCCTGACTACTTGGTAGGTGGCCTTGGGCAAAATCACGCACTTGAACAGCAAGATACACAGTACAAAGAAAAGCAAGTATTGTTTCTTTTGTTCAAAATCACAAAGGAAAAATGTTAACAGTGCTAATCCATGCCTAGAATTTTAAAATATTGTAGAAATTGTGAATTCAAAGCACCCTTAGGTTCCAGTCAGTGCTCAGCATCAGTGGCGAATATCAGTAGAAGATAAACACTGGCAAAAAAAGGGTTCTCAAAACCAGGACACTCAGAGAGAAGAGCTAGATCTGTACCTTCTCTGTTGCCTCCAGAAGAGTTTCAAAGCAAAAGGGATCCAAGACAGAGCAACAGGCAAGCTCAGTGGGTGCCCCATCTTCCCCAGCACAGGTAAGGGGGATATTCCACCAGAAGGGCGGAAGCGACCTCCAGCAGGCAGCGCCAGGGTGAGAATATCAGCAAATATGTAACTGTGACACAAAAAATTCTAATGTTTATATTCTAGTAATTGAGAAATCTCTTCAAAGAAACTTTCATACTCTCTGGTGTGAAAGTCTAAAATGAAATTCTGGTGGAGAGATTCTAAACTCCGGAGGAAGGATGGGGTGACGGTCAATTCAGATCTAAGGAGATAGCGATGAAGAAATTTTACAAGCAACCCAACATAAAGATTCTCTTCATTGTTTTAAGGAGATTGCAGGGAAGTCAGAACCAGCTGAGAAAAATGCAAACCTGTTGAACTTCACCTGCTGCTGTTAATAACATCCAGGCTAGAAAAAAATGCCTTTTAACTCATTACGTACTTGTTTTCACCCTATTATCTTCCTCCAGTATATGTGTTCTTCTAATTCATTATTTTCACAACTGCATTCATATTTTCACTTGCCTCCTTCAGAGTACACCAAGAAACATATATATTGCTCTAAAATGTAAGGATATGAGAATGCAAAGGTATTGATTCAGACTAATACCTACCTTTCGACTCATACACAAAAGGAAGAAACTGAACATCATGTTCTCCTTGAACATCACGTGCTTCCTGCAAGATCACATCATCCTGACACAATGTCGAAGTCTGGAAATTGCATGTAATCAAACATTCATAATGTAGCATTTTCCTTTTACAGTAACAAAAAAACTGGTGAAAGAGCAAAACACAGCTACGATGAGGTCTGGTTTTCAGCATTTAAACTGGTGTTCATGGCTCTTGGGAAAGAAGGAAAACTTTGCTTTTGACATTTTGGAAAGGTAGTAGTTTTAAATCAACTCTGCTAGTTTTGTCTGAGAGCTGGCATGGATTTACTCAGATAACTTCATTCAAGTTGTTTTTTGGCCAAGGAGATCTTAAAGTTAAAAACCAGATAATCTAGTAAAACAAAATAAAAGGCCTAATTAGTGATGGTAGCTCTGGCCTCATAAGAAAATAATGTGATGGATTTGGAACACAGATGAGAGCACTAGCTCCATAGAAGTGTTATTCCAGCCACAGAAGGTCTTAAATACACCTTTTAAAATGTATAATATAATGCCAGATGGTTGAGCCACATCTGAGATTTTCGGAGCATTCAGTATGCGATCAAAGTTAAGTAATCACTGTAAGAGAATAAAATTGCTAAGAACCTGCCATTATAGTTAATGTGTGCACTGAAAATTTGATTCTTGATCTTGTTCAGTAAAACTCTTTGTGGGTGGCATTTCTGTGAAATAGGTGTTAACTGGATTAGCTCAGTTTCAGGTCATGTTTTTCAACCAAAAATGTAGTCCTTTCTGGTACTTTAACAAAATAAATTAATATAAAGCAATAGTTTGTCTAATTAATAGCCAGACTTCTGTATTTTCTTGTTATAGTTAAAATGACATTCAGCTCCTAATCTAAATCTGGGTAGTTTCACTCCTGAACATGGCTGGACCACTCTGCAGGATCTGACCCACTAGAAGGTCTCAGAGCACACCTCAAGTTAGTCCCTGCACAGCACAGATCACCTGGTGCAGCTGCTGCCTCACCTCTCATCACTTCTGGTTAAAAAGTGTGTGGTATGGGAAAGTTGTTCCAGCTCTGTTTCTAGCAGGCTCTAGACTATCCAGGGATATGGTCCTTCTTGTCTGTCTTCCTCAAGCTGCACTTGACATTTTCATTGCATGAAGTAATTAATTGGCCATTGAAGAAAAGAACCATCAAAGTCCTAGCTTGAAGGTCAGATGTTGGGACAAACAGCTGGGAAAGGGGAGACCTCTAGTGACTAGACCTGATTGATGGTCACCACCATTAGTGGTGTGATTATTGCATTACAAACACAACAGCTTCAGTGGCAGCAATTAAAAGAGATTCCGCTCAAAATACCTTTGAGGTTTAGCATTTGGAGAATTTGTCAGGGTGGAGGGAAATTCATGTTTACATGTACCCCTCTGACAACTGAGGGCTAAGATGGAGGGGATTCTCCTTCCCTTTGCTGTCATTATATCTCAGTGACCAGCTGATACCCTCAAGCCAGGAGCAGAGGCAGCATGGACCACACACAGCAGAGACGACAAAAGCCCTTGAGAGGGGAAGTCTCTTCAGAAAGACCACATTTCACTCATTCTCTCCCAGTGGATCCCCAGCCCCACTCACTGTGCAGTGAAGCTGCTCTCACCACACACCATCACTTTGTTTTCCCAGATCCAGCAGGTTTATCTACTGATAAACAATTCTCCTGCTTTTCACGACCTTCTGCAAGTGGGAAAGTGAACCTAAAGCAGTGTGCTGGAGCTCCTTCAACCACACTCCTGACAGCTTTGGGTTTCGGTCCATGCAGCTGTGTGCTACCTTCTCTGCCCACCTTGAGATACCATTCTACAGTCCAGTGCTCCAAGGATGCAGGACAGTCTGCATCTACCTAATTTGCAGATTTACCTTAACATTTTTCTTCCTTGGGGCATTCCAACATGTTTAATGAAATCTGCAAACTTGCCAGCTTCCCAAGCCTCTCTAATTAGGAACTTGTGATATGACAAGCTTCTTAACAATACTATTTACTTTTCCTGAGACATAGCAAGGGAAGGTTATATTTCTTTCCTGGCAGAAACCAGTAGCATGATAGGTGAAACTTCAGAAAATATTACACTCACTGCTTAAGTTTTAATATAAAACTTATTTGCATCTGAGCTGGATCTGACTTTTTCAGCAACCTGAATTCCTGTAAGGATATTTTAATTTTTATCCTTTGATGCAGTTAGGCTTTAAAACATTTCAACTCTTTTGTTTTGCTAGGAGAAAAACATCAATCGAATTCACACAGCTCTTTTTGATATCACACAAGATGTAAGAGGGGAACCTTCTCCCCCACTGGTGACATTTCCTCCAACAGAATGAAAAAATCCAAACCAATTCAACTAGCTTGTCAGCCACATAGGTAAGTGTGCTGCTAGGTAAGGTAAGGAGAAAGAGAATAGCACAGGTACTAAGCTGAGGAGAAAAGCACCCTCAAGGATGATATCCCCTGCAGGGTATTCTTGTGAAGAGGGCAGAAATCCCCCTCCCACCACTCCCTCTTCTGCCCCCAGCCAGAGCAGAGTGCTGCCTTGGGGTGCTGGGACCTGCCTTGGTGGCACTTCCCTCAGCAGCTTAAATTGGGACAAAGTGATGCTTTCTTTGAACTGAAACAATGGTCTCTCCTCAAGAAAAGAAAAATGAAACCCAGCAGTGTTTGGGGATTTCCTGAGCTGGAACCAATCAATCTTCAACATCCAGTCCCAGATATGGCAATAAACAGCCACGGCATCTGAACCACAACTCTCCAGTGAAGTCTAGGAGTAATGTAGAGCTGCTGCCAACTTACCAAACTGAGAATCCCCACCAGTACCAAGGAAATTAGCAATTCTCTGTCAGTCACCTCTGCTACAGGATTTCAAGTATTTGAGTATCACCTTTACCATGCTACTAAGCTGCAGTATGACTAACAACATTTTCCAACAGTATTTTAAGCTCAATCAAAGTAGTAGCCCTAGGAAAAAATCCCAACCAACCAAAAACCCCACATCGTTTGTCACATTTCTCAAACCTAAACAAATCATATTCTTCAGATTATGTCATTTTACACCTTTGGATCAACCTTAAAATCTGAAGGCATTGAGAGATGTTTTCTCTTACATTATTCTGGGGGTGAAGAAATATACCCCAATCAAAATTTTAGATAGATAAATAGATAAATAGGTAAGATAGAAATTTCAGAGGACGTAACACTTTTCAATACACTATTATGAATCACCAGCCAAACCAGTTTAGTCATGCAACAATACTTTGTTTCTCTCCTCTGCAGCACCTCATGTCAAGGAAAGATTATAGCAACAGCAATTTGTTTCAGATTTACTCTGTCAGATCAGCTGCTGATAGCTTCAGACCACCCTAATCTGGGAGAGAAAATGAAGCTCTCTGTTGACAGAAGAGCCACTGGTGATTTTCTTGAGACACTTCATTGTTTATGTAAAACCATTGAGGAGGCTGGGGTGATATGAGTTCAAATTCTTTTTAAGAAGCAAAACCAAAAACAACTTCAGATTTAGGATTCTGTCTCAGTTCTCCTCATGAGATATGATATTCTTCTTAACTCAGATTAAACACCAGTTGTGACTACTACAAAATATTTGGCTTCTTCTCTTAGAACAGTGAACAGTGGCTTATCTTAGGGAGCTGTAAATAAATGAACTGCATTTTGAAACAAACTCCAGAATTTACATAGCCTTAACTATAAATTGTAAATTAGGCGCCATTGAAGTTACAGTAGATCTTTATATGCTACTTAGAGGTAGAGCTTTCAGAGACATCTAAGGAATTTAAATATCCAGTTTCTATTAATTTGAGTAGAAAACTGTACTGAGCTCCACCAGGTAGTTTCAAAAACTTCATCTTAACAGACCGTGTTGTAAACCCTAAACCTATTAGATCCTTGGAGAGATTCCCACTGAGTTTAGGAGAGTCAGATCATGCTCTTCCTGCCTTTCCAGGACATGGTTCTCCTCCTTGGGCAGGCATCAGGGTCTGCAGCACTGTGATGGGGCCCCAAATGCCTCTCTTCAATCCCTTAATCAGTCACTGGAACTTTTTCTTCCCAGAAACAGAGTGAAAAAGGTCACTGTAGTGCAGAAGGAAACTTAGAAAAACTCCAGCATCCACCTAAAGGGTTTATAAATTTTCAGATTTTCTTGGTTGATGAAGTCAGCAGATGCTGTAGCCTCTTCACATACCTAGAGAAAGAAAAACAGGAGATTTTACCAGATAATATCAATGCTGGAAGAGAGACCCAGGGGAAGGTATTACATTATTTCATACTGAGGTCAGCAAGACTGCCAAACTGCTTACATCAACGGCAAAACTCCTATTGCCTGTCCTTGTGCTGGTCCCAGGCCAACATGTCTGAGTGCTGTGGGGAACTGCAAACCCCCAAGCACCAGGGGCACCCTCGGGGCTGCGACCCACCATAAACTCTGACCAGCTCAGGGAAGGCACCTCGTCACCCCTGAGCTGTGCTGACACACTGTGGATGTACCAACTCAGGACCTTCACTCCAGGAACAAGCCCTGGCTGAGCAGTGTGTCCAATACCTATAGCATCATTTGAGGGAACTTGTTAATTCTCCATCTTTGCAGGAATGGGCTCTTTTCCCCCAGCTCTCATTGGAAGCAGAAGTTAAATTCAAGCTTCATTCATACATGAGATCTAAGTTTGCTTTTTCAACATAGGAACAATGATGTTTGAGAGTTCAAATGGCATAATGCTGAATATTGCAAAAATGAGAAAATAACCACGGGTAGTTTTAAACCAAACACAAAATTATATTAGTTGCACTTGAAATTAAAGCCAAATTTTTGATTAGGGTTCCATTTATTGACAATTCTGGGAAAAGGTTTCAGTATAATCCCCAGTTAATGAAACCTTTGCTAGTGAATTTCCTTTGTCAACACTGCATTTAATGTGAGAAGTGCTTATACCTGCTAGATCATCAAAACCTGAAAAGCTAATAGACTCAACTGGAATGTAAAAAACAGGGAGGATTTTCATGAAACTTTAATAAAAGTGTTTGGCCTAGAATGGCGTAGGGTGATTCCTTTAAAAACAATTCTACTATTACTATTCTCCAGTTTCCAAATACTTTTTTGACATGAAAATTGACAGACAGCTATGCTAAATATATATATATATATATATATATATATATATATAAGTATTTCTTGGAAATATTGCACAAGTAAAACAAAAAAAAAACAGTTGTAAAATCCCTAGAAACCTAGCCAACCTGAGCCCACACTTTAGATCCTTTTGGTCTAGTTCATCACTTACAGAGCCAGACAGATGCCAAAATCCAAATAAACTGGCTCAAGAGAAAAGCAATCCCACTGCTAGCAAGCAGCCAGGGGAGATGATGGTTTAGTTCACTGAGATGCTGGACTCCCCTGCTGCAGGTTTCTTTTGGTTTCAGGACACACAGTGACTGACAGGAGCATGACAGAGAGTTGATTTAATCTGCCCTCCATCCAGCATACCCACCTTGTTCTGCTGCAGGGGCGGTTTGGGTTTAGCTGGGTGGGGATATCTGTGTCAGAGGCATTTTAGAAAAACTATCTTTCATGAAAGAGCTGTAGGGTGATGTTTTCCTACAAATTTTCAAGAGATTCCTGTGCCGAAGGTGAAGTTGTTGGTCCTGTTTATGTGTCATTCAGAAATGTTTAGGGGCTATGTCTTGCTGGTAGCATTATATATGGTGTACGGAAAGGTGTTTCCACTTTCAGACTTTTGACAACCACTACACAGTTCAGCTTCCCACAACTTGAAAAATTGCAATTTTGTAGTCAGCCCCAACACTGCTTTGTTTCCTCTAGTCTGATGAAATTATCCTTTCACCCCAGTGTCAGTGCTTTAACTGCTTATCCACCTGAAATTTAGGTACTCGCTTTTCCTGCATGAGTCTTGACATGAAGCCGCAAGGACCAGGGATCCAACAGTGAGAGAGACTTTCAAAGAATTTTTCCCACTGCATGTAGCATGTGCTGAGACAGGACTTTGGAAATTCACTTAATGCTTCCATGAACACAAGTAATGTGTGAACGTGCCTGTGGCTGTGTACTTCCCTATGAAACCTTAGAACTAGGATTAAAGCAACTTTCAGGTCAAGCTGGATGATTGCATTAAAAAAGAAGCATTTTATTTTACCTTTAAAATTTTAAACTTTTCATTTCAACCATGTTGACTTTGTGTTCACAGAAACAGGAATGCTCATGGAAACAGTATTAAAAATATTTTTAAATACTCAGGAAAAGCAAATTTTGAAGCCCTACAAAAAATATTTACAGTGGAAATCTCATTCCTCTCATTCAGTCAGGAAACAGGAATACACCACATACACTGCACAGCCATTACATCTGTTTGAAGTGTGCCAAGAACTACTCATAAATTAACTACAGACATAGAATACTGTAAATAAGTTTGATGATAAACTAATCAAAATGTTCTCAATGGCAACTCAACTGAAAAAAAAAAAAAAAAAGTGAAAACACTTGTTAGAAAGCAAGGTATCGCAGACTGCATCTCTAACCTGACTGCCCAGTCAGCAGAACAACTGTGTTACATTCTGTCAGGCATGCTGTAGCTGACTGGTAAGAAAAGTTTTGGCTTTATGTTTCTTCCCTTTTGCTTGCCACGTTCCTAGTTGACTTTCTCATGATGGTGCTGCCTGAGTGGTATCTATGGGACACAGCAAAAATCCTAGGAAAACAAGGGAACTGCCTTTCACCAAAGGCATGTCCTGGGTACACTCCTATGCCATCACACAGATCTTTTCCCAGTTGCTTGCAAAATCCCCCTCTCATATTTATGTTTGAAGTCCCCATTTTTAAAAACACCTCTGGCCATGTGTAATTTTTTTCTTTGAAATGTGCCTTAATGTGGTGCAGACCTGTGACTGACATTAAGCACGCTGTAAGCTTGCTTTTCCATATAAGTTCTTTGCTGAATTTGAGTTTAAGCACCCTGTTACCAGACAGAAAAACAAATTCACAACCTCTTCTGTTCCTAGTTTAATAAAGTTATAATCATCACAGTGCTGTATTGTTTAATACTGTACAGCTAATCACATCCTAAAAAAACCCCATATTTGATTGGTATCAAATATTAGGAGAGTAGAAGCCAAGGGAAGGATATTTGCAGTTGGAACTTGACATGAGCATAACATCACCCTTGTCTTCATTCTTTCAGCAATGGCTAAAAGAAATGTGAGCAAAACAACAGATTTCAGTGATGGATGATGTGCTTATCAAACTTGATACATATTCTTTGAAATATGGATTAATCCAAAGCCACACCAAGGCCTGTTAAATGTCAGTGAATTAGGAGTTTGAATTCCTCTCCAGAAGCATCACTCTCTTGGTTGGTGAGGAGAAAGAACCCTTACACCTGCTAACAAACCTTAAAAGGAAAATCAGGATCTATCTAAATTGTTCTGGAATCCCAAAGTGAACATTTTTCTTTCTTTCCCACTTAAGAAAAATTTTCTGTGAAGCAGTAAGATTATTTTTTAATTTTTCTACAGCCTTAAAGTTCAGCAATATTGTAAACCTCAATTTTAAGTTGTGTTCTGGTGAATAAATTGGTTACCAAACTAAAAACGAGAAGTTGTCTCAAAATAAGTTTACATTTCACAAATCACGTTGCTCAATCAGAAAAAAATAGTTTTCACAAGTAAGGAATGCTGTAAGAAAAAAAATTGAGGAAAAGATTAGACCATTAAACCTGGAAGTGCTTCTTAAAAATAATTTATTATATTATAAGAAAAAGGCTCAAGACACTATTTTACAACCAATGATGACAACAAGGCTGCAACTGCATTTTTGACTCCATGACAAAGAGAAGAGGAAAAACACAGAAATAGAATCATAAGTAACAAGTTCAAGACAGAGATACAAGAAGAGATGTACCCTACAAAGTGCAGAAAAGTGATAAAGCCGAAGATGTTCATCTGATTTGGCTAGCAATAAAAAAATCATAAAAAGCACAAAAGCAAACATAATGTAGAATGAGATGGCAGAGCTTAGAATATGCAAAAAAAAAAAAAAAAAGTGCTGAGAAAGCAAAATAAATAATTTTCTTCTGTATTTTAGAATGATGTTATTCTTTACAAGGCAATTGCAACTCTAAACACAACTCTGTATGGCCCTTGGAGACACAGCAAAAGGGCTCAGGCTGATCTGAGAGCAAAAAGGATTGAATACGGGGGTGAAGAGTTAACATGGCAAATAAAAAAGCAAATGAGAGTGTGAAGCCATCAAGGCAGGAGGTACAAGGGAATAGGGCACAAAGGACAGTCCCAAACTGTGATCGTGTCTCACCAGGACAGTAGGACAGTAGGATGTGCTCGTGTGCCTTCAGCACTGGAAATGTTTATGACATTTTAAAAACTAAGACATATAATAGTCACAAATATAATGTAAATAAATTTAAATATAACAGACTCCTCTTGCTGAGATATTGCTGTAAAAAATTGTTTTCTAGGGAAATAATATTGCTTTCAGTACTATGTTCAACTTTTGTTGGACGAAACTATTTCTACATACATAATAACAAAAAATTTTGTACTGTCAAAAAAAAAAATAGATGATGCAGAATTTTCCTCCTCAGGATTTCTTAAATGTAAACAGATACATCTTTTTAATTTATATGTAACGTGATATGAATTACACCCTCCCTTGAATGTACTAATTATTCAGAAATATTGTCTAAAGAGTACAGATATATTTTCAGCACTAAAGTTGTCATGTTAATGGCTCACATTGACTGTGCTCAAAAACCTAACAAGAACTTTCTTTGTCTCTACTTCTATTTGAGGGAAATGTTTTGCATTTAGTAAAAAAAACTCAAAAAATATTTGTTCTTTAATAAGAAATAATTATTCTTGGTTACCTGAAGAGTCCACCAGATTTTTTACCCTGAAATCCAGGAAACCTGCAAAAATCACTGTTATTTACATTCATACTCCTAAGGCACAATTTGGCCCAAGGGAAGGAACAAAAGTCCTGTCTAAAGAAGTCATTCATACCTACCTTTATTTTAAGTTCTAAGTTTTCTTTTCTATAATCTTGACTGCCTTCATCACAGAGAAGTTAAAAAGAAACCTCTCATCAACTGAAGTCACAACAACAGATCACAGGAAAATGGGACACAGGAAAAAACATTGAATTTTCTGACTTGAATACTGACATTTGATTCCTCTGAATTACATTTGCATAGTGCACACCTCTATGCAGTTAAGTCATTTTTAAGCTCTTTTTAAAATCTAGTTTTGGTGTTTCATGTGAACAATTTCACCATTTGACTAGACAGTGTTAAGCTTGCCTGTGAGCACGGGACTAGCACAGGGTACAAATCCTTTTCAGTCTCCGAAATACTTTGAAAGGGTTGAACATCTGCACTGCAAGCTGTGTACCACAGAGTTTGCTTGTATCTGACCATTTTTAAATTTGCTGGCTTCATAAAAAGAAAACAAAACAAAACAAAACAAAACAAAACAAAACAAAACAAAAAAAAAAAAAAAAAAACACAACAAAAAAAACCCGCAAAGCCCCACAAACAACAACCCTTTATTAATTTGAAAAATAAAAGCTTTTATTAGTAAAATATCTTCTTGCAGTGCTTGAGTCCTCGAGTTCAAGTCCAACAACCTGACCTAACACTCAAAGCTAAGAATGTTCTTGCAAATGCCCACAGAAGTGGTTTGTGTCCGGCTGAAATGAATCTATTTATTAGAGTGAAACCTTAGCCAGATTTGTTTTCTTCTCCAGCAAGGAGAAGAAAAAATTAATTTTGGCATTCCTTTTTCCCAGTGTATAAAAGTGTATAAATAAGTTCTCATCGCTTTATTTTGCAGAAGTAGAAATAATTCTTCATAGGTGGGTTTCCCATTTATGTTCAGAATTGTATAGAAGCCTGTCTGGGTTCGGGCCAGGACTGGGGTAATTTTTGCAGTAGGCAGGAGGGGGCATGGCCAGGACTCAGAAGTTATTCTTTACTACTTCATGTCATTTTTGGAGGGTGGGGGAAGGGCTCTCTTCCGAGCTGGTGGTGTAGGGAGCAGCCAGGTACTGTCAGGGGTGTCCTGTGTGAATCATTCTTCTCTTTCTTGTACCTTCTATCATTAGCATTGCTGCTGTTACTGCTCGTTTTCTTATCTCATTGCTGTTCCCAGTAAATTGTTCTTATCTCAGACAGTGATCTTCAGGTTTTGTACCAGCAATTCTTCTCTCCATCCTGCTGCAGGGGAAGGAGGGAGCACATGGTTTGGGTACAATCAGTGGGAGCACTAAATCGGCAAGTACCATTCCTAAACCACAACACAGCTCCATTCTGTTTCAACCAGCTATTGCAATATTACAATATTGAATCAGGTCATTGTTCACTAATTGTCAGCTCAGAAAGACCATGAAGTATTGCCCAGTTTTTCTAAAATCAAGCTATTTTACCTAATGAAATTAAAATAAGAAAGAAACACAAATAAACCCTGGAAAATATCTTTGTGAAACTTGCAGGATTTCAAGGAGACATCACAACAAAATTATTTTCTTTCTACTGCAGATTTTTTGAAAATGAAAAACTGGAGAGCTTCCAATCAAGAAGTACATTTTCAACAAAGATGACTTCACAATACAAAAATAAATATATTAAAATATTAATCAGAAATATATAAATAATTGCTACATAAAATTTCATCTCTGTGAAGTAGGGATTTTCTAAACAAAATAACTTGCATACTAAATATTTTTACGGAGCTAAAATAGAAGGTAAAAATGAAGACATGTTGCATTACAACTGCTTGCTTATTAGGAGCCAGCCTCTCTGTCACTTTAGTCCCATCAGGTAGTACCTGAATTCCTTAAGTAATCCCATGGAATCCAATAGGAAAGCTCAAGGAGTAAGGTACAACACTTCTGATTAACAGTGGCAGAATCTGACCTTAAGGTCATTTTAATAAGCATGCTGGTGACTCGCCATTTCCTAAGTATCCCTTTTCATATTACATTCCATAAAAATAAGCTCTAGAAAGATATGGTTTCTCCTGCTCCAATATTCCAGACATTTGGAAACCTTGAAGAGAACAAAACACTGCCTGCTTGTCACAGACACACAAATGATAATGTCATAACCTGGATCAGGCACTCACAATAAAGGACACATACAGGGAGTTAAAGTCCCTGCCCCACAAGTTAAAGACCCACATGTCACAAACATCCATTCCTCTTCAGTATCTTTATAGATGTGTCTAAGCACAGATGTCGAAGTGTGAAGTTGCTCCTGGTCATCAAACTCCACTTTGCCCAGTGTCATGAGTAAGTTTGTATTCTGAGATAAAGGCAGACAAAGCTATTGAGCCCTTCCTTAAGTACCAATTTAAAGTTCTACTGTATCAACAAAAAGTATCTTCCAAGGTGTAGAAATATCTTATGCAAATAGAATTTGTTGATAGTATTTGAAAAGTAGGGAAAAAAAATGCTGTTTGTTCTCCCTCTGCATTATTGTCTAGTTGTTGTCTCTCTATAATAAGAAAATAGCACATGGCTTATGCATGGACCTGTCTAGCATTGAAGTAATGGAAAAGATGCAAATCAACAAGTGCTGTCACTGAAAAAATACTTCAGGTCTTGAGTGCAAACTGTAATATCCTATAGAGATTAATATAAGCATGCCAGGTTTATGGTTATCCATTATTACACTTCTGGGAAAATAGAACAATATATCTTGATAGTTTTTACTACATATTAGATCTTCTGAGTCTCTGCTGACTATTTAGCCCATATTTCTGTCACTGTATTTCAAAATTACCTTGGAGGTAATCTGAATTTGTGAAGTTAGGAGAAAAATTGGCAAAAGTAACTTTCTTAGCCTCGAAAAGGGGATTTAAATGCTGACTGAAGCAGACTCTCATCAGGGGACCAGGCAGAAAAGGGAAAGCAGGAGACAGCTAGCAATAACTTTGAACTGACCCTCAAGCCTCAGCTACCAAATGATGCTCTCAGGATCTCAGAGATTGTATTTCCCATAATGGGAAATAAAAATCCATTGTGTTCTGCTCAAATGAACAAATTGCTTTGGTCACAAGACTCAGAAGCTAAATATTTCTAGCAAACGCAGACACTTACAAAGTCTTCTTTTAAAGTCTGATCTTATTTTGGTTTTGGGACGGCAAGAGCAACTTGGCCCACCCCATCTAAAGTGTAAACAGATCTCTCTGTAGGTCGAGAGGAAAGTGCAAATTAATCAGCCAGCTTTTCTTTTATCTTACAAAGTTGATGGGGAGGAGGAACAGGCTGGAGAAACAAAACTCCCCTTGCATAAGATCGTTTAGAAATACACCTGAATAAGAAAAGATGCCAGATGAATTCAGAGATGTAGTCTGCACACAAACACTGAGCAGAATTAGAGAGCAATTCATGTTAACTGAGATAATTTTTGATGCATTTCAGAGGAGCATGTCATGGCCTGGTTTAGAACATGGAACAGGCATTATCCTGGTAGACATGGAAAACACTGCTGAGGAGGTCAGAGTTTCAGTAGAAAGAGCGTGAGGAGGGAAATGAGTGTATAAGATGAATTTTGCAATGAAAAATTTAGTATTAGGCAGAACAGAGATGGGTGGTTCAGAGGATGATGAGGAAACCTCCATTGGCACAGGTGGTTTTCCAGCATGTTCTCCTCTTGCACTGTTTGGGCACAATGGGGTCTCCTGGGGTAGCCAGAGTTGGTCCCTTCTACAGACCCTGTTCTAGTCACCGGTGAAACCTTTTGGGCATGCAGCCACGTCTGGAAACCTAAGCCTGGGCTGCTGGCAGATGCACCCATGGAAAAAAGTGAGGTACAGCCTGGTAACAGCAGCAGTGAAAGGTAAACATTTCTTATCTATCGCCTTCTTTTTGAACTCACCCCAGCTAAATGATCTTTGCTGGTTCTTGAGGAAGATTTATATGTGATAGCTAAAAAACTGATGATTATTTTGTTTACCACACACAGCAGCTCTCATTGCAGGGTTATAAGCAGCACCCCTTGGCTCCAGTTCTCTGGGGATTTTTTGCTGCTTTTATAGCCCGGAAGCTCTCCCCTTTCAGAAGGCAGGACTCCCAAGAACTGCATGTTTTCAACATCAACATTGATAAAACAGTCCATCATCAATTTTGTCCTGCATGTACGCAAGCTCATTAACCATAACAGCTTTATTTTTATAATTCAGAAATTCTACTGAAAAATAAAACACCATCCCAACCCAAAACCTGTATTTGGTAGAAGGTCACACTCTGAACTCAGCTGTTTTTACTTAGCTGTGTCCAAAATCCCAACATTACCACAAGCTTCAACAAAACCTGGAGGTGGGACCTGCCAGTAACAAGAGGGCTGAGAAGAACAGAACTCACTGAGAGATCTGCTGAAAATCTGCCTGCAGCATACCCAGCCTCCTTGGTAGCTCCTACAAGTAACCATGTGTTCAGGTCTCCATCAACAAACACTCTGATTTTCTGAACTGCTGGTGTGCTAGCAACCAAAAAATATAAGAGAAAGAAAAGGAAAAGAAACAGGAACAAGGAGGAGAAGGAGAAAGAAGAAGGAAGAAAAGAAAGAAGGAAGAAGGAAGAAGGAAGAAGGAAGAAGGAAGAAAGAAGAAGGAAGAAAGAAGAAGGAAGAAGGAAGAAGGAAGAAGGAAGAAGAAAGAAAGAAGAAAGAAGAAAGAAGAAAGAAGAAAGAAGAAAGAAGAAAAAGAAGAAAGAAGAAAGAAGGAAGAAGGAAGAAGAAAGAAAGAAGAAAGAAGAAAGAAGAAAGAAGAAAAAGAAGAAAGAAGAAAGAAGAAAGAAGAAAGAAGAAAGAAGAAAGAAGAAAGAAGAAAGAAGAAAGAAGAAAGAAGAAAGAAGAGAAGAAAGAAGAAAGGGGAAAAGGAGAAAAATGAGGAAAATGAGGAAAAGGAGAAAAATGAGGAAAAGGAGAAAAATGAGGAAAATGAGGAAAAGAAGGAAAAGAAGGAAAACAATGTTGGGTTTAAATTACTTAGCATTTCAGCCTGGAAATTGCACAGAGGCTAATGAATCAGCCCAGGCCCCCCTCCATCCTCAGCTAGATCTGCATCCTGCATTCCTCTCTATGTTTACAGCTGGGAAGAAATTGAATCAACTACATAGTATTATTTTAGCATAAACGAACAGGAAGACTGCACCAAAATTGATGATCCAGTGGGTGTTGCCCCTCCCTGACTGTACTGCATATGCAGAGCTTTCTAGACTCAAATTTATTGGTTTGTCAGAAACTTTAGTTATTTTCATCAAGTTGAGTTTTACATTAAACATTCCTCAACTTAATTGGAACCATGCGGACACATTTGGGCAGCATCCATATTCCTGCTCAAATAAAAGGGGTACTTTGTTACAAATTCAGCATACTTTGCTGTTAAATTATATTTTGCTAGCAATTACAATTAAATATGAAGTTTACACTTAATAGTAGACCTTGTAATCGTGTGGGAGTAGTTCTCCTTCCATGAACATCATATGTGGGTGGGAGAACGGAGAGCTATGTAGCCTAATTTTAATAATGAAATAAACTGTTGTGCTGGTGATTAATTCAGGGATTTTAAGGCAGAGCATTGGCAGGATGGAAATAGTTTAAGGAGCTTATTTAACCCTCTCACCTGTTACTTCTAGCTCCCTCAGGAATCCCCACCACCCAATTTCAGACGGAGAGGAACAGCACTGAGAGATCTGGGAAGGGGTTAGGAGGTAATGTCATGTCTGTTTTTTTTTGCTTTTAGTCCCCTTGTGAAAATTGTTGAGGACAGCAAAATGAAGTTTGCACAAAGATTTTAAGGTTCTCTCTTTTCAACCAATTGGTTTCTGAATTTAGTAACAACAATTTTGTAAAAATGCTCCTCTTTTCTGGCATTTGTCTTCAAAAATAGGTGATGTTCAGAAAATTGAGATTTCATTTTAAATTTCATTGGGTTTATATACTTCATGCTTGTTCCTATAAAAAGAAAACATGTTACTACTGACATCTCATGGAAGTGCAGAATACAAACAACAATGGAAAATGCAAAACACAAACCTTACAGGAAAACTTTCTCATTTCTAATTTTTTTTTTCTGAAAACAAAGCTTTGAATTTGGATTTGTGCATGAGGAAGAAATGAAAGGTAGAGGGGTCTAGGCCGGAGGAGACACTGGGATGAAATCTGCATTACTAAAACAAAGAAAACCCAAGATTAACCTAAAGAAAATATTTCTGCCCAGCTCAATCTAATTTCCTAGTCTTCGCCCTTAAAATCTTTTGCTCTCTTGCAAATGAACTTAATTTCCGCCCCGTCCATTTACAGGCAACTGGAGCTTGTCCTTCATGCAGTTGATGCTACCCAGCTACTGACACCCATCAATGACAACCCTGCTTTCTCTCTGCTGAGCTAGGTTCAATACGTTTGAAAGAAAACTCCATGCATGTCCAGCTCAGAAGAAAAGTAAATTATGAGACTGATGTTCTGTCAACAATTCAGAGAAGCTGCCCTGGCCAATGATGGCAGCTCCTTGCATTTGTGGACAGACATTTGTGGCCAGCCGGAGATGTGCATTATCCTGGTTTTAGCTGGGATAAAGTTAAATTTTTTCCCAGTAGCTGATGCAGTGATATGTTATGGATTTAGCGTGAGAATAATGTTGATAATACACTAATATTTTTAGTTGTTTCTAAGTACTTTGTATACCAAGTCAAAGACTTTGCAGCTTCCTATGCTCTGTCAGCCAGAAAGCTGGAGGGGCACAAGAAGGTGTGAGGGGACACAGACAGGACAGCTGACCTCAACTGGCCAAAGGAGTATCCCATACCAGATGGCACCATGCTTGGTACATAAACTGGGGGGAAAACTGGGCAGAGGCTGCTGCTCAGGGGCTGGCTTGACATCTATTGGCGAGTCGTAAGCAATGGCATTGTGCATCATTTGCTTTGTATATTTTTTTATTGATGTTATTATTTTCTTCCTTTTTTTCTCTTATTAAACTGTCTTTATCTCAACCCACAAGTTTTCTCACTTTTACCCTCCCCCATTCTGCTGGCAGGGGACTGAGTGAGCAGCTGAGTGATGTCTAGTTGTCATCTGGGTTTAAAGCACAACATGCATGTGTCACATAGACCATGGGGACAGGGTTTATGCCCCCAGACACACGTTTTCCACACTGAGCATAGCGCAGAAATCTGCACCAAGCATCTGCTAGCTGAGGCATGGAATTTAAAGGATTGTTTTCTTTCTTCAACCTGCATGTGTATCCTGTTTGTTTCCACCACTGTTGTTCCTGCATAAAGCACACCTGGAGAAGCCAGCTCCATGCAGGCTTGTCTTGGTTCCCTAGGATGGGGGAATTAAACAATTCAGAGCTACTGAAAGCACTACCCTATAATGCTGTCACTCTATTTCTGGTATTGCAGCAGGGAATTAAACCTACAGAAGCACACTTTTCTCACAGAGCTTGCCTTACTACTTCCCTGGAGTGACCTGCTGAACTCTCCTGGACAGCCCCAGAGCTGCCATGCCTCTTGGTGGATTGGTCATCCACAGAACTGACATCTCTCTGGAGGGTCCTAGGGCATAGCAAACCACTTCCCCCATTCAACCTTTTCTGCTTTTACCTCTCCTCTTTGCCCATGCAGCCATTATAGGGGTAAATACTTCAATAATGGATGGGTGCTGCTTGAAGCACTGAGGATCTCTTCACACACTTGGGGGGTTCCCAAGATAGCTCCAAGCCAGAAGACACTTTTACTTGGTACAATTTAGCTTCATGTTAGTCTCATGGCACTGCTTTCCACTGCAATTTCATTTTAAGATGGGAATTTTTTTTTTTACATTGGGACTTTTCTACAAAAATGACAAACTTGACTGCACAAACTGCACATTGAACTTTGGAATCTATACTGTTTGACTAGTTTTGAAATTTTACAAAATAATGATCCTTACAAAATCCAAGGGCTACCTCCACTCTGTTACAAAGTCCCAGAGTGTTCCAAAGGACTTCCAAGGCCAGCACCTCATGATTTCTTTCTCAAAGATTCTCACTGCCACGCTCCAGCTCATGCTTTCTCTGAGGGTGGCCAGATTTTGCCAGATGTGGACAGCACAAGAAAATTTTATATGAAAAGATAAAACCAGAAATATTCTACTGAGCCTAAGGCACCACATTTCTTTCAGGACTTGAATCTAATTCCTCATCATTCTGCAAATATACCTGAAAAGGCATTGTGTGGAAAATAAGACTGCTTTGCAGCAAAAGATGCCTCCTGCTCCTTAAACAATCCCTCTTCAACAACACATATTCTCATCTGTGCATTTTTAATAGAAGCATAATTTTTGTCATATGTTGTAATGAACAGCATACAGCTAAATGGTGCGTATAAGACTGTAATTCCATCTGGGAGTTTGTTGACATTGACAAACCACCTGGGTTTTGCTTTTGTGGTTCATGCCATTACAGCATCTCAACAGGATTACAATCTTGTTAGGTATAGCTGGTTATAGGCATTATACCATATGATAATGATTGTGTATTTTATTAAAGAAAGTATTTAAAAATTCAATTGAAAAGTCTCATCAACGGTTGAAAAATATGGTATTAAAAATTATATTTGTGTTATTACCTGAGTGGCTGGTCTAGTTTGTTGTTTTGTTTTGTTTTGTTTTGTTTTTTTTAAGATTCCTCATCTCAGGCAATGAAAATACTTTAGTTGGATTTAATTATATCTGTGCTGTGGGACCAAAGCATTTCCCTTGCAATTTTGTGGCATCACTACTTTTATAGGATATGAAAGCCAGAACATTGCACTGCCCATGAAGGAAAGTGAACCAGACAAGTCTAGTAATTTCATAGTATAAAGTGAGTCAAACAGATACAAATAGGGAAAACTGCAGGTTTACATTTTTCTCTATAATTCCCAGTCACCAGCAGTGATAGCAGTGGCAGTGCTGAGGGTGGTTTAAAAACCCTGGGAAAAGTAACGTTTTCCTTCAATTCTACTGTAATTAATAGATCAGCCAATCCATGTATTCATTTCCCTGAAAATGAAGTTTATGTTAAGACACATTTCCCTCTTGTCCTCAAACAAATGTGTTAAACCTGTGTGAACAGGAGCTTTCATTCTTCTGCACTTTACTCCCAGTTTGTCTGGATCACCACCGGGTTTTAAAAAATTCAGTCATGCAGCCTGTTTCTAGCATGGCTTCACTTTGCTAATTGGCATTTAGTTCCCAATGAAATAACTGCACTTAATGACTTCAGCAAAAGTCAGATGTTCTAGACTGGATGGGAAATATTTCTGATATGAACTCTTCCACTTATACAAACCACTGGAATGGCCAACACTGCCCAACAAATGACTGGAGGCACTGTCATGTCAGATGTCCTGCTGTTTCTGCCACTGTTCTCTGTGGCAAGGTTATTATCTGTACCATCCCCTGCACCAGATTTTCAGTTTTCACTTTTTGCACCAAGCACCACCAGCAGGAAAATCACAGGGATGGGTCACAGTAGCCCAAAGGCACAGGGCACACGGGACGAAATGCAGCTACATTTGTTGGACTAGGTGAACTTTAAAAGTCCCTTCCAACACAAACTATTCTGTAATTCTTCCCCTTCCTACTGCTGGCTGCTGCTCACCCAGCACCCACACATCAGCCTCAAGTGCCTTGCTGCTGCTCCCAGACTTTAGCTCTGTTCACACACAGGAACTCTTGAACACTGCAAGAGAGTAGACACATTCACACCATCTCCAGTCAGCAAAATTATGGAAAGAAACTAGAGGATAAAACTCCCCAAAGAGTCAGTGGAAGTTATTCTGCTGAAGCCTGCAACTGGATTATTGTCTGGAGGCTCTGCAGGTGATGAGAAGCTCCCAGGCAGAGGCAATATTTACAAAGCATCTGCTCTAAAGGCCAAGATTCTGCTTAAAGTGTTAGGAGATACTGGGGTACATTTGCCTGTTTATCCCCATTTCACGCAGTTTTAGACTCCACTACAGACCAGGAAAACTGAAATTTCGCTTTCAACATAATGGCACTTGCACCCTGTGGCTAGAACATTCTCCATAGTACAAAATCTTTGCAGGCATAGCTTTCACAACAAACTCTCAGAGTGAAGATGTGGTGCATACTGGCAAGAGATGTTTGCTACCAGTTTTTAAACCAGCTATCCATATGACAGAAGTTATACCTCTCAACAGAGCTTTTTGCTTCTACAAGAACAGTGACCAGAACTGCTGGTTTAATTAGTGGCATGTTTCCTTTCTTCTCTTCTGATGCTCTTAGCTAACAAAGCTGCATATGCAAAATGGTTCAATGAAGACAAACCCACTACTTCTGGGGAAGCCACACAGTGGCCATCAAATGGTTCCAACATTGTTGGGGGAGTGGAGGGGGGCTGAAGCTATACAGCCATGACATGTGGTAAAGCAGCCTTCTCATGGATCCTTGGCAACATCCAACAGCAACACAAAATATCTGGGGTGGGATTTAGGGTTGCAGGTTGCTCCCACAGAAGTTCTCTGGAGATAAGGTGGAAGGCAACAGAAGGAAACAAAAGACAACCACCAATGAATCTAGTTTAGCAGTGATTTAAGATGCCTAAATCCTTTCACTCAACATGTGTACTAAATTCTCATTAGTCTTTAAATACAATATGGTTCCTTCCCACAAGGCTCTGTCTTTCTCATCTAGATATATCTCCACATTTGACCAAACAATACAGATTTTTCCTGTTAACAGTCTACAATTGCAACAATTACTGTGAGGGCAAGATGGAAATGGAGGAAGGTTTGAAAGACCAGTCTCTATCCCCTCTTGCACATCATTAATAACATTGTCAGTGAAATAGTGTCATCCTCATTAGAAACGCAACAGCGAAAGAATACAATGTGATTCAAGGTGGGATCAGTGAATGACACCATCCATTTTTAAAAATAATATTTAAAGTAGGCAAATTTGATCCGAAACCATTGAAAGAAAATGTGGGAGACCATAGGGTCATTTTTACAGAATCCCTTTTGTACATATAAGGGCACTTTGCCCTAGGTTAGGATAAGATAGAGTCAATTTTCTTCTCACTATTTGGTGGGTACTGTGTTTTGGATTTAGGATGAAAACAATGTTGATAATATGCTGATGTTTGAGTTGTTGCCGTGCAGTGCTCACTCTAAGCCAGGGAGCAGCTGTGGAGTACTTTGTTGGCAGCTGTAGTTAAACAATAACACATATTAAAGGAAGTTACACTACATACACATATGAGAGAGTGAAAATTAGTGGATACAAGTTATGATACTATTTTCTGATGAGTACTGAAAAACTACTGGAAACACACTTGATAACTATGTAATGTTTTATAATACTTTCAGCTGAGTGATTTCCTGACCTAAGGGGAAACATGGCCCTGCAGTTAGTTTCACTGGGTTTGGAGAAAAGACCATAGAGAAGATTTTATGTATTTGTTTTTGAAGTTTAGTTTTATCCTAGAATGAGGAACTCTAAGCATTTTTACAATAGCTGAACCAGGAATGCGCCAAACACTATTGGTAGCAGCACAATGGGTAGGTAATGCAGCTACTAATAATTTCTTTATTTCAGGAGTCACAAATAAAATAATCCAGAAAAAAATTAATCAGGAAGCAGAAAGCTAAGACTGGGTAACAGATTCCAAGGCAGGCATAATACATCTATCAGAATTTTTGTGCAATTTGCTGCTGGAGCTGCCAAGAGCAACCAGAAGGTGGTGTCCCCTGGAAGGGGTATAGCCACGCAGCAAACCCCCATTAACTCCTTCCTCCTTCTTTCCTTCATGGTCAGAGCTGCGTCTTTCCCATACTGTGCTGATCTTGGCACTGCTCTGGTGGGGAAAGAGTTTAGAGCTTTGCTTCCTACATTTTGTGAAAGCAAAATTTTGCATTTTTCTTAGGGTTAGACACATTGGTGCGTTTGCCCATATTATCTGTTGCTATGGCTAGATACAATGCCAAGTCCCAGCAGCTGGTTGGTACAAAGGATGGGTATGTGATTTTGATTCCTTATTATGAAGGAGGGAAAAAAATAAGTGTCTTTATGTCTTTCAGAGTTATTTACAGTGAAGGAAACACCTTAACAATAACTTTTTTAAATGTACTATTCTGAATAGACATGCTGTGGAAAAGATGGCAAAGATCTTCTCTTGTGTTAGATGTTTCCATTCCAAATAATTTTATTTCTAGGACTTAATAATCTCCAGACTTGATTTCAGAGCTTCCATACCACCTTCTACTGAAATCAATAAGAACAAAGGGCCCAACTATGTACTTGCCAGTTCTTCCTTTTAAAGTAGGGGCAGCTACAGTGTGTTCATATTTACTGACATTTATTTAACTGACTGTCAGTATTACTGACTGGCCACGTGGATTTGCAGTCTCATGGAATGAAGTGTGGGCTTTGGGATATATTCAGCTTGCACACTGAGAGCAGAACTACAGCTTTGGACAGTTTTTAGGTGGCCGTGCTAAGGGTAAAGCAGCCATTTGGTACTGTGTGCATGCTATTTTTAAGCACTGACCTTGCCTTTGATTTCCCTCTAATGCCTTCCCCCATATACAGCTCACTAACCAAGCACAATCCACTATTTTCTATGTGGCGATTCCTGAGGTTTTGTTGTTGGTTTATTGGGCTTTTTGGGGTTATTTGGGTTTTGGAAAGGAAATACTCCCTATTCTTACCAAATTTGCAGAACAGACAAATACTAGTGGCTGCTAGTCAGATTCCAGCAGACAAAACCATGGAGCAAGGAAAAAAAAATGTTGTTCAACTCAGGCTTTTCCTGTAAAGTATTAAGTCAAGCCTACTTAACTGGGGTATTCTGACTTAGCACTGGCCTGAGGTGTCTTTGTTCACAGCACCATGAGGGTCCATGCACCAGAGGTATGCAGGCACCTGCACCAGTCTTCAAAGGCTCCCCTTGCAGTTCTGGAGGAGTAGATGCTTCATTTCACTCATCATTTAAATTTCTGCTTCAAGATGAGATAAAGTGAGCCCATGTGTGTTTTCTGTTGGCCATAAGGAGAGTCAGAGGTGCTTGATGTACCTTGTAGATACACAGATTTCATAAACCAGTCTTGAAGTCGTAAACAGAGATACCAAGGGAGAGATGAGGGACATTAACAGAGGAAACTCAATAACCTTCCTGGTATTTTGTCCCACAGACTGCTTCTGCATTTTACTTTAGAGAGTTCTTGAAAAAAAAATGCAAACAAAGACTCAAGAAATTACTTGGACATAAAGGACCAAAATTCTTTCTCCCCATTCCCAGTCCAGGATTGTACACTAAACTACTGATCTCTGTGCCACCCCTCTTTCTTGCTTCAAGACTTCAACCTTTACGCTGCACAGGTCCAACTTCAGCAGGACTAGGGAGACACAACCTACACAGATGGACAGAATAGGCTGGATTAGTTCAGAAGATAAACCAGTTAAAATTGCTATAACAGAAACTTTCTAACACAGGAAAAAATAATAGAATTAATATTTGTTTGCTGGAATAAAAATATACCAAATTAAGGTACCGTATTGCACATTTAAAAGTACTTAGGGACTTCAGATTTTTAAGAACAAAGGAGTATGAAACTCTGACATCATTATTATTAAGGTCAAGAAAGAAGTGGGGAGAGATAATATGTTTCCAAGTACATTACCTTCTTGTGTGAGGGGAAACACATGTATGCACATCTGTACTTATATATGTGCAAAAACATGAAGTGAAAGAGTTAGGAAAGGAAACAATTTAATTTTTCTAGACTCACCAGGAAAAAAAGAAAAAAAAGTTTGTGGTGTATTTTTTCCTGAAATAAAACAAATTAAAAGCTGTAAAATAACAATGTAGAAATTTTTTCTTTGCATCATCACAGATTTCTGAAGGTTAACTACAGGCTATAGGTGATAATACAACGAATTTGTAGATGTTTTCATGAGTAAAACAAAGAATATTATCTCAATTTAATGGAAAAAATAAACTACAGCTAAAAGCAAATATTAACTGCTTTATGCAAATGGCAGCAGTTGTCATGGCTTTATACATACATCAAATTAGCTCATATTTAAAGCTTTAAGGATTTGTGTTTCTCATAGTCTTCCTGTTTGCCTTAATGTTATTTTACCATATTCCTCTAAATATGGGAAGTTTACTTGGAAATGTTTATTTTTTCCAGTTCACCACAATTTCTTGAGATAATTATTTTAACATTGCCTTTGTGGGTGGGCTGTTCCAAGTCATTGTGGCACATCAAAATTTTCTTGAGAGAACCTGTTGAATTTCTTTGTGACTTTCCTCCCAGGGCCCAAAACTTTAAAAATGCTGTTCTTTTCTTCCCTGAGGTAATTTTCCAGCAATGAGAGCTACTGAGCTTCTATGCAACCTATTCAAATCTTCTTCAAGGCATTTTCTTTCATCGTGTTCTTTGTGAGTTTTCTCATAGCTACACAAATAATTTTCAAAAAGTTTTAGCACAAAATTTCACTAGTGACTGCTCAACAGCTATCAGTGAGTGGAATTCAGGTTTTCCAGGCCTTTCAGATGGTGCAAACTGCTTTCAGATCCAGGAACCATTGCAGCCAGAAAAAAATGGCTCCTTGGAGATGGAGGACACGAGAGACTACAGGGTTTCCTACAGGGACCAGGGAGACATTGCATGGATAAACTTTCATTGGTCTGAAGAAAATTAATTCATGATCCAGTTATAAATTAGCTCACCACCTAAACATAAACCTGTTTTAGAAAACCAGAGTTGATACACAATGACACCCTCCCAAACCCAAACACTGCAGTAGTGACATCACAACCATGAATCGCTTGTTGGCACATCTTGTGACTATCAAAGTACAGGATGATGGCAAGTCATTTGGAGGTCGATTTATCAAATATTCTGATTAAATTAGATTAAATATCTTCTCTGTTATTCGCAGTAGATGGTGACTGTGTACAAATTTTGGATCCATGATACGTAGATCTAACACAACATAGTCTGTGTCCTAAAGTTATGTAGAAGAAACATGCCACAGAAATAAAAAGCCACGCTACCCTCACTCACTCTTTGTAGCTGGCGATTTGAGGGACAGATTTTCTCTACACTTCATAGTGCTCTACACTGGCAAAGCTGGAAAACGATTCAAGACCTGTGTCCTAGCCATAAAACCATGCTTGCACTCCTGGCATTGACAGAATCGGGAACATGCCAGAGATGCAAAGCAAATGCCAAGTTGTAGAACGGGCCCCTGAAGTATTTTTCTCCCTGGAGAGAGATTAAAGTCTTGCAGTACTTATAAACACCTGCCTAATGATGACAGAATTGAATTTATTGCTTCTTGCAGCAAAAATGCCTCAGAAATAAGATACTAGATGCTCTATTGAGATCATCCAAATCAGCATGTGTTGTAGCTATCACAAACTTCAGGTGATAGCCCAAAACATCTGCAGCACATGTACTATTTGGTGAACACTAAGGCACACCTTGTAGAAACTCTGCCTGGGACCCTCCAGAGATTGTAAAGTAGCTGAGACATGATAAGACTTGAAAGAACATCTCACTTCATGATCCTCCATCACTACCCCTGAACAGCAGCTCCAGTGGAAGCACTGCCAAGTGTCTAAGCTGCACACCTTCTCCTTCAGCTTATCACACTCTCAGGTTAGTGAAAACACATTTCTGAGGCTGTAATATTATGTTTGAACAGTGATCTTAACACACAACTGCAGCACTTTTTCCTTTGGGAATCAACCATCCTCTGAAAGCACTTATGCCACGAAGTATTTCTAAAAGAAGCCTGGGCTTAAAAAATGTCAATCAAATGCAACATTTTAAACAAATCTTTGTAATCCCTCTTGAAACATCTACAAGGTCAAAAACCAAAGCTGTGCCATAAGCAGCATTCATAAGAGCAAGTAATATCACACCCATAGAAAAAAACTTTCCATCTCTACCATGTATAAAGTTGGTATGTGTAAAGGTAATGTCCATTAAACTAAATTTGACAATGATGTTAAAGGTGAGGAACTATAATTTATATATTGCCTGTAATATGGTCAAATTTCTCATAGAAATGGCAAAACAATCTAAACTGCAGCCACCTGATATTGCTGGATTTCTTCTCTTATTAAAAAAAAGAAAGTTTTCATGACTTTTTATTGATAGAAGATGTAATCAAAATGGTCCCTTTTAACTGGAGAGATTCAATCATGCAGGTTGAGGAGGAACCCTATTTTCAGGTCATAAATTAGGTGAAAAAGATTCATGTTTATTTATTTTTATTACTTCTCCTCTGGACAAAAATCCCTATTTTATTATCTGGAACAACTGGCAAATATTTTAAAATACAGTCCTTACAAATTTAGCTTAATTTCTCAGATCTCAGGCCAACAACAGCTAAAAGAAAAAAAAACCAAATAAATTCTTGCCCCGTTCACCCTTTCACCACCTTCACAATTCTGTTCCTCCCAGGAAAACTTAAGAGAACTGGTGAACATTGCAGTGTGCCAGAGAAGTCAGTGCACATAGGCTATTTTAGATCAAAGGGAGAAATGCCTTCTGAAGTGCCAAGATCTTCCTTGCTATTACACCAAAAAAAGTGCCAGTTCATCTTTTCTGATGGATTAAATACCGTGGAGAGAGAGTGTATCTAATAAGGGCAGAGCTGGGTGACTAAAGACATTATGGACTGGACAAATACAACTTTGAACTCCTTTCAGAAATAGCCCATCCTGGTGCACAAAGGTGACATACTTGGAGAGCAACAAAGAGCACATGCCAGCTTCAGCCCTGGACCAACTTGAGCCAGTAGCAGACAAGTAGATCCAAGAGCAATGTAATTCCCAGGATGACATTGGCACATAAAGTAGATCCACTGCAAAACCAGAGCAAGCTCAGAAAGAAAGAACCTCAAGGACATTACAATACAATTTCCCACAAGTGAAGCTAGAAAGCTAACTGGATAGATGGTTCATATTCTCAACTCAAATGATAACAAAAAACGGTTTTCTACTTCTTTCACTTCTGAGCTATCCTCAGTCTGCTAGTCTTCACCTTTGAGCTGGCTGCTAATCAACCAGATTCTTAAAAAAAAGTCTTGCTTCCTGGCTTCCAAAGGATTGAAGCAGCTACCTCCTCTTGACTTGTTTTCTCTGCAATTGCTGATTTCTTTTGTACCTTTTTAAGTCTCTTGAAACAAGAGGCTTTAGGCAGAAATTTGAGCTGTTTCAGCACTCCTGAGAGCATGCCCATCTAATCTTTTTCTATCAGAAGTGCCCCATGTGGTGAGTCCAATGTCCATCACCCAGGCTTCTCTCTCCCACAGTGGCTGTTGCAGAGGTGGCTTAAGGAGAGCACATGAAACAAGCCACTAGCTGAAATCTAATCCTCATGCTCCTTCTGCATCCTGCTGTTAGATTTCAGATGTTAGAGGCAATATCACTGCCTTCCCAATAGGATCTGGTTTGCACCTTTTATCCATTAATTTGTCTAATCTATACTGAAACTCTTGATGTGTTCTGACTTCACGCTTTCTTGCAACAGCCAGTTTTAGAAGTTTATTACAGGCTTTGAAGAAAGGCACTTTTAAAAACCTGTTTTAAATTACATCCGATCAGTTTCAATACATGTTCTCTGATCCAGTACTGTAGGATTTGACAAACAAGTTTAGCATTCATCTTCTGCACTGCCTTCTTGATGCTATAAATCAGCTTCATCCCTCTTCAGCTTTCTCTCCAAACTGAAGTGAAACCATAAGCCTGGTATTATGTTTTTGCAGCAAATTTAGATACCTTTTTTTTTTTTTGAGAAAAAAAAGTATGCTCTTCTTGATATGTAGAGACCAATTGTATGTGATACCTAAGGTGTGGAGGCACAAAGATTTTCTACATTGGCAAAATATCATTTTGGTCATGTTTTCAGTACTGTTCCTGATATGGGCAATTGTAGCTGCAGGTACACACGGAGTCAATGCTGATAGAGAACTGCTAACTCAGCATGGCTTGGACTGTTCTAGAGCACCACAGAATTATTTTGGAGATGCTTAAATTAACTCCAAACAAGAGGCTAGATCACACGGGAACACAAGATAATGCCGTGCAGAGATGTTTGCTTAAACCCTGGAAGATTTACAACTACACAAAGTCAGTGCACAAACTCCTCCCAGATTTGGTAGCAGCTTGTCCATCTAGGATGACTACAATCACAGGACATCAGGCCAACAGCCCTCCTGTGCGTTTGAAATGGCTTCAGAACAGTACCTCTCTTGTCGGGAGCCCTCTCCTCTCTCCCCAAGCTCTGGATCCAGTGTGATCAACATCTGCAGTCCATGTACTATAGAGTAAATAATTACCAGAAAAAAATCACTGACTAACAAATTCTCCACAATTTAACACTTGTTTTCAGTCACCAAGAAACTTTACCAGTATCCCATCTGAAGGGCAAGACATAGCTGCTATGTGACAGTGGGGGATGGAAAGTACAAACAACTTCCTCTTCACCTAGTGCTATACATCTCCTCCTCCCTATGTATGCCATTGATGAACCTCAGAAAATATTTATGAGTTCTCATTCAAATACTTCAGCTGATAAATTTAATATCATATTCCCTGGGGTAAGCAAAAAATAAAATATTGCATTGGCCTTCGCACATGTGGAGATTATATTACTTTACAATGAAACCCAGCAAGCTGCACATTATAGTTTTTACCACAATCTCCTTGGTAGGAATGTTTCAAATACATCGCATATGTGTGAATACAATATAAGCATACTGAAATGCTTTGAACACTGCAATACATCAGACACTTGAGTCAGGGAGGGAGGGAAAAAAAACAAAAAAAAAAAAAAAAAGCGCCTTCACCTATCTTGGCTCTTATCTCAAGTCTGTGCTGTTCCTTTATATGTTTGACAACGGTGTTCTTTGGTCTCATGGATGGCGCTACTTACAACGTATGAAGTGAACTTCCAAAAACTGGATCCTTCACCACATCCCCCACACCTGTTAGCTTGTTCATTAAGTATCTCTGTGAAGGAAAGCAGACGAGAGTGCTTGCCCTGTGTGGTACAGCTCCCACAAAAACGGATTAAAGGTGTTGCAGCTGTACAACAAAGTCCTTGGGTTTAGCGAACACGTTTCTACACACCGTAAAAGCCCCAACATCTGACGTGCTGGGGTTTTACAAGGCTGCAACGCTGGAAAGTGGGCATAGAAACCGACAAAGCGTTCAAAGGCATTAAAGATCACATTCCATAATTGTTTCCTGCGCTGCGAGCCCGCCGGGACGCCGCGGCACCTGCTCCCGCCGCCCCGGGGCTCCCGGCCGCGGCTCGGCTGCCACCTCCTGCCTCGCCGGGGAAACGCCGCCGGTCCCCGGGAATGTGCCCGACACGCCTGCCAGCCTCAGCACGGGCGCCCGGCACAAGGAAAACGGGGTTTGGGGTCCCCGTCCTCCCAAACGGGATTACTTCTCTTTCTACACTTTGGGAAATTACAACTCATAAGCTACAGGCACCCGTCCATGCAGACCTCCCAGCCTGAGACTCTTCTAAACTCTGTTTTTCAGGAATAAAGCACACTTGGTAGCTTTCTATACTTAAAACAAAATGTCCGTGTGAATGAGCATTATTCATTCCTAAAGAACAAAGCACTAGCAAGCTGGTGCTTCCAAGGAATGAAAACACATAGTAAATGAACATTTCCAAGTGACACACCAACCCCCACACAGGAGCTTGGTGGCACAGACAAATATTCATCACCATTTTTATCCATTAAACCACAGTCTTCATTTTGTTTTACAGGGGCTTGTCTTGAGCAGGGAGGGGGTTGGTTGCTTGGTGGTATTTTTGGTTTTGTTGTTTGGTTTATTTTATACACCGCAGCCTTCATCCCAGTAGAACCTTGGATCATTCTTAGGGTCTGCTGGTTTGCCTTCAAATTTCCTGAGACAACTGTAGAAAAAAATAGCACACAACTGCACTTTTAAATAAAACATAGATGCCAAGAGACTTTAACAGAATGGCACACACAGCCTTTCCTTCCTACCTAATACCTTTAAAATGGCACATGCTTGTGGCTGCATGCATGCATCTTTGTTCTTCTCTTCTGTCCCTTGACTGTTCTCCCTATGCTTTGCCACTCATATGTATTTTTATCGGTGAGAAATCAAGGGCGAGAGAGGATCATCTTGAGGCTCACTGCCAGATTATCTCCGTTTCACTGACTCAGCCTCTCGCAATTGTTGCTCTGCCTCCACCTCCTACTTACCATGTTGAACAGTCTGCCTCTTCCCTTCTTGATATAAGAAAAATCACTCAAAATTTTTGCCCAAAAAGTAGCTTTAGGAGTGTTTTCATACAATTACAAATAGAAAAGGCACATATATTTCCAATAATTTTTATCTGAAAAGGACATGTATATGGGCTGGAGGGTCAGATAGAATGATGATGCTGTTCATAATGATCTAAAAAGGATCAAGATATACTGGTTTTAAAAGAAAGTGTAAAAGTTGTGCTGAAAAACAACTGGTAGATAACTATGAGGGAAGAGTCAGAACCAGCTGAGATTTTTATTTGGAGGGATGGAAGTCAGCCTCTGCAGAAACAGGATTTGTATTTACATGTTTATTTCAAGTACAGTAGCTTGCTAAATTCAGTGCTTGTAAAGGCACTTCTTGTACATGTTCTGACAAACATTCTATTTTGCTACTCTGAAAACAGCAAAGCTGAAGCGTGTTACTTGAATTTTGTCCATTCAAATAAATGGATGAAAAGGAATATATACCATAGCTCTATTGACATATGAACACTTTTATATATATGGATATCTAAGGGTGTTTCATTTTTTTGTGGAGGGGTTCTACAAAACATGACCTCAATTCCCTTAAACACAGTCTTAAAACTAGAAACCTTTTGGTTTTTTCCCTCATTTGCCTTCCTAAACCTGTCCTAAGCATCTGTATTATGTTATCCAACACACTGGCTGCTAACAATACAATCAATACAAAAGGTTACTTAGAGGTCATGGCTTTTTTTCTATCCTCAAAATACAAAGCTTATTTTAACAGGGATATGAACTCTTTCACTGCAGAAAATGTCTTAGAACCACTGAGGTGAGAAAGAAAAAAAAAAAAAAGCATACTGGAATTACATTTTTTTAAAATATGAAAGCAGACAATTTATTTTTTTTTCTGCACATTCACGTAAAATACATTTTTTTCAGTTTCACAACTTGATTATAAATTTTATAGGGTAGGAGCCTGGCATGCCAGGCACTGACATAAATGCCCTTTTCATCACTTTTGGAAAATAGCATCTATTTGCTTACACATTAGTATATTTTAGAACATCAACATACTAACTCTACTGTTCTGCTTCAAAGTATAAAACTTACCTTATCTTAAACCTTAGACTACAGCAAAGATGAACAGATTCCTGACACTGACTGAGCTACAGGACAAGCTAGGTTGATTTGTACCTAAACATTTTCTCCCTTATATATGTATTTTTATGTAACTCTGGTTTTGTGCCTATTAATATTTTAGCAGTATAAAATATTAGATATCAATAAAATAATTATTTTAAACAGACCCATCAGGTACAATCCAAACTGTGTTCGTAATTTTTTTAAAAGCATACTTGTTACTTAAAGTATACTGATTTCATGTAATACTGTGTTGCTCAGAGGTCTTAGTGAAAATATTTTAAATACTTTTACTTACAAACTATAAAAAATCCACCCTAATTGCTTTCGAATTGGAAAGGAGGAGGAAAGCTCCTTAAGACAGTGATTTTCAGATTAGTTTCCATTAGCTCATATAACACAGCTTGGACACTTTCAGAATGAAAAGGAAGAAGCATGATAACAAATGGCTGAAAGTTCAGATATTTGTATAGTGATTTACTTCTGCAAAAGATTTTATCATAATTTAGAGTAGATCAGGTACATTAAGCAGTTGATGTGCACTTAGGGCTTTTTGTGGTGGACTTTCACATACAAATAATGCCAGTGCACCAAGAAATTATGAATGCATGTGGGATCATTACATACAACACATACTAACCACTCCATCTGCTCAATTTATTGAAGAGAATCTCAAAACAAACATTTGCTTGTTGACCAACGGCTCTAAACATTTCTGTGTGTTTACTTAAATGTCTAAAACCATTGAAAAAATAACTTGTCATTACTTCTGCTTTCCTTAAGGCTGAAAAATACAAACCACATCTGAGCTCACCTAACATCAGCCATCTGGGTCAATGGTCTTTGATGCCTAAGAATTTTAGCTTTTTATATTTTTCATGTATTTGTATCTTTGCAGATAGCTAACGCAGAGCCCTAGGTCCTAGTAATTTTCCTGTCCTCTTTCCCTACATTTAGGAATAATAAGCAAACCTCCTAGACATATTTCTAAAATATTGTTTAGTCTTATTCCAAGTAAAAAAAAACAACTACAAGGATGTTCTGTTTTCCAACCAGAATCGGGACCAGAGATAACAGAATTGAGGCAAAGAAGCCCCTGGGCTGCTTCCAGTGGGGCAGGACCCTAGGAATTATTACCTAACCAAGCAACCTTTTTATTGGACAATATGTGATAGGTATCATGATCAATTAACCTTATAAATATTGTAGAATTACCGTACCATGTGCAGGTTTTGCCATATTGTGTACTTGAAAGCTTTCAAGTAAAGGTTTGCTTTTATGTTATCACTCCAGCGTTGCTAGGGAAGATCTGTTCTATTTTCCAGGCATAACACAAATTACAAATCCTAAGGCTTAACATCCCAAACATATCTTCAAGAGATCTTCGAGGCTGACAAATATGTTCAGAGTTCCTTCACATCCTTGGATGAGACCTTTGCAAAGTCTCCAGGAAAGGGAGTAGGTTGCAGGGACAATGCCTGCACCAGCCTCAAGAACACAAACACGAGGAACACTGGCTTGCAGCTGGCATAGCCAGGTTTTCCAAAACAAACAAGGAAGAAAATCAGACAGGTAGAGGCAATTCTAAACCAGAAATGTTAATAAACAGAACATATTGGGGCCTATGCTTGATTTTTTTACAGGATATTTTGAGATTTATCATTAAATATATTTTTTCTATATGTGTGATTAGTTCTCACCTTTCATAAAGTACTTAATGCATTAAATAAGACAGGAACATAATCTTTTCTTGGCAAAGCAGGCAAAGTAAACAACACTGTCCAAATTAATGGCTGAAGCCCAAAAAAGCGGGCTTTTGTGCAGCAGCAAGAGATATGCTGCTGACAAGCCCTGATGCCCCAACAGTTGTGCTACTGCAAAGCACACCAGCACATTACAACAGGACCCTGCTGTGAGCGAGCTGTCCTAAAACAAAAATACTTTCAAGTGAGCTCTCAGGCTCACACCTTAGAAACATGCACATCCCCCTTTAACCAGAAGTAGCAGAGCAGTTGTGACATTCTCCCAGACTCCAAGGAGCTGAAACAGTGAAATATGCACTGTCATGGCAAAGAGGGGAGGTCAGGTACAACCACTGTTCTCCCACAGGAGCCAGTCAGGCCCATGACTCCATCAAAGCAGCAACTGTGCAAATGTGGTGCTGCTGCTGCTGCACTGGTACTGGAGCTTTTATGGCCTACAGTAAAACACCTAACAGAGTGAAAAACAGTAGTGGCCCAGATGACATACAGGTGGTTTTAAAAGAAAATGAGCTTAACTGGTTTCAAGACTTTTAAATTATCACATAGGATGCTCTCCAATGCTCTCTGGAAGTCTGTTCTTGACACGTTCACAATGACTTACCAGAATTTCTTCAAAGCACTTCATTAGCTTTCTACTTCATGGTGAAACATAATTTAGGCCTGAAAACACCTACCCTTCCATACAAAACCACCCAAGCTGTTCAGAAAAAAAAATAATTCTGCTGCTTTTGCCATAAAACATATATCGAGCAAACCATTGTGTTATACCAGTAAAACATGCAAAATTTCTTTTATGTTCAAAAGGAAAACATGCAAGTGACATTAAGTATGATGAACAGAAATCAAGGTCATCCTGGAATCCCAACTCTGATGTCTTTTATTTCCATTCCCGTGTTTGGTGCTGTCTAACCACATCCATTCTGGAGACCAGTAATGTACCCCCTTGGGTAGGAGGGCTACAACCTCAAGTAGAATTCCAAAGCCTACTCCAAAAACGTATCTGAAATCCGGCAGGACACATCAAAATCAGCACATCTTCTAGTTAAATTAAAAAAAAAAACCTTTGATCAAGAAAGCAGGAAGATATTGGCTCTCTTCAGTCTACAAAGCAGGGGCCTCAGAAAAGCATTTACTAAGTGATGCAGCATGAAGGACTAGTAATCACTTCCTTGTCTCAGCCAATTTAGAAAAATAAACTTTTACTAAAAGTCAAGGTGAATCAAAAGCTGTGAGTGGAATCTGGTTCTCAGGAAATTTTTGAAAAAAAAACCAAACCCCTAGGGATAATCTTAAGTAAAAAGAATAAAGCAAACTTCATCAGTTCTCCAACGCTTACCCTCCATAGGCTCCAAGGTCACTTCTTGTAATGCTCCATTTCCTGGAAAAGCCCCGATTTGACACCTAAGCATTATGGTAAGAAAATTTTGATTTCAACATAATTTCTTGTTTCAAAAAACATTTAGGAAGTGTTGATTCTACCCCAAAGAAAAAAAACTTGGCATGAAAAATTACATTCCCTAGTACTAACATCCATTGCTATGTAAAATGGTGACACTGAAAAAAAAAAAAAAATTCCTGAACATTTACTGAGGCATCATTCCACTGCAGCAAAAGAAACACAGCCTAGCAAATTTGCTTGTAAACTACAGCTCCCCTTACATGAATCCCTTCATAGTAATTCAGAGGAAATGTAATAACCCAGCTACTGCTAATGTTGCCAATCCACTGGCAGAAATCAAGCACAAAAAACATTTTGATGATGTTATTTCTCTCACACCAAGTTAAAACATGTTAAATGAGTATTTTGTGAACTTAAATAGTTTGTGTGAGCTGGACTCTTCTCAACTTGTTTGCAGGCTTAACACTTACCTATTAAATCATGGAATAAATTAGGTTGGAAAAGATCATGGAGTCCAACTACAAACCAAACACTGCCAAGCCCACCACTAAACCACGTTCTTAGGTGTCACATCTAGAAGTCTTTCAAAAGCCACCAGGACTGCTGATTCCACCTCTTCCCTGGGCAGCCTGCTCCAATGCCTGAGCGTATTTCCTAATACCCAGTCTGAGCCTCCCCACAGTTTTCTCTTAACCTGTAACTTGCTGCTTTGGAGAAGATACCCCCACCGCATGGTTCCCACCCCCACCAAGCCTCCACCAGGTAAACAACCCCAGCTTCCTAACTGGCTCCAGACCCTTCAAAAGATTTGCCATCTTCCCTTGAGCAAACTCCAGTACCTTAAGGTCTGATTTCTGAGAACATGCATGAAGTTTACCAAAAGGATACAGACCTCATAGATTTGAATAGCTGACCTTATTGACTGCACCTGAAAAAGCTACAGAAGCCTTTTTAACAACCCAAGTCACCCAGATCTAGCTACTATCAAGTAGTAGACAGGGCCAAAACTAAGAGACCCTTTAAGAGCCTAAAGAGGAGCTGTAAGAAAACTAACTCTGGGCTCAGCTGGAGAAGATGCCTGCCTTCACCCTCACACTTATGACTAAAGATATCAAAAGAGGAGTTACAAACCGTAATGAAAATTTAATTTGATTCAAGAGCCTGAAAACAGATAAACATTCCTATCTGCTCAGCCCCACATATTCACATTCACATCTTATATATCAGCATAACAGTGCAATTCCTTATGACTCACTCCACTTAAGAGCTACTCTGCAGAAAATTTAGGACACATAAAACTTGCGAGAGAATAAAAATCACACCTTCCAGTCTGAATCTCTTGCTTCTAAAAAAAGACAAAATAAGAGTTCTGAACACCAACTAACTACTGCAGAAAACAAAACAGTGGACAAGTTAGAAGTTAAAACACTGCCTCATCTGAGCAAGTGAAATTCAACTACTTGGCTACCCTACCTACTCAGAACTACAGAATCAGATCTACAAGTGCATGACAATACTACTTAAAAGATGCTATCACTCATAATTTGAGGTAGAAGAACAAGGAAAACACATTTTGTGCCCTCTAAGTTCCCATGATAAATTAAGAAATGATTCATAAAGATCCCACCACATCTCAGAAGACTTGGTAAACAGTTAAGGCCTTTCTCCTCATTGATCTGAGCAGAGGGACACAAATTTTTATCACAGAGGCAGCAATACTTTAGACAAGTTACTCAGAATCTTGGAAATACAGACCAAAGCACTACCAAGCAAGGATAGTATTAAACTGTCTGCATTATTTCAACCTGAATCTGTGCCATGTTCTAGCTGGTAACTTCTGGGGTAGGAGCAGGAAACAGAATTACCCTAAAACAGGAATGGCAGGGATCCCCCCAAGTCTTTTTAGCAAACTGACACAGTTAAAATACTATTAAACTGCATCAACATTTGCTAAGTTTTTGCATATTCTGATGCTATCCTTTGCAACTCAAAAACAGCTGCTCCACAGACACCAAATCATTAATCACACGTACACTAGACTGGTTCAAAATTTATTTGTCATTCATTTCTTGCACTTGAAGTACTCTTCAATGACATCTTTGGCCTGAGATTCCTTGCCATAGTCCTGTAAGACAAAATAACCCATTATTAATATACAGACCCATCCTGAATTTTTCAACTGTTTTCCACAAGGACAAATGGGATTCTGACACTTTTTCACAAGGAATTCCCAAAATTCCACACAAGTAAGCTCAAGCAATTTTCCAGTTCTTCCCTTGCTTTTTAATAAGGCTATTCTAATAAAGTACTGTTCTATTACATTCAAACGTAACACCCACTGACAAGGATGCAAACAAAATCTTTTCTGCTTAAAGCAACTTAAGTATAAAAGTAGTATAACTACAAAAATGCATGCAGAAGGCACTAGTCTTGATTGTAAAGATGTAGCCATCTCTCGGGACCTCAGAGACCACAAAGTCTTCAAGGCTCGTACTGTGGCTTTACTTTGCCAGTGTTATTGTGAAATAAGCTCCGCAAAACATTTTAAAGTTGTGCAGACACACTGAACTGGCTTTTTTTTCTGAAGCAAAGCTTCCTATCTTCTAGGTAAGCCTTTCCTTTTAATGATTACTAGCAGGTAGGCACAGATACTTTGAGGACACAACCATTAACTCACAAAATGTACACAAGTAAATAAACATGATGGGGACTATGAAACAGAAAAGCAGCTTATGTTCACTTTTAACAATATAACAAAATTCAGGAGCTGTATTTAATTGTTCCTTATCTAAAGCAACCTTTGGTTTACGACCAATCTTCAAAAGTCAAGAAATAAAGACATAATTCACCATCTTACTTTGACAACCACACAACTGCAGCCCACCACTTTGCGAGGTTTTCCTTCTCTGTCGATCTTGCAGAGACCCACCCACTCGCCCAGCTTCTTATTGTCATCAACCTGTGCAGAGAAACACATCACATTAGAGTCACTTGCCATTTCTGGCACGCGTGGCTCCAGCCAGAGGCTGCTGTACTGTCAGAAGCATTGGGTAACGGATGGCTGCTTTCCTCACAGGAATCAGCAGAGGGAGCCAAAGTATCATCATTGTACAGCTCGAGCCTCCCTGGAGTCACAGGAATGCTCCCCTTGCCCTTCACTCCACCAGAATTCATTTTAACTGTGCAAAATAACCAATCCACACTCCTTGCCACTTATATCCACAGGTTTTGTACTTGGAAAAATGGCAATCACACAGAACTAGAACAATCTGCTGCTAAGGGAAGCTCTGCCTAGGTAAGCCATACACAGAATTACAGCAGTGTTCTTAAGGTTCAGCTCTCTACATGCTGCAACAAGCAGCATAACTGTCCCAAACTTTTGTCTCATGTCGACACTCACCTTTATTAAGTTGATCTGATGTTCTGCACAGAGTGCTTCAACTAATTTTACATATGTGGGTTCATCACAGTTTGAAGCCAGAACACAGAGATGGGCTTGGCGTCTGAAAAAAAATGAGAACTGACAGATGTTACTTTAGACATTAATTGAAATTTCTTGACAATCAAAACCAAAAATAACTGAATTCAGCACATGCATTTCTAGAGAACCACTTCCTAAGTCTTAACTTCTGGTTATGAAACACTGTAAGCTTTTGAAATACTAAATTTACTTTTGATGTGATTTGTCACTTTCTACATTTTTCATGTATACGTTACAGGCTATTCATACATTGTTAGCTTTATCCTCAGATTCTATTCCTGTTTCAAAAGCTTCTAAAAGTGCCACTAAATAAATTTTCAGCCATTGGAAAAAGGTTTGATGACTGGGTAAACACCAGATCCCCTACAGAACTGTCACTTCTACAAGGCAACCAAGTTACAAGTCACTTTTTCTTATTTAGCAGATTATAGTAATTTAACATTAGGACTGTAATTACTATAAGCTTGAATTTCCATGTCAAGGTGTTTTAAGTTCTTCAGAACAATCTTTTCTACTTACGTTCAGAGAAGCTGTTATGACAGGGCCCCAATTCTAATTAGGATCTTTGTATACTGTGGTACAATGTTAAGATACCAAAGGGATACCTGACAACAGAGAGAGCTGAGTAGGTCTTCTATGCTTTACCTAATGCAACGTGACCTCTGCAAACAAAGTCAGTTTTTCCCCTAGAAAGACCTTCATCAGGAGTGTCACCAGAATGCCAGAAACGTTTCCAAGCAAGAACCATAACACACAAACGTGTACAAACCTTACACACATCATCCTTTAAACGCACAGCTTATAAAGCTGTAGCTGAACTCACAAGAACTTAAACAAACCGGGTGTCAGTCACCCAAGTTGAATTTCTCTGCCCTTGTTTTGTGTCTTGTCCTAGAGGATTTTGCATACAGGTTTGTCAGACAGCAGTTATCACTCACAGGAGTGAAGGGGTATCCGACTAACTGTGAAGTCATCACCCAAACACTGTAGCTTCACATTAAAGCAGAATTTTCTTGTCAGGCAAGTATGGATTTGCATATGAACACACACACACATGCAGTGCATATATGTACCTATATATACAGATGTACTTTGCCTTACAAAAGACTGTAACTGATCACCCAGTGACTGGCAGATAAGTTCAATATTGTTTCAATATTGCACCTTGACAATTTACTGTTGCAACATGCAAAAAAGAATATACAGAAGCTATGAATTTAAGGCTTGGCCATAAAAAGGAAATTACATCTTCAGGAAAAGTCTGAAATACATACGAACCAGATTAGAATTTTATTACGTTTTGAAAATACTTTATTATCTCTAAAACATAAGGTTCTTGAGATCCAGATTTCCACAGCTACATAGAGCCAGCATCGTCCCATTTTCTCCATAAAACCCACACACCCACGTGAATACCCGATGGCACTGAGGCCACAAAATGACAGAACCAGATCCTGCTGATCTTGAATCATCGAGTTTAGCTTCTATATTTTAAGACTCCACTTTAAGGCCTCAAACCAGAGATTACAAAAAACAAAAATTACTGACAGAGAACTACAGTCTTGCTCAAGTTTTAAACTGAACACCTGGACAAAATGTCCGCTGCAGGTGTTCAACATACCTCATCACAAGGTCTCACCCAGTTTCACTATTCACAGTAGAGAAACTGGTGACACCACACTTACTTGTCCAAGGCTTTGGCTGCTTCACGGATACCGCGAGCAAGGCCATCGTGGATAAGTGCGGTCTTCAGCACTTCTTGCAGAGCGGTGTTAACATCCATTACACCTCCAGCAGTAATGCTAAAGAGAAGACACACAATGTTCGGATCGTGCCAACAACATTCAACTAAAAGCAAAGCTTCCCGTTCACCTGCAGGCATCAGGCCATTAAAAATGCACAGAAGAAAACCAAGTTAAATATTTAAGCCAAAGGAAGAACAGACGAAAGATGAACTGGAATGAAGCTAAGGCATCAAATCGTACTGGCGAGCCACCGAGCCATGCTGCCTCCATGCTCTTTTGGCGAGGAAAGGACGCCATGCGCACAGCGGCCCTGCCCAGCAGACCCCGCGCTCATCTCCCGGCCTGCAGGAAGCACGCAGCAGCACCGCCGGGGCCGGCACACACGGCACAGCCAGAGCTCCCAAGCGGACGCGCAACGGAGCGACCCGGTCCCTCCGCCCGCCGCCCCCGACGGCCCCGGCCCTGCTCACCCTTCCTCGGCCATGGCGCTCTCGGTGGGTGCGGTCCCCGCCTGGGTTCCTACTGCAAATACAGACACAGGCCGCCTCGGTGAGCGGCGCCGGCCGCCCCGGGGCCCCCGCCCGGCCCGCTCCCGCCGCGATGGCCCGAGGGCCGGGGGGATCCCGCCCGGCCGGGCCCCGGCGCCATCGCGGACACTCACCCGGCACCACCGCGCGCCGCTGCACAGAGAGGGGGCGTGCCCGCCGCCGTGCGCTCTTATAGCGCGACAGGACCCCGGACCGCGCGCGCCTGCGCGGGCGCGCCGGGGCTGCCCGCCGTGGTGCCTGATCTTCGGGCTGCACGCCGCGTGTCCACGGGAGAGGAAGATTAGTGCAAGTTTTAAACCAACAGCTGGGAAGTGGTTTGAAACAGAAATTAAAGGATGAAAGTGAACAGCTGTAAGCAATAGCTGCAAATGGCTTTGTCAAATACTGTATGGGAGACTGTGCTATTATCAATGACTGACCCCAGCAGTCACAGCAGAGGCCCTTCCTCAATGAGGATTAAACAAAGCCTCACAAGAAAGTCATTTTGCTATTTTCCAAGGAAAGAATGGTGCAAATTAAGTCTCCGAAGGAAAACTATCACCCAAGAGGTTCCATAAAAAGAAATAGTTATTTTAATGGAAAAAAAAAAACACTTTTAAGTGCTTAAAGTATCCATTTGATTTGGGGGAGCAGCCACTGGGGGAAAACCAACTGTGACAGCTGGACAGGAGTCACCTAGGGGTGGATCACCAGCCAGGGGTCACCTGGGCTGCTTCCCTAGGGCAGGAAGTGCACCTAGTGCTGCCAAAGCGGTCTGGCCTCACCTGGCCCCAGCCCTCTGTCACTGGTGGCCAAGTGATGAGGAGCATGGGGAAAACACCCTGATTCCCCTCTCTGCCAGCGGGTCAGAACACTGAGCTGTAGATTGGAAACCTCAGAAGTGTGGCTGCTCACCCCTGTTCCCGTCACACACGCACAGGTGATTCGGCTGATGGCGAGTGCATCATGGCCACCGCACTGCAATGCGTTCCTTGCTCAGGTGATGTCAGTCTGACACTGGGCTTTGTCCATCCCACCTGCTTCAGACTGGATGACTTGACTGTTGAGTAGTCTACGTCACCATCTTTGTGAAAAGTACATAGTGACAAAACAGAAGAGAAATAGGTAACAAATATCGGTAGCCGTGGTTTGTGGCTAGTGCAATCAAACACATTTGTCACCAGCGTTGTCAGCCACCTTTTCACCTTCCATATGTTCTTCCTTGGTCTTCCTGGTGTTGCCAAGCAGCAGGATGTAGGCTAAATACAGCTAGGGAAGAGACACTTCCACACAAAGGGACTCACTGGAGCTGGTCAGGGCAGAGGAGGACAGAGAGGAAAAGTGGAACCCGTTTGGCTGTCCCGGAGCTGTCCTACACATGCCCCCAGCTCAGGCAGCACAGCCTTTCAGAGCCTGCCCCAGGGAAAGGCCCGGCTGGGGACTGCAGCACTTCCAGGCTCCAGCTGTGAGACACAGCTCATGACAACTCTGAGGCAGTCACGTGCATTTACACTACAGAGGTCTAGGAGGGGCAGAAGCCAACCTCTGAGCAAGTCAGGGAGAGAAAGACACAGTATGGAGGCTGTCCCTTCCCTGCAAGCTGAGCTACCAAGGTCAAAGTGGGTGGGAACAACAGTGCCCACTGCTGGGCAGCCTCTGGGATGCATTTGGCACCTCCAATGCTGCCATATATTGCTTGAAACTCTGAACTGTAACTCCTGTTGCAATATCCCAGTGAGTTGCAACCACTGCAGTCTCAACACAGATATTCTAATTTAGCAGCTCCTGTGAGACATGTGGTCTTGACTTCTTCCCTCCTTCCTCCACAAGAAGTGGGAACATATTTCCTTTTTACTGCTCAGAAAGCATGCAAGCACATACAAATAATACTGCCCACTTTTTTACCATCTCTTCAGGGAAGAATGTTTTTCCCTATATCCACCAGTCACTTAATCTTCTTGTGCCCTTGAAAAGCCCCAAAGGCACCTTATCTATACAGTAGTTTTTGTACTGAGTGGAACAAAATACCATTATCTCCCCTAAAGGTGTTGAAAGGATAAGAAGTCTGTATGCAGCCTAAGACACAGCAGAATCTCCAGGAAGTGCTATATACGTTCAGCCCAGGAAATGGAAGTATGCACATCTGAAAGCTTTGCATTATAGCAAAAATTATAATAACAGTCAATGTATAGTCTAATATTCTAGCAGCAGAACACTAAAAAGCAGTTTTTCTAGAACAGTTGCAAGAAAACAAAGCTGTGCTGAGATAAAAATTATGTATATGTAGAGAGGAGGTTTTCATTGGCACTGATCTCTGTGTGGACGTGTTGATAGAGCCCAGTAGGAGTCTTTTATTTTTGTCTAATAACTAATGAAAGTGTGTGATCCTGTTGGAAGGTCTGCTTCATTGCACAGTGTGAGCTCAGCATTCTGCATGCTGTTGGTACTACTCCACCTGCTCCACCTTTCTTTCATATTCCTAGAAGCAGTAGCTAGTTTTTTAAGCTCTGCATTTTCCCTTGGAGTTATGTTCACTGAGTACCCTGCAGTTCAAATACTGGCATACAGCCATGGGGAATGACATGTTTAAGCCAAGGATTGCAGTCCAGTGCTAAAAATATTTCCAGTGCACTTGATGCTGGTTAGTGGTGTAATGAGAGTGCTAGAAAATGAGGAGCTGCCAGATGCAGGGCAAGAGCCGGGCTGAGTTCTAAAGGGCTGAGGTGGTGTCAGCGCAGATGCTGACCTGCAGCTTCACAGAGCAGCCAGCCCCAGCAGAGGAACTCGGTCCTCTCAAAATCTGGTTATACTACAAACAGCATTACATCTTACCTGTAAACTTCGATTTGGGGAGAGGAAGACAAGCTGCTGCCACATGGCATTCAAGAATTTTTATTCTCTCCAGCCTGCTGTTCTGAGTGATCCATTTGGACTCATCATCTTGCTGCATGTATTTGAAAATCCTCTGGTTATTAACTACTACCCTTTGTGCTTGCCGTTCAGTTCCTTGATTCTCCCTGACTGTCTCCCTTTCCAGGCTGGCAGCCTTCCTTTCTTTTTTCACTCTGAAAAAAATGGAAACTGAACTTTTTCAGAAGAGCAGTATGGCAGTTCACTCTTGTCTCAGCCATCCTCTTCCTGCTTCTTTTCCCCATTATCTCTCCTTGTCTCTTGCTCTGGTAACATTTATCTTCCTCTTGTACTCACCCTGACAACCACAACCCATGTATTCTTCAAAATGTCAGACTTCAGGAGTAGTTTAAGTGCCATATGTAAACTGTGGAGACTCAGGAACTGAGTAATGAGCAGTTTAGACAGTGGAACAGTGTGGTGAGGCAGCCATATAGGCAGATGAAAGTATCAGGTATTGCAAACTCCCAAGAGAGGTCCATGACACTGCTAAACTCTGAACAATAAGTTCTGATTTCAGTCCTGAACAATCCTTGCAAAAACTTACTTTCATCTCACATCTGTCTCTAGAAATACAAAACACAGGCATGTGCAATAAATAAATGTCAAAGGATAGAATTATCTCATTTTCCTTGCAAAACAATCTTGGGGAAAATCAAGCTGGAAGCCTTCTTGTTCTATATCCACAGAAGTTCTGCTCACCAGCCCAGAGGGGAGAGATGAATATTTCCAAGTGCCTCCAGATATGGAATAGAACACCCACCCACGTGCAAGAGATGTCTGTGTCAAATTTCAAGTGCTTGGAGAAATTATTGGAGATATTGTTCTGGAGTTTCAGAGAGAGGACAAACTATGGTATTTCAATACCAATTTGAAATTAACTAAGGCCTTGATTCATGATAACTGAACAAAACACTTTGCTGGTTTCTGTTGCCTTCCACAGATTTTGCATGAGATGCTAAAAGGATGTGGTTATCATGTGGTCACATTGGAGTAATTTTAAACTATTTCCCAATAGCATTGTGCAGCTGCTGACAAAAGAAAAATAATATGTAAAATGCACTAAGGATTTTCTTGATTGCAATGCAAGTCTTTCTAAGATCTTTACAACTATACAGAGCAATAATAAGGAATATGTATTCCCACATGTGCTGAGCATTTCATAATGTCCTGAATATCCATGAAGGAAGCTACTCTTAAAGCAATTGCCCTTCATATAAAAACCACAAGATTTTTACCCGGTGGACATAAGCCATGAATTTGACTCTATGTCTAGCATTTTTAGAGAACTAGTGCTCTAAGCCTTGAATTCTGCATACAATTTGGGATCTGAAAGAAAGAATACATGTTATTAAAGTTGTTGCAGGTGTGACATAAGAAAAGTTTGTATACTTTTAATATATATATATATATATATATATATATATATATATATATATTTGTAGTTGGCTGGTAACAGGTCCTCGTTCAAAGGTTAGCAACTATTTGTAGCTGTACTGGTTTTGGCTGGGTTAGTGTTATTTGTCCTTACAGTAGTTGGTATGGGGCTGTGTTTTGGATTTGCGCTGTAAACATTGTTGATAAGGCAGGGATGTTTTAGTTTCTGCTGAGCAGTGCTTACACAGAGCCAAGGCCTTTTCTGCTTCTCACCCCACTGCAACAGTGAGGAAGCTTAGGATGCACAAGGAGCTGGGAGGGGATTCAGCCAGGACAGCTGACCCTAACTGACCCACAGATATCCCATACTGTATGGTGTCATGCTCACCATATGTAGAGCTGGGGGAAGAAGAAAAAAGTGGGGGACATTTGGAGTGATGGCCTTTGTCTTCCCACGTAATGGTTACATGTGATGGAGCCCTGCTTTCCTGGAGATTGCTGAACAACTGCCTGCCCATGGGAACTAGTGAAGAAATGCCTTGTTTTGCTTTGCTTGCATGCATGGCTTTTCCTTCACTAAACTGTCTTTATCTCAACTCATAGGTTTTCTAACTTTCGCTCTTCTCATTCTTTGCCCAATCCCACTGGGAGGGAGTGAAGGAGAGGATGTGTGGGGCTGAGTTGCTGCCCGGTGTTAAACCACAATGATAGCTTACTAAGAATATGTGAGGAACTAACCAACATGTTCTATCAACAAGTTTCTTTTGGCAGTAATGAGCAATGCATAAGCAAGGAAGTTCATAGCCATGTTAGCCATGTTTCATTATTGGAGTCGTATCACTGCTACTTCCCACACTTCCACCTTCTGTGCACACTGACTTTATCAAAATCTGACTCTATAGGCTTTCTTAGGTTACTCATCTGTAATTGTTAATGAAGGGAGGATCAGGGTTTGAAAGTAGTTGGAATCTGTGGAGTTAAGGCTGGAAAGAGCAAGTAGTTGAAATAAGAACTGTTTCATCTCCTGAAGATAATTGACTGCATCTCCAGCCACAAAAATGAATGAATGCTTAATTCTCTTGTCACGATTTTATTATTTCTCTATAAGTTTCTCTTATTCACTCTATTTGTGTGTCATATTTGGAATATATCATGCTTTTGTTATTATCCTTTTGTGAACTCATGATGACTTGCAAGTGCTCTTCCTTTTTTTTTTTCTTTTTTTTTTGGGGGGGGGGGAGGGGGTAAGGCTGCTCAAGACCCAATATCTATGAAAGGATTTATGTTTACATCTTTTTCTGAAGGTAGAAAGGAAAAGTTCAAGGTACTTCTTAGGGACTTTTCAACAGCCATAATATATGCCACACAAAATATGTTCTCAAAGTAGTCTTCAGCAAAGGAACATGTTGTTTTTCTTTGTGGCTGCGAAATAGCTTTTAAGTTTCCTAATCTTGTGCTAAGAAAGTGGTTCTGCTTTTTTCTGTCATGTAGAATGTGAGTTTCTAATTTAGGTACATGGCAATGTTTGTTCTGAAATGTCCTTTTAAAGTGTCTTAATATTGTAACTGGTGAACAACTAGATGGTATACCGGTGGTAACTAGATGGAATACTGATAGCTTAGTTAAAATAGTGCTTTCAAGACGTAATTACTGTTTTTCCTCTCCAAGCAACAGGTGGTCTGTCTCTTATTATGTTTGGAAGTTATCCTCAGCTCCCATCTCATCACCTGAGTCACTTTCCCGTCCTGCGGATTGGACCTTGAGCCAAATGCACTGATTATGCCATCTCTTCCTCATCTCCAGCTTGAATTTACTCCTGGCCAGTTTACAGCTATTAATCCTTGCGGCAGCGCTGTCGTTAAGCCGTTGTGTCATGGATCTTGCAACTTGCTGGAGGCTGTGTAATAATCGGCGATCTCGCTTGGTCTGCTAATGTTACCAATGTATCGTGAACGCCCTGGGCCAGGTGCGCAGCGCACCCCAGCACCAGCAGGTTGCCATCGCACTGCGACAAAGCCCGACGCTCTCCGCTTGCTGCGGGCGGTCCTGGGGCAGCTGTGGGCCCGGGGCGCGGCGGCCCCACCCGCGGGCCGGGCATGCTCAGTGCCGGCGGCCGGGCTGGCGCTGGCCCCGGTGCTCGCGGAGCCCGCGGCCGCTGCCACACGGGCGGCGGGAGGCGCCGCTGCGGCCCCATGGGCAGCCGGGCTGCGGGCGGCGAGCAGCCCCCAGGTGCGAGGCGGCGGCGCCGCGCGTCCCTCCGCCGGCACGGCACGGCACGGCCCGGTCCGGGGGCAGCGGCTCCCCCGCGGGCTGCGGGCGGGCCGGGAGCGGGAGCGCAGGGAGCGGGACGGGGCTGTCGCCGGGGCCGCGCCGCTGAGGCGCAGCGCACACGGCGCGGGCCGGGCCGGGCAGCTCCGGCTGCAGCCCCAGCGCCTCCGGGGCGGGCTGAGGGGCGGCTGCGGCACATGCGCTGCGGCCAGGTCTGCCCTCCTGCACGGGGCAAAAGGCAGCGCGGCTCGACTCCGTTCTCAGAGCCGGGAGGGTACAAGTTTGTGTGGGTTTTAGTTTTCCAACCTAGTTTGTAAATTGCTCTCCTCTGTCAGCTTGTAATGCTTCGTTATTATTTTTATTCGGTATTTTTAGATGATGGCGTGTCAGAAGCAGTTGGTGAGGAATCAAGACGGCTTACCAGAGAACAGCTTTTTACAATAGTGGCAGCAGCTTCTATAAATTTCAGTTCAATGATATGCTACTCAATTCTGGGACCCTTTTTCCCTTCAGAGGTAAACAAGCAATTTAGTCAGCTACTCTCTTCATTACATTTTTGCATATTGAAACTTTTAGAGATATCTTGAACTCCATTGGACATTTGTGGCTGGCTGTAAGCTCCGAGTTCAGACTTTTCAGTTGTGGGAATTCAGTGATAGGATCATGCTGTTGTAGCACATAAAATGGTGACTTGAATCTTGTCCATGGACTAATTTACCTATGACTGCAGAGGAGACAGCAAACTGATGAGATGAGATAGGAGTCAAAGTGGATTCTTGCAGAAGTGAAACATTTTTTTGTTCAGTGTTGCATAGTAGTTTTGTAGAGCTGAGCTTAAACTCTGTCAATGTCCTGACTTGGATTTCTGTACCCTAGCCACTCAATAACTTTATAGCTTCCTGTTAACTCAGTCTGGGCCATCATTAACTGTGCTAACTTTCTGACCTAAGAAGGGGGAAAAAAATAAAATCTCTGCTTTTGTTGAACGAATACAATGTTTAAATATCAGATGAAATAGATGGTCATGGTGCCTTTGCAGCAGAAGTGCATTTCTCTCATGACCAAAATGTTACGAGGTATTTACAAACAAATTTTATTTTATTTTTTTTTTGTCTCAGGTATTTACAAAGAAATATTCTTTTTGTCTAAATATTCCTATGTACTGCTTGTGCCCAAGTGAGTGTATTTGACCAGCTAAATATGTAAAAAATTGTCTGATGCTGGTTATGGGGTGGTGTGTCACAGTGAAGAAAACAGATATTGCCATTTACTGCCCTCTCACTGTGCAAGTTTTGTAGCTAGTGCCCTTGCACACTAACTGAAGCCACCTTTATATAGTCTGGCTGCCTGTTCTGCAAATAACACAACATTTCTAATCACTGACAAATTAACCTTGGTTTTCCCTTGATGACATATTAGAAGTGCAACGTGTCTTTAAATTTTGTTGTTACCTTATGAGTCCCTACTGCCTTTGAGAAAAGAAATTGCTTTCTAAAACTAATAGGCATTTCTCGCATTAATAGACAATTAAAAAAGATTTAAATATCCAAGGCATGAATGTTACTCACTTTAAGAATTTGACTCTGTCAAACGTGTCATGGTTGTGATCTTTTTTGCAGGCAGAAAAAAAAGGTGCCAGTAACACAATTGTTGGCCTGATTTTTGGATGTTTTGCTTTGTTCAATTTCTTGACTTCTTTAATATTGGGAAATTATGTAAGTATAATTGAAGCTGTAACCTTTTTTCTGTGATGACACAGGCTGATACATGAAGACAGTTCTGCAAGCCTGAGAAAACAGATGTCTCTTCAGTACTGCTCCTGCAACTTTCTGTTTGCAGGAGCTGGAGTCTGACTAGTCAGTCTGAACATGATCTAGGTCTTGTCAGTACTCTTCTGTTGTTCCTGAGAGTAGCACAGAGCAACAGACATGTAACTGTTTTGTTTCTCTGGTTACTCTTCTGTTTGCTTTAGAGTAATCTGATGATCAATTCTGCTTTCTATGACCTCCTTTCTCCTACACCCCCTTTTTATTTGTTGCACTTACTTATATATTCTGTTTGCCTTTGATGACATTCTTTAAGGTATTTTGTTTTTGTTTTGTTTTTCTTTAGTTAGCTGCACCTCTTCTTTTCTGGTATGTTGTCCTTTTTTTTTTTTTTTTAACATTTGCTCCTGTTATGACTCTGCTGCTTAACTCAGTTTCTTCTTCAACTTCATTATATAGTAATATGAGAGAAATGTCTCCAGTTCTTGTAACGTGAGCCTTCCCACAGATTCAGGATTTTTCTCACGTTGAAGAAACCACAAATAAATTATATAAATGTATGTTTGTTTATGAGTTGGAGCACTGCAGTCTATGCATTATTTGCTAGGGCTTCTCAGGATCATTCCCTAAGCTGGGGCTGCTGCAGAGTCAAAATCGTCTCTGTCTTTGGCTGGGCAGCCTCTTTGCTGACCCTGTGGTGAGTGCTTTTCCCTGGTGCTGAGGTGGCTCATAAAGTGTCACATAAGTGCCATTTCTAAGTCCAAATCTTGGTGCCTGTAGTGGCATTCAGCTATGGCACAAGCCTCACCAAGTACTTTACAGGGGAGAGTGAGAGTGCCACCCTCACTGCAGACAGCTGAAGTGAGCATCAATAGATCTGCACAGTGCAAGCAATCAGAGATCCTGAGGGTTTCAGTGAACTCAGCAAAAAATGGGCTTTAGTAATAATGGCTGAAAGGCATGGATTTTGTTCAGGCCTGAACAAAAAAGGAGCCTGAAATACCTACTGTCCTTAGGGGAAGTTGCAGCATGGAGTTAGAAGCTCAGCTGTACTTTTTAGTGGGATTGAGTTGGCTTTATGGCATGCCTCCCATCATCCTTCACTCTGGTGAGAGTCTGAAATGAAGAAAGATGGGGTCCTTCCCTGGTTATGAATGGGGAGACCTGCAAATACCATGCTTCCCATGCCAAAGCTTTGTGCTGTTAAGGGTTGTCATAAATTTGCTTAAAAATCAGCTTGCATTGGCGCTCACTAGCCAGGTACGTGATGGGTGTTGTTGGCCTTGCCTCAGTGATAGTGCTGGAGGGGAGGTTTGGAAACAAACTTTCTGCTTTCTGCTTATAATGAGGAATGCTGCTGTTTCCTGCTGCTCTGCAGAAGCTGCAGCATGCTGCTGTGAAATAGTTAACTGCAGCGTTGTCTTACCTTCTAAAATTGGGTTAAGTCACTTAAGTCACAATGGTTGTTCAGACTGTTTTTATGTTCATTATTGAATGAAGGCACACCAGCCGAAGCAGTGTTTCCCAATCTTTTAGCTACAGGTGCTATGAAGTTCCCATAATTTTTTGATTTCTTAACTTACATTGAAAATTTTTGATCTTTCCTTGAAATACTAACATATAAAAATGGTATTTAATTTACAGCTTTCAGAAATTGGAGCAAAATTCATGTTTGTGGCAGGGATGTTTGTTTCAGGATGTGTGACCATTCTGTTTGGGTAAGTAATTTCTGTTGCTTGGTTTTGTTGCATTTGTCTTCTGATCATTTTCATCCATATGAAAAGATGGACACAAAACAAAATAGAAACTCTTGGGCACCTTTTCTGTGTTGGTTAGGTCATCTAACTTCTTGCATCTTTAATTTTTATCTACCTCTTGTAAAGCAGAATGAACACTTCTCCCTTTCACTAGGTTTCAGAGTCTGTTTAGTACTTTGAAAGCAGAGGACATAGGTTCTGTTCATTTAAGTAGTAGTTCCTGGATGGCAAGAAGCCTGTCAAAGTGCAGGAATAAGAAAACTATTTCTGCGTAATGTTTTAATTATTTTTTTCTTTAAAATATTGGGCTTAAATGGGAAGCTTTGCCTGGCAGGTGGAGAGGCTAAGTCATTAATTTTAGAAAAATAAATGCTTTATTAAAAATGAAGGAATCTCTTATTAGTTAGTTCTAACACATTACATCAGACTTCTTGCACAGGTGCTTGGAAAAGCTATGAAATACAACAAAGGTTTTTGCAGGTTATGGTTTTCATGCTCTTTTCACTGCCAAGCAGAGGGGAAAAGGAGAAAGCTGCCAGAAATAGTTTGGTGGAGTTTGAGTGATTTTACTGATGTGGTTCAAAGGTAAGTGGTAATAGAAAGCATTGAGTGTCTTGTAACTGTGTCTTTTAATAAGCAAGAAATTATACTCTTAGGCCTTTAGTAGATGGCTTCTTCCACCCTGAGAGAGGTCCAATTTAGTGTTGGGATTTTTCTTTTTCAGAATGCTTGACAAGGTGCCAAGTGGACCGATGTTCATCAGTTTCTGCTTTTTAGTAAGAGCAATGGATGCAATAAGTTTTGCAGCAGCAATTACAGCTTCGTTCTCCATCCTTGCAAAGGCATTTCCCACTAATATAGCTACTGTCATGGTAAGTTCAGAAAGCTCTGTTCCAGCTGAGTACCAGCAATATGACAAATTGCCAGTGGGCAGCTAAAATCAGGAGGAGAAAATCTGTTGTCTCCTCTGCAGGCTTGTTTGAAATCATCACGTAATGTTTTGTTTGTAATCTAGAAGCACAATCCTAGAATGAGTTTAGACCTTAGCATGACTCTGGTTAGATATAAATTAAGCAGTATTTATTAGTTTCTTGTGCTTTGAAGACAGCTGACCATTGGTGGCAGTAGTTATCTCTTCAGTGAAAATTAAGACAAAATAAATAATAAAATACTAGTACAGCTTTTAGTGACTACTTCTACCTGGATAGTAAGGATCCATGTGAGTTGATTTAACAAATGATAAATTAATTCGAATGATGTTGATTTAAATGACTGAAAGAGGCAAAACTGAAACATTTTTGGCTTATTTTTTCTAATCTGTCGATAAAAGTTATGTATGAAAAGATGAGGGCTAGAATTTCTTGAAATCTGGAGGGCAGTATTTCTGATCATCAACAATTCATTTCAACCAGAGATATTACCCTTTTTCAGTTGGGGTTTTAAGGTGTTAAATAAAAGTTTTGTGTTTAATGAAATGCTGTTTTCTCTGTCTATTTTTCAATACATTCTGGTTTTCAGTTCAAATACGTTCTGTCAGAAATAACTGGGTTAATTTTTAATGAGTGAACAAATTTTGAGAACTTATTTAAGAACATTAAATAAAATTAGAAAAGTTGCTGCTTTTATTAATACCATTGTTAAGCTGTGTAATGACTTCTATAAAGAAATATACATCTATAAGAATATATCTTTCTAACTAGAATAAAATCTACCAAGTTGTATCAGCAGTGATCAGGTGGCCTTTTCATTGGAGAGCAATTTATATATTGTAATCATGGTTTTGATTTATTCAGTCAGTAAGGTTAAGGTTTCCTGTTTGCAAATTTTAAAATGTAATTTAAGTAGGTAAGTAAAGTAATGTTGACTTAGAGGGATTTGGTTACCCATTTTATAATCAGAATTAAAAAGAAAAGAAATTCTGTTGTGGCAGCAGAGTAACCATGATGCATGGCTGAAAACAATATATGGTGGTGAAGGTCGTCTCAAGACCAGAATCAGAAATGCTACACAGCTGTGGCTTGGTACCTACCTTTGTGGAAAATCTTGAAAGGGTGCTGTTAAAAGGCAGATGACTTCTAAATGTTTGGTTTTTTACCATATTGCGTGCTCTAGGGTGTTCTGCATGAGAATAAAACATCTTCATATGTATTAATGTAGATTTTGTGTCCTTAAATGGACATGATGGAGAGTTCTTGTTACTGTGAGCTCTGCAGCAGGAGGCAGAAGAAAGAGCTGATTGTTTGAGCAAGGTGCATCCTAGGGTAAAATTGAAGCCTGAAGGAGTGGATGAGGATTTTTTAGCCTTGCTTTCTATTGTCCTTCTTGGTAGTGCTAGATGCTGTAAAACACCTTTCCTCTCCTTACCATTTTGGTACCGGTTTCAGCCTGCCTTTTACTTGTTGGGTACCCTAGAGGGTATATGCAGAAGTTATTAAATATAGGCACATTAGCCTTGTTGAAGTGGGAAGTTGAGCATCTGTCAATGTGATCCCTCTGTGGGAGGAGGTATGGACTTCAAACCATAAGCAATCTCACTTCTCTTACAGTATCAGGTGTGTCTTATCCTCTGATCTGTACTCTGCAGTGTACTGATCTGCTTCCCCCCCAAGCCCTCCCCACTTCATTAACTTAGAATGATGTACAGCCCCAAATCATGTAAATTATTTGAACCAAAGTCTCACAAATTAAGTGGTTTTTTTATGGTTGGTGAGCAACAAAAGTGAAGGCATCATCTGGATGCAGTGATGTTAATGACCATTCCACATGGTCACAGTTTTTCAGAAGTCTCAAATCTATCTGAAAATTTTGTAACTTACTGGTTATATGTTGTTACTAGTTATTTTCTTGGCTAGGAAAGAAAAAGGTTGCAACCCTAGACTGACCTAGGGTGAAGAAATTGGCTTTTGCTGACTGCCTGTTTTCAGGACATTTGACAACTCTGACTTGTATCAGGAAAATTAATGATGAGGATGATTCTCTGCAGTATCTTTCTGGGTTCTGGAAGTTATCAAAACTTTTATCTGTAAACAGTTATTACCATCAGCTCTTACTGGTGGTCTAAGCATTGATTAATCAAGTGTTGAGGCAGATGTTGACAGTGGTGTCTATGATGTAGCACAAGATGTGTCTGTATTACTGTCCTTTTACAAAGTAGTAGCTTATAAAAGATAACCAGATTATTAATTAAATTATATCCAAAACAATCTGAGTTGTACCCATTGCAGTTTCATTATTTTTTCCTACCCCTAGGGAGTGAGTCCAAACAACTGTTTATGAAGAGAAAGCTTTAACTTGGCACATATACTTCATCCCATGAGAGAATGTCCCATCTGAGTAGGTTTGTTTAGAACCTTTCCCTCAGGTTGGAGTGTAATGGCAGGTGGGAGAGGTAATCCCTTCAGCCTGAGTTGTCCTGTGGATGCTTTCTGCCACTGGAGCACTTTCCTTCCCTCTAGACTGAGATCTGTTAGGTGACAGCAGAGTTGTGAATGCTGCAGTACAGGTAGTGAAGCAAAAGAGGTCATGGCTGTCACACACATAACTGTGGAATTCCTTTTGCTATCCCGCCCTGTGAAGGTCACTACTTGCTCTTGTCCTAGTGATGCAGTGTCTTGTTTTTCACTAGCCTTGATATGTTTTGCTGCTCCTCAGACATATGGCTTGCTTTAAATTGTTGCATTGTGTTTTCTCAACATACTGACTTCCTTTCTGCTTGCTTTTTCATCCTCTAGGGCAGCCTTGAAATTTTTTCAGGGCTCGGACTAGTGCTGGGCCCACCTTTGGGTGGCTTTTTGTATCAGTCATTTGGTTATGAGGTCCCTTTCATCACTCTGGGATGCATAGTGTTGGCTTTGGTGCCTGTGAATATGTGCCTATTGCCAAAATACGGTAAGCACCCTTCTACCTGCCTCCTTCACTCACCTTAACTTCTCATGTTCTTAAGTGTCGTTAAAAAAAGTGTCAGCTTCTGGAGTCTGATCCAAGTCAGAGGGCAAAACTCCAGTTGAATTAGCTGATCATCTTGATCAGGCCCATGTTTAATGCTAACTTAAATTCATGAGATGGCCTGGAATTAATGCAACTCATCATACCCTTTTCTGCAAACACTAGGAACTCTGTATGGAAGTGAACTGAGATATATTTTTGTTTTCTTTTGTCTTAGATTCAGGGCTTGTAAAGGACCAGTTGTGTCTGCTTCCTATAGGTTTGTCATTGCAGCTAGTTAAAGAAAAGCTGGAGACAGATTTTGCCTAAAGCAGGAGAACTCAACATGTTTGAGGAGTTAAAAGTGGAGGGGAAAACTAATTATAGGGAGAAAAAAAGGTGTTTATTTGTACTCAACAATGCAGGATCTGATTAACATGAAAGAATGATAAAGTTAATAAAGGAGGAGTTTAATGAAGTGATGGATGTCATATAAATTTATTAAATTTTAGATGATCCTGCTTAGACAGAAAACTAGCTTAAAGGTAAGTCCTCACACAAGACTAATTATAAGGTTACAATTCTGTTATTCTTTTCTAGAGAAAAAACCTAGTTACTTTGAAATGCTTTGTAATTTTTTTTATCCTTTAATATGAAAACCATGGAGAATAACTTCAAGTATATTTGCTTTATAAGAAACAATGATTAACCATGTGTTGCTGCTGCTGACTTTCCCCCCTGACCTCTCCAAGCTCTGAAATCATCATGATATCACTGCCAATTTGGAAGTATGTTACATAAATATTAGCTCTGAGCTGGTGGATGTTAATGCTTGAACTTTTAGTTCTTTGTATACTTTGAGACCACGTTCAGGTATTACAGGAGGAACACCATCAGGAAGAGGGCCTGACTTAAAATTCCCACATAACCATGACATCTGAAAGAAGTTTCCTGGAGTACAAATTGAACGTGTTGGAGTTCAATTAGTTGCTTAAAAACTTGGATAGATCTCAACTGATAAATAGCAATCTTTTCATCTGACTCTCAAAGCATGTTTCTTTTATTGGGTATGAATTGTTCAAATATGTGTTCATGTATCAAGCTGAGACATATCGTGAGGATTTCATTGTATAACTGCTGGCAGAGAAGCAAATACTTTTTCACGTAATTGGAGTAATACGTGCTTTAGTTCTTTTCCAGTTGGGGATTTGCAGTGTTGGAATCTAAATTGTATACTTTTCTTCTTCACCTATCAAATGTTGGGTTTTACTATAAAAATAGCATAGCACATAATAATCAACAATTGACTTTCATCTATTGTGCAGCAGGAGTAAGAGGACTAAAAAAAGGGAAATACTGTTTCTTTTCTAAGGCAAGATGATCATGAGCTTATGCTGCTGAAAATAATGCAGTTTCCCCCTCTCTTCTATTGAAACAGATTCGACTCCTAGGAAAGAATCCTTTTGGAAGCTCATTCTTCTGCCAAAAGTCTTAATACTCTGTCTCACTATATTTTCTCTAAGTGCATGCTTGGGTTTTATGGACCCCACAATGTCTCTATTTATCCTAAAGAAGGTAAGTCCTGCTAACATGCAGTGAAGTCTTGACTTAATGAATAGTAACTGGTTATAAATGTAAGTATCTTTAACAAAATTGAGCTTCATCCAATTAACACTGTTTTAGTTAACTGTTCGCTGTGTGAATTCCAAATAACTTGATTTCCACAGTATTGATAAATCGATATCCATTGCACCATCTCTTCTTGCTGGGTCTTAATAACTGAGAATGAAGAAATGTAAGGCCTTTTAAAATGAGCTTCCCCCACTTAAATGTCTTTCACCTGCAAAGTACTGTCTCTGAATAGGACATAGAAACTGCTTTTGTAAAAAAGGGACTTTTTCTTCCTTCCCAAACTCAAATTCTTGACAGCTGCTGCAGTCACTGACAGTGTTACGTCTCTTGATGTGAACCCCTTCAAGATTCTGTTCCTAGATGAAATTAAGCAATGGTCTTTGAGGACTTTATTTATGAATTATTTTTCCAAGGGGTAGTGTTTCACAGATGACTGTGCTGCTTTTTGTCTGTCTGGCCTGTGCTTTGAGCACTTGTCCAGGATGGAGGGGGCTTGATGCTAACCTCTTTCATCTGTGGAGATGTGAATGTACATCTTCCCTCTCCCAGGAGGGATCTGAAATTATCCCACTGTAGAATCTGTGTGTCTCTTCTAATGCAAATAAAACTAAAGATTGGAGAAGTAGAGACTAAATCCATTGAAATTTCAGTGTCTGAAGTGTCTGTTTCAAGTCTGTCAGATTGGAATGTTAGCATCCAGCATGCTGGTTGGTGTAGGGGGCAGAGCATAATGTTTCCTCTTGACATTATTTAGGTTTTGTATGAGTACGGTTGTGTCAGGTGTTTCCACCACTCCATGCTTAAAAAGTGTTGGTGAAAGCAATGAAACTGAAGCTCTATGGATGATTTCAAATACTTGAAAAACCTCTGTAAGGTATCAGTAAAATACTTTAAATTGTGCATTTCAGTATTTTGACTTAATATATAATTGTTGGATTGTCCTTCAATGAATGTAGCATATGTGGTTTGTCTTGGTTTTTGCTTTATTTGTCTTCCTTTCCATAGTTCAAACTCCCAGCTGGTTATGTGGGCTTGGTATTCCTTGGTTTGGCAGTCTCGTACTCCGTGTCTTCTCCCCTCCTTGGACTCCTAAGCGACAAACTGCCAGTGAGTCCTACCCTACTGTGTGTGCAGGGTTACTAAAGTGCTCCTTGCACTTGCTTAAAGGTGGGGGGGGCAATGGGTGACACAAAGGATGTAGGTCTGGTCTTGTAAAGGCATCTGCCTTTCAAGACCTTGCACATGCACCCATTACTGCTATGTGTGTAAGGTCCAGGGTAATTTTAGAATGTCCAAGTCAGTAAAAGGAAATCAGACAAGCAGCTGAAGCGTGCTGAGCTTTTGCAGTGGACTAAGCACAGTCTTTTTCCAAGCAATGTGGAATAGAGAGTGGGAAAGTATGTCCCAGTTATCCATGATTTTAACCACATCTAATTTTATTAGCTTTTGAGAAGATGAGTAAAGATGTTCTGGTTAGCTGTATTGACTTTATCTCTTAAAATGTGTAATATCCAAATTAGATCAGCACAGTGGGCTGCCTGTTCTTTAGCCTGGTCCTTAAGCTCTTAACAGCGCCATAGAAAGAGACCTTGATAGTGGTAAATCTAAGACAGCCTGTTTGACAGCCAGTGCTAATTGTTCAAGGAAACCTACACTTCGAATGCTGTGCCTGAAGGATAGTGACGATTTTCTGACACTTTTTTTCCTGACACAAACTAGTAATGTCCTTTGTACATGAGAATTACATAGAATCATAGAATGGTCTGGGTTGAAAGGAACTTAAAGATAATCATGAAATGCTAAAAGATGTTCCTTATATAAAAGAAGATTAAGACCTAGAATACTTTGCTAACTGAGAAGGACCATTGCTCATCCTGAAATCTCTGTACTAAGCCTCTGATGCCAGTGATTGCATTTGGGGTGAGGAAACAAGAATTTATCATTTCTTGATGTACATGACAAATTCCCAATTTTAAATTGCACAACCTTTCTTTTTCTTACACAGTACATCAGGAAGTGGCTGCTGATATTTGGAAACTTAATAACAGCAGTGTGCCTTTTCATGCTTGGACCTGCTCCTGTACTGCACATTGAAAGGTACTTCCTCTCCCTTAGCCTGTCCCTATTAAATGGTATTTTCAACCATAGTCGTGTATGTCCATAAGTCTGTAATTAGCAGCTCTGACCATGAAACAGATTTGTTTTTTAACTTCTACCTTTGACCATGAAACCTGGTGGTTTTTTGATGTGTACCATGAGACTGTGAATGTAAAGTAGTGAAAGCATCTGAAATAGGAGATTTTACAGCTTCATAAAATAGAGCCTTTTCTTTTGCTTTTTACTGTTACTGTGTTCATGTTAATGTCTATGGTAGGAAGAACGTTGCTTTTTTTTTTTTCTTCCCTTACAGTTTTGTGGCATTTCCAGTTCAGCAAAATAAAGTTCTTGTTCTGTCTCAATTTCCAAATTATTCTATTTCATCAGTGTTTTTAACTATGGGGTTTGTTTATCTATTACCAGCAGTACTGATTTTACTTCTCTCTGTATATAGCTTCTGAGAAAAGTGACAGATTATGGCTTTGTTATCACTAGCAAAGTAAAGACAATGTCTGTTGCACCTGAATGCTGTCATGTCATATTTCTCAAGTTAATTCATAGCAAAACACTCTGCTACATTTACAAAACAACTACATAATCCTTTTGTCCTAGATTAGATACTCTGTTAAAGTAATAGGCTTATTAATGCATAGAACTCCTCCTAGATTGCTAATTTTTAAAGATCATAGGTTTGAAACTGCTGAGGTTTCAAATTTACATCATAGATTTCAGCTGGTGAGAAAAATAAATTAGTAAAGTCTTCAGAATTCTTTAGCTAAGTCTATTTGGTTGTAATACATTAGGCTACAAAATTTCAACTTCAAAATCCTTCACTTATGCAACCAAGTCTGGTGCTTGCACATAGACATTGCTCAGTTAACCTCATCTGTCTACCTCTTCCCTATATGCACCTCATAAAATGAACCACATTTGATAAGAAAATATATAATTTGAACACGGGTTTTTAATATTCTTTTACAAAGTTTTTTTTTTCTAAGGTATAGAGCTGGATTTTTCAAGTATTAGTATTGGCTTCAAGACACATAATTTGCTGATCAGTCATGGAGAGCTGATGTAACAGCCTTCAGTCAAATGGAGTCCTTATTGGAAAGAGTCTTCAGCAGCTAACTTCTTGTAAATGCCTCTCTTTCAGTCAGCTGTGGATGTTTGTGCTAGTGTTGGTTTTGATTGGCTTTTCCCTTGGCATGAGTGCTATCCCAGTGTTTCCAGAGATCCTGCAATGTGCATAGTAAGTAACTCAGTCCAACCCTTCTTTCATGTTACTGATACTAGGAACCTGCAACTGTTTTTCAGGGGTGAATATGAAGTGTGGCTTTTTTGCTCCTTTTTGAGGCAAAGGCAGATAGGAACATTTAAATGCTTCCACTTGTCTTAGTTTTTTCTGACTGAGCACCCCAGTCATTATCCTCCCAGTATAACTTTGTGAATGTGTACCTCAATAGTGACCTAGAAGGGTCTTGATTTACTCTTATTAGTGTTCCTTTTGGAACAGGGTCTTTGCTTCTAAAAAGCCACCTGTCACAGTTTCACACTTGCCATATGAAACATGGGGAATTGGTGTGATGGTGTGATCTTATTTGGGAGAAATCAGAGATGAGGAGTAGCACTGCAATCCTCCAGAGAGGCAGCAAAGAAGAAAGTACTGGGTAAACAGACATTCTACTGTACACTTTTGCTTGTTAACTATTTATGTGGTGTGCAAATTAAAAGGAGGGGAGAAAATCTATAGGGAAAGACTACAGGCTGAGACACAGTATGTATTGTACTACTCTAACTGGTCTGTCTTTCTGCAGTGAGAATGGATTTGAAGAAGGTCTGAGTCTTCTGGGACTTGTGTCTGGGCTCTTCAATGCCATGTGGTCCCTTGGGTAAGTGTACCCCTTTTTGTAAGCTGTGACAGTTTAGCTGTTCCACATGGAAACCTGGCTGTGTTGACCTTGATTCAAGAGTTTCTTGCTTGACAGGTACCTTGTAGGCATGTTAAAACAAAGCTTTTTACATATCAAAAGGTAAAACTTTTGTTTTGACAGTGCTCTGAACTTGTCTTTCTTGAAATATGTTGCTCTGTGTATCAAAAACCTGCAGTGATTAAAGTGGATATTTACTTGCACTTCTGTGTGGTCATTTGTCTTTTCACTAAAATCTGTAATGCTCAGTAAAGAGAGATGTGGACCTTAATATTTTACAAAGTCAAGTCCACCCAGATGGAGTGAGCTAAATGTCTGCTCCTGACTAATTCTGTTTTGCTTTTTCCATTCTCCACATTTCCTCCTTTTGTATGGGATAGCTTAAGGTAGAATCTCCTTTTTAAGCAATTCTTTAAGATCTATGTTTGTATAACTTAGCGGAGTGTGTCTATAACTCTATAGTGTGTTTATAACTCAGGGTCATCATCCCAGAAATACGTGAAAGGTGCTACTGGGTGAGTGGCTCTTCAGAGCTGTCACTCAGTGGGAAGTGACAGAGTGCCCCTATAGACAGCCACTTAAAGGATATTTTTATCTGTCCTTGTAGTCTTCTGTGGCTACAGGTATGTTTCAGTGGCACAAATTTGCACCATTTTTTTCCAAGATCTAGCTATCTAGCAGTCCTGTATATTTGGTATAGGGTTCAGTACAGACACAGGTAGTATAAAGTTAGCAAACCCCAGGTTTATGCTGCTATCAAGCCTGGTTTTATAATGTAACTTGCTTCCAGAAAGTCTCTCTAGTTTTACACAGTTTCGTCCCTTCCTATCATGAGAGACCATATAACGGAAGACCTTTCATAAAGAGCATCTGCAAAACCTTTATAACCTGCGTTTTTAGACAGGCATAAAGGTGCAGGGCAGTTACACACAGCTCAAACTTGCAGAGGCTGTGTCGGTCACATTGTCCATCCCCCCCCGCTTATATTCATCAGACCTTTGTCTTGAAGTTTAGAAACTTTGTGTTTTGAGGGATGTGACTTTGAATTTCTTTTGCGATAGATAACTGTAGATGTTTTCTCAGAGCATGGTCCTTAGTAGGGTGTCTCTGCTGAAAATGACTGCATTCAGCTTTCTGATGTGGATCCTATTTCCAGATGAGGAGGTAATTAGATTCATTAGGTCTTTGGCAAACAACAAATTCATACTTTTTGTGGATTTTAGGAAAGTTAGGTCTGTGGAAGAAAATCTCTTTGTTGTCAAAAATGAGAGGAAGGCCACAGAGCGCAACAAAACAGTTCTCTGAGAATATGGTATGTTATCCTCTATGTTTGGGATGCCAATACCTGATTTTGATTTGATGCAGGGCATTTGTAGGTCCAATTCTGGGAGGATTTCTAAATGAAGAGCTGGGTTTTGAATGGGCTGCAGCCATCCAAGGAGGATGGCCACTTTTAAGTGTAAGTAATTGCACTTTAAAAATATCTGTTGCAGTTATGAGCTATTGTATACGGTAGTTATAATTACTACAATTGTAACTGGCTGTTTCCTCAAAGGGTCTTGCAACTGGAATATTTTATATCATTGAGGCAACAGGGAAAAGGTATGCTGAGATATTTATTCTTTATTTTGCTTGCAATCATATAAAGCAAACCTTTGAAATTTGTGCTTGCATTTTTTTCTCACTGCCAACCTAATAAAGAATGATAAGATGTGCAATAAAAGCATTGCTTAAATAATTTGTCTGTATGGTTTCCTAAATCCCTACTGACCTAACATGGGCAGCTAAACCAGGCAATGTCTATTCTATACAAGCAGCAGGCATTACCTGGCATTAATGAGCAAACCCTGCTGATGGTTCCTCCAGGAGCGTATCTGTGAGCTGGAATTGTTTGGATGGTCACAGGCAGAGAGCAGTGGTCAATGGCTCAATGTCCAGACACAGACTAGGGATGAGTGGTGTCCCTCAGGGGTCTGCCTTGGGACCAGTACTGTTTAGTATCCTCACCAACAACTAAAAGAAGGCAGATTCAGACTAGATATGAGGAAAAAAATTTTACATGAGGGTAGTGAAACACTGGACCAGGTTGCCGAGAGAGGTAGTGGATGCCTCATCCCTGGAAGCATTCAGACCCATGGCTCTGGACATGGCTCTGAGCAACTTGGTCTAGTTTAAGATGTTCCTACCCATGGCAGGGTAGCTGGACTGGCTGACCATTAAAGGTCCATTTCAATCTGAACAATTTTATGATCATAGGAATGAACAGTACGTGGTTCTGTGCAGTGGTAGAGAACCAAATCCAGTGATCCATGTAGCTCTTTGCATATAATGTCCTTTTTTGCCTATTATGTTGATATCACATAGAAGTATCTAAAGAATATAAAATCTGTGTTATCTCTCCTGTCCTTCTCCATATGCAAACAGTTCCAGTTCCTGCCTGCAAAATCCTCCTGGTGATAACGAAGAAAGAACTCGTCTAATGGCCAATGAAATGTAGCCAGGCATACTTTCAGTTCTCTGTCTGCTATTGTAGTCTAACTTAGTATTGTGGTGACTGGCCTTAACAGTGCTTCATTATTCTGGAGCTGGGACATGATCCCTTAGTGAACAACCAGTTGTGGTTTATTTGTAGAGGCATTACTGTTTTGAAAAACTAAACACTGCCTTTCTTTTGGAAGTTCTCCTAAATGATGTGTAACCCTCAGCTGTCAGCCTGTTTAATTGTGTTCCATATACAGTGTAACACTGTATTTGAAAAGATGTGTTTTCAAATGTCTGTTTCGTACTTGTCTGTACTGTGCATTATTCTTGGGTAAAGCTACTATTTTGCTACCATGATTTTCTGTACTTTTTTAAAGGCAGCTGATTATCTTGTAAAAACAGAATTTGAAATTATAAAGGACTAAGCACAACATTGTTTTCAATAAAGCAACTTTTTTCCTAAGTTTTGTAAAGTTTCTTAGACAACAGGAGTCTAAAATACTTATTGTCTACCACCGCTTGTGTTATCTTGAGAGTACCTGAAAATGAGATGCAAAAACAATGAAAATTTGCAGTGTGTACACAGAAAAAACTGATCTTCAGTCCTGGAGGAGACTTGGCATCTGGTGTATACATTAATATACATACACAAAAGATAAATGCATGTTTGTATTTTATATGAAGACTCAGCTTGGTGATTTTGAGATTTATTTTGCTAATAAATGCTAGCTGGAATGTTTGTACTAATTGCTTCTGCAACAGCAATTCTATCAGGAGTCTAGGGCTACTAGGGGAAAAAAACGCAAACCATTTCCTCACCTCTTCCAGATGCTCAGCTAAAGATATTCAGGGGGAACTGAGACAGGATACTCTTGACAAACTCACTTCTTGACTTTCGTTGTGGCAAAAGTCTTTTAATTTATCATTGAGACATATCTGGCTTCTAGAAGGGGTTCTCTGTGGTAGCTTTTTTCCCATCAATAAGAAAATTGGTATGTCCTAGCAACCTCCAATCAACTAGCAACTAGTCCTAGCAACTTTCCAACTTTGTGAAAAGTTCCTGGATTTTACCTAAGAAATTCTTATTTCCCTGCCAGACCTCTTTTGGACTAGAAAGAACAACTGCTGTGAAACTTCTGGATACAAAATGGCAGGCTTCCCCATGGAACATCTTGTTAATAGCTTCCTTTCCTTTTTGTATCAGATGTTAGACTTTACTGAAACCAGGAATGTACACCTCAACTTACGCTGACCATGCCAGTGCTGATGATGAGCCAGGTGAGAGGAAGCTGAGAGGACTAGAGTTGGATGCAAGATACCGATCTGTAGACGTGAGATTTAATTGGCTGATTTTGTGCAATTTGTTCACTTACCTGATGTGTGCTGTTAGGACTTGAGAAGGTCCAGAAAACCAAAAAGAGCACAAATGTCACTGAAATAATTGAGCTGCCCTGCAATGTGTGCACTTTACCAGATCACCAGTAGAAACTAGACAGGCTTAACCAACCCCTGTGAGAGAGCAGTCAGGGCTTCTGTGGGAAGCTAAGCCACCCCCCTGGTTAGTGCTGTGCTTGTCTCATGCAGTGGCAGGTCTAATTACCAACCTGCCACTACTGACATAGCTGTAGAAGCTGTGATGGGCAGAGACTGTGCCAGGTATAGCCAGACTACAATTGGCTGGAGCGGGGCAGCCCAGAGCAGGAGCCTGTGTGACAGCACTGAGCTCAAGATCATCTGCCTGCCTGCCTTCCACAGCCATGCCTTGCCCTTAGGTTTGGGCAGTGCTGGTCTCTGCTGAGATTCCCCGAAGTTGTTTTTCCACTGGGACCCTGACTTGCCTTAAGCTCTGTCACTACAGCCTGGCTGACTCACAAGTCTGACAGGTGATGCGTTTCTTTGGCTGCAACACAGCGTTGACTTCCCTTCTGTTTCCTACTGCTTGGGTGAACACCCTTCCACTGTTGTCAGCCGTTCAGTTTCACTCAGCGTGGGCCATGAAAATGGGGGTCAACTTCCTTTCAGCAAATACGCACAACTCCGCTTTAGATAGGATAGATACTGTGAGAGTACTCTAATTGATCCTCATTCTCATGGGCAACATTTGTATCTGTGTAGTGCAGCTGACCTGAGCAGAAATTCCCATCAGCTTTAAGCATTCATACTCATGTCAACAGGACTAGGACCTGAGAACTTGTAAAGTTCTTGATATATAGGAAATAAAAATGTGCTATGTAAGAACCTGGAAATTCTTAAGTTGATTACAACACCTCTATTCTTTGTTAAATAATCAGTCTTGGGAGTTTATGAGTGTTATCCTTCATCTTCTGACCCTGGTGTTTTACTGGTGTTTTGGCCATGTAAAGACCCAAACTTCATTTTCTCCACTAGATGGAACTCTTAACTCTGAGAAATGTTCTTGTAAGTTCTGCAAATAGTACTCCTGGGCTGGAGACCTTGTGCGTCACATTTTCTTTGTAGGCTTTGTTTTCACTGTATTTTTTTCCTGAGCAGATGTTAGAAGTCAGGCACAAATTTTGTGTGCATGTGTTTGCAGAATTGAGAGAAACTTACTGCTAAAATGTAGCTTTAAATTTTGCCATCCAAATAAAAGGAGATGAGAGCCATTTCTTTAGTTCTCAGTTGTTGATGACCCCATGTCTTACAACTCATATTCTTTATTAATAGGTTTTACTCTGAGCTTTAAAGATTTCCCTGTTTATGTAAAGCACTTGCATAAAGATGTGAATTTTGATAATATCTTTTCCTTACAGAACTTTTAGATTGGACAGTGTTACCACCCATTTTAATCAGAATTACTGATTTCTAATGCAGTTTAACTTTGGCCACTTCAATCATATATAATCAGGACACGAATCTTGTCATTTGCAACACATAAAACATCAGAGTTTGATCTACTTTCCATTGATGGCAAAAACCATTAGGTTAAAATTGTAGTCTATGAAGGCTCAATTTAGTTTCAAAACAATCTAGTAAATGTTAGAATTAAGTTTTGCACATATATAATTAGTGACTACTGCTTACCTGTCTCATATATTTGCTTTCAGATTAGAAAATTTCTGGTATTATGTGTTTGCAGGGAGTTGTATTAATGCCCCAGATGGTCCAAGAGCATATTACTACAATACTGAAATGGATAATGGTCACCTTTTGGTAATAGAACTGAGTTCACACCCACATCTCTCTCCTGACTATCCTGCTGCTGTTGACTGGACATTGTATGCCAGCCAGATCACATAGCTTCCATCAAACAAACACTCTTTCAGTGGGGTGATTTACCATGATCTCTTCTCCTTCATGGAACTCATTGAATCTGAGGGAAATCGAGCCATTTGCCAGAAGGACCTCTGTTGCCATCTGAGTTACAAGATAGTAGGGAAGCACCAAGACGAAATTTATGTGCTGGGTGCCTTTGTTGAAGGGCAGTATTATTTGCAGGTAAGAGTTTTCTGCTCTTATTTGAGCAGTGGGAAGCTGCAATACTCTCTTTGTTTGCCTTTTTTTCTTTTTTTATTTGGGACATTTAAGACCAGGCATTTTTTAGCCCCCCCACCGAAAACCCCATTTTTTTTCTTCATGATGCATTTTGACTTAATTCAGGGTGTTAATTTGCTTTGCTGTGATATAAATGATGGAAGTGTAGACCTTGGGTTGACCCTATGCTGTGGTACCCTTGAAGGTGAGGTGAGGTTACCCAACAGTTTTGGCAAGCACATGACAAGATAAGTATGTATGCTTCTCTGTGCTGATTGTGCATCTACAACACATCTTGCAGAAGTTGTTCTCTGGGTTTACAGGTTGTAGGTTTGTCAGGATTTGTTGCTGAGGGAAGACTTTATTGCTCCCTGCAACTACTTGAAAGGAGGCTGTGTTGAGGTGGAAGTCAGGTCAATCACTTCTCCCAAATGACAGGACATGAGGAAGTGGCCTCAGGTTGTTCCAGGGGAGGTTTAGATTGGTTACAAGGAAAAATATCTTCACTGAAAGGATTGTCAAGCAATGGAACAGGCTGCCCAGGGAAGTCATTCAGTTACCATCCCTGAAGGCATATAAAGAATCTGTAGATGTGGTGCTTAGGGACGTGTTTTAGTAGTTGGTTTAGCAGTTGTGAGTGATGGTTGGACTTGATGATCTTAAAGGTCATTTCTAACCTTATGATTCTAAGCAGGTTTCTGTATATGTATACGAAAAGGACAGAAGAATGTATGACTCTCCTTGTCTTCAGAGGGATGTTCTTGTTACAGGAGAGCTGTTTTCTGCTCGGTGGTTTGTACCGATGTGCTGATGTGATTATCTACCATCTGGTTATCTAACAAAATAAGGAAACGGAATATGGATATATCATTTGTATTCACCTGGCTTGTAAGTGTATTGTTTCTTCAAAATTTAGCTGCTAGGCTTTTTTTTTTAGTGTGCTACAAATAATTTCTATATACATAGAAATATATAGAGAACTATACAGAGTCTGTAATAAATAAATATATAGATGTATTGGATCATTTTTTCACCATGACAGCTTTTCTTGCTGTCAAATCAAGCTCGTGGTTGCTGAAAGCTTAGGTGTTTTGCCTTTCTCCTCCCTACAGATCTGCAGTCTGCCCACCTGAGCACATGTGGGGAGCCCATGGAGACGGCTCAGACCAAGTTTGAGATGTTCTCCCTCAGCAGCAGGTTTGGCACCAGCTATGTCTTCTCAGAAGTGTTGTACAGCAGGGTGCAGCTGCCCCCGGGGAGTTCGAGGTAAAGGGACACCCTTGTGATCTGTCAGACATCAGTGGTCAGCTCAGCACACTGCAATGTGTTATCATACCAGGATAGGTAGTTCATGAGGGAGGAGTCCACTTTAATCTGTCTGGCCACATTTTTGGGATGTGGAAAATCTCCCTAGCACAGAATTGTTGATCACTGTTAGTAGCACAAATGCTCAAACCAAGCAACTTCTCAGGAGCATGTCTGTCTTCCCATGGAATGGTTCGTCCTACCAGTGTGAGGGAAAGTCGGGACTGTGCCGGCAGGTGTTGGGTAAGGGGAGTGAACAGCTGGAGCAGTGGGACATGCTGGCACGTGTGTGGATGTGGGCCCTGCAGTCTGTACTTCTTATGTGAGTGGACTGAATTGCTTTGTGTTTGCTAAGATTCCTATGTGTGCCTGATTCTGTTGTTTGTTCTGCAGGCTTGTTTTGACGCACAAACATTGTTTACGTGTAATCTGAGCAACACCATTACAAACATAGAGACTCGTAAGAGACAAAATACATTGGTTCTTTTTAACAAGGGAATGTTTTAAAAATAAGACTGTAGTCTGTGAAAGTATCAAACTGAATCCCTCTACAATTCATACAGAAGAAGCAATGGGAAACATTCTAGTTTTGGGGGAGGAAAAGCACTGTATCTTTAAATTTCTGTGTCCCGGTAGAAGGTGTCTGTCCTGTTTAGGCATAAGTAAGACAACACCGTGCTGTTGCCAGTAATGAGCGCCTTCTGACTTCCTGACTCCTGCTCACATGTACTCAGTGCTTGGCAGTGATTGCGTGGCTGCCGGAGTGACCTCTCACACAGCTTCTCCAGGCAAGCTTAACCCTTGGACTGCGCACTAGTGTCCTTCACGCTCTCCCTAAGCACACGAAAAGAAGCCGGACCACGTCTGACGACAGACTCCCTCCACAGCTAAGCTGATTTAACACCAAATTGCATCCTGCTTCACAAAGTAAGCCCCCAGGTAGCCCCCAGCATCAGGCAGTAGCAGAGACGGGGCGGGGGCAGTACAGGGGTGGGAAGAGTGGATTGGGAGGAGAGAAATGTGGAAAGTAGGCGGATCTCTAGATAAAGTTTCCCTTTACATGTTCCGCAGCCGTGTATAGCCCGGACCACTGCAGTTTTCTTTAGTTTATTCCTCGGATTTGTTTGTTTAACTGGTGTCAGTTCCTTGCTCCTGGGCGAGCTCCCAGCTCCGCAGGAAACAGGGAGCGGTGCCTGTTGGTACAGAGGCAAACTGGGATAAAGCTCCACTGCACCTTGTCCGGCCCGTGAGGCTTGAATTCTGCTGGGCATTCCCCTTGCATTGCATTTGTAAATATTTCTGTTCAGCCCTGCCGGGGCAGTCACCTTTCTGGCTGATGTCCTCAGTATTGCTAAACGAGGGAGCATTTGCTACTTCCTCCTTCACACTGTTTTCTGATGGTACTTAATGTGACTCAACCTGTATTTCATTTGGTAAAAAAAGCAAGGCAGAGAGGGAGGAAGGCTTCAAAGCTACATCAGTTCAAGCATCACTGAAATCTCTACTGCAGCCTTTAAAAGGCTTGTAATTAAAAGGCTACTGAATGAGCACGCTGGATCTAGTAATTTTAGTAGAGAAGTACTTAGGGGTGAACATCAGCAGATAAAATTCCAAGTTCCTAAAGACTGAAACCCTCGGTCAGCACTACTCTCTGAGAGAACTCTGTGCTATCTGCATTCATCCGCAGGTCTGTCTTTTCTGAACCAGCTGCGCAGTGACAGTCTGCTGTAGCTGAAAGCAGGCAGCCTGTTCTGCTTCCCACTGCTTGGACAGCCTTTTTCCAATGAGAACACTGCAAATACTAGAAAGTTAGTAATGGAAAATATCATAGCAACAGATGGATTTGAAACGAGCTGAAGATGAAAAGTGAAGGCCTCTCAATACACAGCAGATTCCTGGGGAGAGAAAGGTGTGCAGAGGAACAGGCATGCTACTGCACCTGGTGAAATAGCCTGCTCTTTTGCTTCAGGCTAGTGAGAGCCAGACAATGAGGTACTTACATGCCTTATTTCAGATGACAAATTCTGTTTTGATTCCTATTTTGTAGTGGAAGGCTGTTGGAAAGTAATGGCCAGCTAAACAGGAGTGACTGGGAGAGGTAGATAAACTCAGGAGACAGTTCTGTTGCTGGCATGTTGGGTGCATGACATCTGTGTACAGTGAGATGCTCTTGCAATTTCTTTGATTTAAAGAAACTAAGAAGCAAGCTACACATACTGACACATGGCACAGGATTTGAGTAATATGAAGATACTAGAATAAAGAAGTTTGTAAGACCCAGCGTTCTTCCACTGAGAATTCACAGGAGACTAGCTCCATGGGTGACAATATTCACCTGGGTATCAGAGCTGAGCCCACACAGATAGAAGAAGTCTTGCTGCAATCAGTGACAGAGAAAAGTATAACAAAAATTGGACTGTTCTTTTTAGATATGTTTTTAATAACTTATGCTTTTACTGTCCTCATTAGTCTTGGCATTGCCCAGGTTTGTTCAGTTGTGACATCCTTACTGTGTACTGGAATACTTATATGTCATGCTTGGTTCCAAGGTAGTGCTTTAATTTACCTGCAGTTCATTCCTCCCTCTTTCAAAATTAACTTTGTCCCCTTCTCCTTTCTGTGCATATTCCTTTGTCACTGTTTGTCCAGAGCACTCTAGGAGTTGGGAGGCAGCAGCCATGCTCCCTTTCCAGGCTCTCCTGCCCGCTGTGGTGTTTGCAGTGTCAGCCCTTCAGGCCCTTGCCTCCGACACCTTCATGGCAGCCGTCTACGAGCATGCCGTCATCCTGCCAGACCTCACAGATGAGCCCGTTTCTCCCAGCGAGGCTTTGGCCCTGATGAACAAAAACATGGATGTCTTGGAAGAGGCCGTCAAGGAAGCCGCCCAGCAGGTACGAGGGGTACCGTGAGGATTGTCCATCAGTGTTTTCTGCTCCTGCTGACCCTCCTGGTTGTCTGTTGATGGGTGACCTTTAAACGGAGCCTGTTGTGACAGGGTGCCCACATCATTGTGACTCCTGAAGACGGCATCTATGGCTGGCGATTCACCAGGGAATCCATCTACCCCTACCTGGAGGATATCCCTGATCCAGTGGTGAACTGGATTCCCTGCACTGACCCCTCAAGGTGATTTCTTCTGCAGTGGTTTAGTTGATTTCAACCTATTATCTCACAGAGTCTTGAGCAGCTCACACTGAATGACTAAGAACTGCTGCTAATTACTCTGATGTAAGTTTTAATTTAAATTGAGTATAAAGGTAGTAAGATGGTTAAATATATAGCATGTCCATGACTAATTGATAAGTGAAACATTAAGTTTTTTTTTTTTTTATTAGACATTTTAAGGAGGAATTCAAACTACATATGGAATTTGGATTACTAGAAGTTGAGGAAATGTTGTTTTTTGATGCCGGAATATCCTGCTTCTCATTCTGCCTTCAGTTTTCCACACTGTTTTGAATAGAACTGAACGTAAATTATTAACACTAGTATTTATTTGGTTTTTTTGATTTGTCTTTTACAAATGACATGTTAAACAAAAGCACACAAACCATTTTTGTGGACAGCCAAGATGTAGTCTCTGAGCAGATAATGAGAGGTGATGAGGTCAGTAGTTAAAGTCCAAATTTGTAAATGATAAAGAAACCCAGGAACTTTTAATCTTCAATTTCCACAATTAAGGTAAGATAAAATCTGCATTGCTAGAGTCGCTGTGCTGTAGAACATGATCTGTCCTTCAAGCAGCATGTTTCAGCAATGACAAACTAAGCTATAGCTGAGCACTGGACTTTAGACTCCTACAGCAAGCAGTAAGTGTTGAGCCATGGAATTACAGCTGTGGTCTGCCCTTTTTGCCACAGCTTTCTGCACCTGCTTGTTGAGGAGCAGGTCATTATATTTGTGAGGATATAGTAATTCAATGCTTCCAAGAAGTCACAGTAGGGAGTAGCGCAGGATGTGCAACTTTTTGCTGAGATACATGTAGGTAAAATATACAGTCTTTCATTGAAGGTGGAGTGTGGGGTGGCAGTGTGTCTAAGCAGGTCCTTATTCTAGTGCATCACACGGGTTTAGCAGAGGTGATCTGTGTGCCTTCTCACTGTTCTAAATCAGGGGTTTCACTAGCTGCGTTTGGGAATATAACACGTGCCATCAGTGTCTGGCATGCCTTATTCCTTGTGCTGCATGTGTACCTTGCATGGAGGTCCTCCTTGTGTAGCTCATATGCACCTTGCAAAGCCGTAGGCATTGCCAAACTGCAAAGGGGGGGTGGCTGCTCTCTTTATGGTCTGGTATGGGTGCTTCAGAGGTGCTGCCAGTTTCTGGCACATGCACCCTGTCATATCTGAAATTAATAGCCCACTGCTCTTCATGCCATGGTCACAGGTCTATGTGTTCCTGTCCATGGGAGGAAATGAATTACTGGCTTGCCTTGACCATATCATCTGCACTATCCCACAGCTCAACTCTGCTTAGTGTGTTAATGCCCCAGAGCTGCAGTCCTCAGGTGCCAGCGTGCCTGATGCTGAAATATTTGCTTGTGTGGCACCAAGCTAGTGTCTTCCTCTGCCCAAAGGTTGCTTTCCTGCCCTCTCCCAAGCCGAGGATTATCCGTTTACTGCAGAGCATGTTCCAGGTGCTGAAGGGGACTGGCAGACATGTCCCTGCAGAGGCCAATGGGAGGTCTCCAGGGCTTACCCCAAGGTGCAGGAAGCAATCTGAGGAAGCACTGCAGCAACTCTGTGTATCTGCCTACCCTGCCATGGCTGCAGGGTTGGAGATGCTGCTGGTGTGACCTCAAGCACTCCAGAAATGGGCACCACTGACAGCACCCGTTTTGGTTTTTTTTTTCTTCCCCAAAATACATTAGATTTGGTCCAGCACCAGTGCAGGAACGACTCAGCTGCATGGCCAGAAATAACTCCATCTATGTGGTTGCAAACATCGGGGACAAGAAGCCATGTGACTCCAGTGATCCCAACTGCCCCAGGGATGGTCGCTACCAGTACAATACAGATGTCGTCTTTGACACACAGGGGAAACTGGTGGCTCGTTACCACAAGGTAAAGTGACCTTGGAGAGATAGGAACTAATTTTCCACTACTTCCAAAATGTCTCAATTTGGGAAGCGAATTAGATGCCAGTCATTGTCCACTGGCAGAGTTTGCTTTTCTTTATAATTTGAAAGAATATCTCTCATGCTATGAAGCATGGATGCCAAATTTGCATTTGCTGCCATGTTTCTCAAAACAGGCTGGAATGAAAAATGATTGCTCTGGTGAATTTAGTGGCATATGCTTTTGGTTGACTTCCTTAGTTCATTAACCCTGTAAATTCTGCTGCTTGAGCAGCTTCAGTTTTCAGTGCCAACTTTTCACCAAACTACTACTTCAAATTCCAGAATTTCAATGTTCACCTCTGTTTTATCATAGATGAGCAGTCTGATTTCAGAGAGGCAGGACTTTTTTTTCTGATGCTGTTTTGGCACAGTTTTTGCACAATGGGAATTATTTGGACAAAACAATGGACCTAAGATGGGTGTAAAAAGAGATAAGGATATTGAAGCATTTGCACCCAATGGAAGTTCCTCTTTCAGTATTATGTGCCTACCTGCAAGTTCCGTCAAAGCTGTTTATGAATCGTGTGGCAGATATCGTGCCAATGCGGGCAGACTGAAGTCAGTTTATTTGATACACTTTAGGCTCAGTATTTCATCTGGTTGTTTAGGGACAATGCCAAGATATCTATTTGTGAGCAAACTGGGTGAGTGAAACACTGATATTGCAAGTCTGTCCCCCAGGCTGCCATGGCCCACATGCTGAATTACAGGTTAAGTAAACTTGAACTTCTTTTCTGGCTTGGTGTCCATATTTACTTTCAGACCACATGGACATTAATAAAGAACTCTTAATAAATATGTATGCAAAGGAAGAAAGAAAATGTTGGAAAGCTGAGAGTGTCACAAAATTCAGGTTCTTCTGTTGGCTAAGATGATCTGCCTTTCCCCCATCAGCACAGCCTTTGTTTGCTACTCTGCAGTGTCCCAAATACTGTCTTGTGCTTCATGCTGGTGCTCTGTACTTCCAGTGCGTCTGGGCGTCTGAACACCAAGGTCACCAATTTTGTCTCTTGGCACCAGATCGCCCATGCTTCTCTTACATTACTATTCCTCTTCTGGTTGCATTTGGGTCACCAGTAGTATAAACTAGGTGTAGGGAGTGGAGAGATTATTCTTATGCAGATGACACCAACAGACCTGAAGGCAGCTGGCTGCTTTCCTAGCTAGATGCTAGGACAATATGTAATATGTGCTCCATATTTTGAGTATGATGATCTTACAATTTTACCCTGATTTCCTACCTGTGAGGGCTTCCAACACAGGTCAAAAATTTTCTCTGGTCATTCTGCACAGCTTTAAGGAATGACTCCAAGACATCTGGTTAGTAAGTGCCGCTAATTGGTCTCTCTATTTTCCTCTCCCTACAGCATAATCTCTTTGCAGAAAGTCAGTTTAATTATCCAAAAGAAGCAGAAGTTGTAACCTTTGAGACTCCTTTCGGGAAGTTTGGCATTTTCACTTGCTTTGACATCCTTTTCTATGAGCCTGCCGTGGTCCTGGTGGACAAGATGCAGGTGGACACCGTGCTCTTCCCAACAGCTTGGATGAATCTCCTGCCCTTTTTGACTGCAATTGAGTTTCACTCTGCCTGGGCTATGGGCATGCGTGTCAATGTCTTAGCTGCCAATACTCACAACACCAGCATATTAATGACAGGTAATTTAATTTTCACTTTGTGAAAAAACCTTTATAACCACAAATCTCTTATTCCTTGTTCTACAAAGTGATTTTGCAGAGGAATATAATGTATTTATCTGGAAGGTGAAGAGTCTAGTCAACAAATTTTAAAGCTGATGGATCGCATTCCTGTCGCTTTCATAGAAGACACAACAAAACTTGTAGTGTTTTCTTTGCCCTAGCTTCTTAGGATTTTCTTTTCTTTTAATGGGTCTAAACAAGTAGGAGATTACTGCCCTTATACCTGAATAGAAATTTTTGAGGTTTTTAAGGCTCTTTTCCTCTCCACTTCTAAGTCTATGATTGAATGTTGAACTGTAAATATACTCCTAAGCCAAATATATGGCTACATTTATTGTGTCAAATGAGAGACTTATTTTTATGTTACAGAAAACCATTAAAAACACATGTTCAGGCCCGTTGTAGTAACACTGCTAAGAAGTCCACATCTTCGTTTTAGAACAAAGCATTGATTTTTTTAGAGCTCAGCTTATGGAATAGTGTATTTCAGTTAGACCAGTATCTTCAGTGAGCTGTGCAACCACAGTATTGTTTCAGGACTTTTCTTTTGAAATGCCTGATGGGCTTCTGCAGTGGTGGGTGTAACAGACCTTTGATTTCCCTATGTTGATTGGTGCTGGTCAGATCTGAATCACCCATGAGGGAGGAGTTCTCAGCCAGTGTAAAGGGGGCTGGACAATTGGTATCTCCTGTTTACCAGGACAGGCCTGTGATACTTGCCTGTGTTGTGTTTTGGATCATCTCAGTCAGTAGCTGGTCCTTTCACGTCAATCACCTGAGGAAAAAGGAATTATCAACTCTATTGCATACAGGAGAAAAGAGAACTGAGGAGGTCATAAATCTAATCATAATGTAATATAAAAACCCAAACATCCTCTGCCTTTGGCTACACTGAGCAGACCTCATCTAAGGGAATAAATGCTATTCTTTGCCAAAGCATGAGCTCTGTGTACTGAGTTGCTAATGGTCACCTGATGAGATTAAAATCACAGATTAAAATCTGTGTAGAATAGTGGATAAACTATCAGTAGAGACACTTAGAAGGACAACATGATTTTTAAAATTCTTTTTGGACTGACGATTGTGCTTTCCTCAGGGAGTGGCATTTATGCACCAGCTGGAGCCAGAACATACTCCTACAACATGAAAACTGAGCATGGTCACCTCCTCATTGCTGAACTACCTGCACACCCTCGTCTTTCTCCTGCCTACCCACCTGCTGTCAGCTGGAACTCACATGCTTTGAGTGTTGAAAAATTCTCACAGAATGACCATGAATTCACAGGAATCATCTTTGAAGACCCCTTTACTTTCATGGAGCTCACTAAGCCTGGGGGAAATCTCACTGTCTGCCAAAAAGACCTCTGCTGTCACTTGGGTTACAAGATGGCAGAGAAAAGAGATGATGAAGTTTATGTGCTGGGTGCTTTTGATGGCCTTCATGTTATTGAAGGACAGTACTATCTGCAGGTAATTCTTTGGAGGAGGTTACTTACTTTAGGAAGCTTATTTACAAGGAGAAACCTTCAGCTCTGTGGTGAAAAAAGAGAAGACAATGACTCTTCTATGCTGGAGTCCTAGTGCCCTGTTTGTTAGTAATGGAAAGGAATTGCTAAAACTTCCAAGCCTATTTGCCTTCAAATCCAACAAAAGCATTAGAGAGGTCTATAAACCTCTTTTAAATGCCCAGAGTGCACTCACTATTTTTGGGAGTGTGCAATATTGGCTAAATTTAGGTTCTCTTCTGTGAATATCTGCAGTAAGTGTTCTGAATTTCCTCTGTATCACAGAATCACAGAATAGTTAGGTTTGCAAGGGACATCTGAAGATCACATAGCCCGATTTTCCTGCCAAGGCAAGCTCACCTAGAACAGATTACACAGAAATGAATCTGTGTGGGTTTTGAGTGTCTCCAGAGAGGGAGAATCCAAGACCTCGCTAGGTAGCCTGTTCTGATGCTCTGCCACCCTAAATGTAAAAAAGTTCTTCCTCATGTTGAGGTGATACTTTTTGTGTTTTTATGGCCATTGCTCCTCATCCTGTTGCTGGGCACCACTCAAAAGAGTCTGGCACCATCTTCTTGGTACACACCTTTGAGATATTTGTATGTATTGATGAGACCCTCTCAGTCTTCTCTAGACTTAACAGGCCCAGCTCCTGCAGTCTCTCCTTGTAAGAGAGATACTCCAGACTCCTCATCATCTTTGTGGCTTCAGTTGGACACTCTCCAGTAGCTCCTTTTTTTTCATGTACTGAGGAGCCTGGGCACAGTACTCCAGATGTGGTCTCACTGTATCTTCATTAAAGAGTTGCTGTTAAAAATCAGTTGATCATAGCTATCTTTATGAGATGCTAATAGGTTAGGGTCACAGAGAAGTTAATTTTTTTGTCATTATCCAAATCATAGCAATGAAGCTTACTTAAATGGCTTATGACTTTTAGTGGAAGTATCCTTTCTTCCTCTCTTTATATCAAATATTTGGGAAGAGAGTGAGTTACATCCTGGTTGAATTTGCTTAAAGCCACATTTGAAAATATCCTTTGCCTTCATAATTAAGTTATTGTGCCAGCAGATTATACTTTTTTTTTAGTTACTTCTGTCTGTCAGCATGGCCTCTTTGTATCAGCTGGCACAGACTCTGGTACAAGACTGAGTAAATTCAGTTCTTGGTGAGCTTGGTTGTAAAATTTATTTCAGTGGTTGTGGAAGTTGCCAGATAGTCTCACTAGTATTGAAAGTTCTAGATAATACAGGAATTTCTACTCTTCCTTTTTCCCTTAGTATTTTTTCATTTCCTCAGAACATATCCCTTATCTCTCTGCTTATTTGCATTTCAACACAAAACAGTATTTGCTGATCAATATTACTTTTGATTTTTTGCAAATATGCTTCTGTTCCCAAATACCAGACATGTAGAACTCCATCACCTCTAAACACAACCAGATAACATCCTTCAAATCCTTCCTGAATCAGAGGAGTGCTAGCCATATTTCATATTTCCTCATGAAGACCATAAAAATTTATCAGCTAGATAATTAACTCTCATGACAAAAAGGAAACAACATAGTGATTCCTACTTTCCTCTATGTGCTGCAACAACTAACATGAAACTGTAACAAAAGATGCTAACTTCATCTCCTTGGCTTATATTAACTACGATTTGGACAGGGAACATCAAATTTAGACTTACCATGGACTACCAGGCCATCTAATGAAGTACCATTAGCAACATGTACAATTAACAGTAAGAGGACCTGGATGTGCCCTTGTACACTGTACCTATGTGGAGGACTTTGTTTCATTTGCCTAAAATTTCCATTCACAAAATCATCTTACGAAGACTTGTGGGAAAGAAACCTACAAATGAGACAATTGGTGATGGAAAGAATTAGAGAAAGAGACAGGATTGGGGTTAAGAGATGAAATAAGGTGCTCTGGCTGCACTTATGTCAGAGACAATCTATTTATAAAATTATAAGACTAAGGAAATGCAGGTCTGGAATACTCCCAATCAGATCAAGGGGTAAAAAAAATAAGCTACAACTGAAAAGTCACCTGAGGATTATGGAAAAATTTGGTGACTGTCACCTGTTCTGACACACATTAGCTTTGACGACACAAGGCTTTCTTACCAGTGTTAGTGTCTTGCTAAATACATTGTTATCTCCTCCTCCCCACAGATCTGCAGTCTGCTCAAGTGCCCCAGCACAAACCTCAGCACATGTGGAGAGCCTGTGGAGACAGCGCAGACCAAGTTTGAGATGTTCTCCCTCAGCGGCACGTTTGGCACCAGCTACGTCTTCCCAGAAGTGTTGTACAGCGGGGTGCAGCTGGCCCCCGGGGAGTTCGAGGTAAAGGGACACCCTTGTGATCTGTCAGACATCAGTGGTCAAAAAGCCACTATAAGAGCAACTTAGTTGTTACCAGTGTCCTCTGTCCTCTGCCTTGAGTTCAAGGCAGCTTTATTTCTGCCTAGTTTTCCTGGTTGTATTCATACAGTAAGTCCACTTTGCCAGTTTTCTTCTGCCCTGTTCCCTCAAATCCTCTAGAACAAGATCTCCCTCAAGACAGGAGTGTAGTTTTTCTCAGATTTCCTGTTAGCTCTAGTTGAGACTGGAGCTCTCTGAACTAGATCAACATTACTGAATGTATTATTTTGTGTTTGCCATACAATAGTACTGCTTTGATGATGCTCCTTTTACTTCTTCATAACCAGGTGCTAACTGATGGACGTCTGATCAATCGGAATACTACATCAAAGCCAGTTTTGACTGTAACACTCTTTGGGAGGTGGTATGAAAAGGACCCTCCACGCACAGATCAAGCTTCACCATGATTTCACTGCAGATCCATCAAGCTTTCATCTGCTTGTTTCTGTAACACTAATTAATCACAAATAATAGTAAATAATACTAATATTCATAATTGAAATGCAGTTCTATTTCTCAAATTGCCTTACCTAACAGCATAGTCACTGCACTTTGATTTATTGACTGGATTTTGCAGCAAAAATCAGTACTCTGCTGGGCTGTTGTGTATGTGATTTTATATGATAGCTTTGGTTGGCATAGACGTAGCCTTAACACTGGGAACAATAGAAAATAAATGCTCTGACTTCAGTGGTGTAGGATTCAGTGTGTAGAGCCTCAATAAAAAACAGGTTTTAATTTTTTGAAATATTTCGCAGAGCTATTTCCGTAACATTGTTCCAAAGTCACAGGGGAACCCCGAAATAATGAAGGGAAGTCGGCAGAGCAAAAGCACATCCAATCAATATGATTACTGCTACGTTTCTCCTTTATTCTGTGTACGATGGCAGGTTTTATACACTCTATATAGTTTACACTTCCAGGTACATTCTCATTGGTACATGGCACAGGAAAGAATGCAAACACTCGTTGTTTAATAAATTGTTTAAGGTCGCTACTATTTCCACACCAATTACTATACTTGTTAACTAGTACGAAACCCTTTGACACTTGCAACACCTTAAATGAAAATTTCTAAATGCAACACGCACTTGGCACTAATTTCTATGTGCGCCACAACCTAGACAGGCCTCAGTGCCACAGCCTAGAGGCCTAGCATATTGCTCAGTCTGGATGATTCAAGTACAGCTCATCTCCTACATTGTTCCCACCCCATTTCTGAAAACACACTTTTATAAACAATAGATTACCAGAACCATTGAAGATTCTAATTTCTTTTGAAAAGGAAAACAAGCCTCAAAACCTTGTGCCTACAGAAAACAGGTATTCAGCTCAGCACACTGCAATGTGTTATCATACCAGGATAGGTAGTTCATGAGGGAGGAGTCCACTTTAATCTGTCTGGCCACATTTTTGGGATGTGGAAAATCTCCCTAGCACAGAATTGTTGATCACTGTTAGTAGCACAAATGCTCAAACCAAGCAACTTCTCAGGAGCATGTCTGTCTTCCCATGGAATGGTTTGTCCTACCAGTGTGAGGGAAAGTGGGGACTGTGCCGGCAGGTGTTGGGTAAGGGGAGTGAACAGCTGGAGCAGTGGGACATGCTGGCACGTGTGTGGATGTGGGCCCTGCAGTCTGTACTTCTTATGTGAGTGGACTGAATTACTTTGTGTTTGCTAAGATTCCTATGTGTGCCTGATTCTGTTGTTTGTTCTGCAGGCTTGTTTTGAAGCACAAACATTGTTTACGTGTAATCTGAGCAACACCATTACAAACATAGAGACTCTTAAGAGACAAAATACATTGGTTCTTTTTAACAAGGGAATGTTTTAAAAATAAGACTGTAGTCTGTGAAAGTATCAAACTGCATCCCTCTACAATTCATACGGAAGAAGCAATGGGAAACATTCTAGTTTTGGGGGAGGAAAAGCACTGTATCTTTAAATTTCTGTGTCCCGGTAGAAGGTGTCTGTCCTGTTTAGGCATAAGTAAGACAACACCGTGCTGTTGCCAGAAATGAGCGCCTTCTGACTTCCTGACTCCTGCTCACATGTACTCAGTGCTTGGCAGTGATTGCGTGGCTGCCGGAGTGACCTCTCACACAGCTTCTCCAGGCAAGCTTAACCCTTGGACTGCGCACTAGTGTCCTTCACGCTCTCCCTAAGCACACGAAAAGAAGCCGGACCACGTCTGACGACAGACTCCCTCCACAGCTAAGCTGATTTAACACCAAATTGCATCCTGCTTCACAAAGTAAGCCCCCAGGTAGCCCCCAGCATCAGGCAGTAGCAGAGACGGGGGCGGGGGCAGTACAGGGGTGGGAAGAGTGGATTGGGAGGAGAGAAATGTGGAAAGTAGGCGGATCTCTAGATAAAGTTTCCCTTTACATGTTCCGCAGCCGTGTATAGCCCGGACCACTGCAGTTTTCTTTAGTTTATTCCTCGGATTTGTTTGTTTAACTGGTGTCAGTTCCTTGCTCCTGGGCGAGCTCCCAGCTCCGCAGGAAACAGGGAGCGGTGCCTGTTGGTACAGAGGCAAACTGGGATAAAGCTCCACTGCACCTTGTCCGGCCCGTGAGGCTTGAATTCTGCTGGGCGTTCCCCTCGCACTGCATTTGTAAATATTTCTGTTCAGCCCTGCCGGGGCAGTCACCTTTCTGGCTGATGTCCTCAGTATTGCTAAACGAGGGAGCATTTGCTACTTCCTCCTTCACACTGTTTTCTGATGGTACTTAATGTGACTCAACCTGTATTTCATTTGGTAAAAAAAGCAAGGCAGAGAGGGAGGAAGGCTTCAAAGCTACATCAGTTCAAGCATCACTGAAATCTCTACTGCAGCCTTTAAAAGGCTTGTAATTCAAAGGCTACTGAATGAGCATGCTGGATCTAGTAATTTTAGTAGAGAAGTACTTAGGGGTGAACATCAGCAGATAAAATTCCAAGTTCCTAAAGACTGAAACCCTCAGTCAGCACTACTCTCTGAGAGAACTCTGTGCTATCTGCATTCATCCGCAGGTCTGTCTTTTCTGAACCAGCTGCGCAGTGACAGTCTGCTGTAGCTGAAAGCAGGCAGCCTGTTCTGCTTCCCACTGCTTGGACAGCCTTTTTCCAATGAGAACACTGCAAATACTAGAAAGTCAGTAATGGAAAATATCATAGCAACAGATGGATTTGAAACGAGCTGAAGATGAAAAGTGAAGGCCTCTCAATACACAGCAGATTCCTGGGGAGAGAAAGGTGTGCAGAGGAACAGGCATGCTACTGCACCTGGTGAAATAGCCTGCTCTTTTGCTTCAGGCTAGTGAGAGCCAGACAATGAGGTACTTACATGCCTTATTTCAGATGACAAATTCTGTTTTGATTCCTATTTTGTAGTGGAAGGCTGTTGGAAAGTAATGGCCAGCTAAACAGGAGTGACTGGGAGAGGTAGATAAACTCAGGAGACAGTTCTGTTGCTGGCATGTTGGGTGCATGACATCTGTGTACAGTGAGATGCTCTTGCAATTTCTTTGGTTTAAAGAAACTAAGAAGCAAGCTACACATACTGACACATGGCACAGGATTTGAGTAATATGAAGATACTAGAATAAAGAAGTTTGTAAGACACCCTGTAGCTGTGTCCTGCTAGGTCCTCTGCAGCATAGCAATTGAATAAGCTCTTTCAAAGCAGCCAAAGTGAACCTGCTCATAGTGAATAATCAGCCCTATTAAATACTTTTTAATGAAATTACTAGTTTCCGTGAGAGATATGATCTGACGAACCTTCTTGTTTTGTCACATTTTATGAGCACTTAGTGTGTTCATATGGGTACTCCTCTATTAAACTCTTTGTTTCACGTTTTTCAATCAGGTCCTGAATGATGGATGCTTGATAAGTAAGAAAATACCAACAAAACCAGTCATTACTGTGATGCTTTTTGGATGGTGGTATGAAAGCGATCATCTGACACAAGACCCGCAATCAACATGCCTCCCCCAGGATATTTCCATAACTGAAGATCTACACTGCTATTCTTATGTCCAAATGAGATACAGCATCATCTACAACAACAATTCCAATTATGTTTCTCATTTCCAGTTGCAAAAATTCATCATTGTGTTTGGTTTAGTAATAATGCGGCAATATTACCTTATTACTACCATTTATTGAGAAGAATCCATGTTATAAGATTACTCATATTTTATTAGTTCAAAACAGCAGCTGTTTTTCCCTGTTTGCTGGATTTTTATTTTTCTAACCCTCAGAAAACCTGAATTGTAGTCCAGAGTATACATTCTTATTAAAACAGCATTGGATATTTTTTTCATTGCAGACTATTATGTGACCAGTAAATAAAGCAGTAAAAGATGTGATTTGTGGTAGGTTTATATGCACGCTCAATATTTCTTTGTACCTGGAATATGGCTTGTGCTAACCTATGCCAGGCTGCTCTTTTACCACAATTAGAACTTTTTTTCCCCATTTGTGTTGTTTTGATTTTATATAATTTATGCCATTGTTGGATATCATGTAGGAAATGGCAACACAATGCAGCATGGAAGCTGAACGAGGACTACAGTCAGTCAAACACCCCTCCTGAATCAAAATGTGCCACCACTTTTTGGTCAGAACATGACCAAAACTTGACCAACATTATTCATATGAAACCTCTCTTGAAACAAAACTTGGGATTGAAACCTCAAATTATTCTGGTTGTCAGTTCTGAAAAACAGCTTGATGATACCTCCTGACTGCACTGGATGCTATTCAGTGATGGAATTTTTACTGCAACCAGTAAACAAGTCACTGAGTGACCTGTAGCAGGTCATAGCAGCTCCTCTGTCCCATCTTCTCTGTTTCTTTCTAGTCATGTAACACCAATGTTTGTGAAATAAGCCTTGCCTTTTGCTCCTTCTTGTTAATGCTGGGTGATGCTGCTCTGCAGATGAATTTGCTGTAGGAGTTTGGGGATTTAGAATTCTATTTCAGACCAGCTATTCCTTGTGAGATGTCACTGTTCACATTTTTGCTTTCTCTTCTCCCCAGTAACCTGTTTTGTTGATGCTGTTGGACCTTAGTGACCTTCTTTCAGCACATCAGTCCATATAAAGATATGCATGTTCCATGGTTAGTCCTTTAGAGTGGTCAGAGACCTCTGTTCATGTAATTTCTCCTTCCTTTTCCCCACACTGCTACCATTCCTGGTCTCACCATAGAGTCATAGATTCTTCAGGGTTGGAAGAGACCTTTGAGATCATCCAGTCCACCTGTAAACTTGGCACTGCCACTGTAACCCCTAAACCACTAAACTATCCCGCAGTGCCAGATCCAGACCCCTCTTAAACATCTCTGGGACTCCATCACCTCCTTGTACAACCTATTCAATGCCTGACTACCTGAACAGTGAAAATTTTTTTTCTAATATCTAATCTGAATCTTCTCTGTCCCAGTTTAAGGCCATTACCCCTAGTCCTCTCACTACAAGTGCAGTAGGAGAGACCAGCCTCACTGTAAGTGACTTACTGTAAGACCGGCCTTACAGTGAGTTTATCTCACTGTAAACTCCTTTTAGAGAGTTGTAGAGAGTGATGAGGTGAGCTCCAATGAGCTTTCTCTTTTCCAGACTAAACAAATCCAGCTCCCTCAGCTGTTCCTCATAATACATGTTTTCTAAACCTTTCAGGAGCCTTGTTGCCCTTCTCTGGACAGGCTCCAGCACCTCAATGCCCTTAAAGTGAGAGCTCCAGAATGGAACACAGGACTCAAGGTGCAGACTCACCAGTGCTGAGTACAGTGGATGATCACTTCCCTGTCCTGCTAGCCACTCTGTTCTTGATACAGGCCCAGATGCCATTGACCTCCTTGGCCACCTGGGCACACTGAGCCAGCTGTCAGCCAGCATTCCCATGGCCATTTCTGCCAATCCTGTCAACTGAGTGCCAATCCTGCCAATTGAGTGCCACTCAAGCCACTCCTCCCCCAGCCTGTAACACTGTCTGTGGTTGCTGTGACCCAAGTGCAGGACCCGGCACCTCACCTTCTTGAACCTCCTGAAATTGTCCTTAGTCCATTGGTCGAGTCTGTCCAGGTGCCTCTATAGACCCTTCCTACCCTCACACAGTTCAGCACTTCCACCTAACTTAGTGTCATCTAGCCATTTTTTTACCCATCAGAGATTTTTACCATGATGTTCTCAAGGTCCTCAAACCCACATACTTCTGTTCTGGAGCTGGTGAGACACTGGGAGTATGAATGCTTTCCAAAGTCCAGCACTGATTACCACTGCAATGTGCCATATGACCTTTTTTGTTTCCAAATGTAAATAGATGCTCACATGTGACAGAACAGTGACATGTCTCACATAATGACATGTTTATCAAAAGCCCAGACAATGTGCTCTGACTCCTGGAAGCTCAACATCATTGCTGCTAAAGCCACACTGTTTTAAAATCTTGTTCACTGTTTTGAGTCAGTTACTGCGTGACCACAGACTGATCTCAGTCCAGGAAGGGATTATCCAGTGTAGTCCTCTCCTCATGGCTACTATTGGTGCAGAAACTGTACTTGTCCCCAGGGAACCTGGTGGGTGATACCACAACTCTCTCCCAGGGAAAGGATCTGGATTTAAGGGAAGTTGTGGCACATAAGGAAGTCTCACCTTGGAGAAAGAGTTCAGCAAGAGTTTGTGGCCAGTCTCAAAGCTGAGAGGTGGATTCTTCAGGTTTGTTCACTGCCAATGCCAGTCCTCTGGATAAGGGAATGTGTGTGCAGGTAGCATAGCATCCCAATCTTGAGTGTGGTGAATGTCTCAAATCCAGGATTTGGTGCAAGGCCATTGTGGTTTGGTTAAGGTATATTTGTATGTTGAGTATTTTCCTGTGGAAGACTGGCAGAAGGCATAATGACACTGAATTCTTTTTGCTACCGACATTGCATAACACTTACCATTGTGAAATGTGTTATTGTGAGAAGTGAGTCAAGCATACAGAAAGGAATCCTATGCAAGTCCACCCATTACCCACATACCAACTCACTCTGTATAAAGACAAGGCTGTGTGTAACCACTGATAACAATAAACACTTCTTCGAGGGCAGTGCAGAAAAAACCCTTTCGTTACCTGACTGCTGAGTCAGAACCAAAGAAGGTAAGAAACTTGGGTGCCAGATACAAGTGATTTTTGTGTACACGCAGCTTTAGCTTCAAGATTTCTGCTAGAGTGATCTGTGGTTATAAGAAAGCACATTTTGGTAGGAAAAATCTAGAAATTGTGTCTCCTATTCACAACGATCTTCCTACAGAGACCTTTGGGGACCAGAGATCTTCAGAGCCTGGTTATTTAGTGGTGGGTGTGCTGATGGTTTTCCTCAGACCACCAGCCTGCCCAGCAGCTCCCCTCAAGATATGCAGCAGTCCCCAAAGTCCCTGCAGCTCCAAGCTGTACTGTGCTGTGCTGAAGTGGGGTGGCACAGGTATTACCCATGCTGGAGCCTGACCACCTGCCTCCCCCAGTCATGCTTGCCCCTCCCACCCTTGGTTTTGGGCAGGAATGTGTCCATGCTGGTCTCTGCTGAGATTTCCCAAAGTTGTTTTCTTCCTGGGACCCAGGCTTGCCTTGAACTGTGTTACTACAGCAATATTATGCCTGATTTTTTTGTATATCTGGTTAAGTAACATGTTTCTTCAGCTGCAGCACAGTGGTGACTTCTCAGTGACTTCCCTGCTTTTGCTATGAGGCAGAATTGCTCAATGCTGGCAGCTCTCTTGCCTTTGATACTGAGTCTTTCCGGACAGGACGATTACATGGATGTCAGCTTTTAGCCACCCTGGGGAATTCCCAGGGTTTGTGCAAGACTTCCTCTTTTTAAAGTCCCCTGACTTTGCCCGCCTGCAGCCTCCTCTTGGGTGTCTTCCAGGCTCCAGACATGGGGCTTCATAAAGCTTGCACCTCTGCTGTGCTTTTGGTGCTGTCTGCTCTGGAGGCCTGTGCCCTGAACACAGGTGTTGTAGCCATCTGTGAGCACAATGACATTTTAGAATAATAGACTTGATGAAGCCTTGGTATCTCCTGAGAAGGCCTTGGTGCTGATGGGGAAGAATCATTCTTTTGGGTGACACTACACAGCAAAGACGAAGATTTCACGAGGAGAAAGGAGGGTTTTTTTTTTATTTCTTGATAAGTGGTAAATGATGAGTCAGCTTATGTTCCTTTACCCTCACTGACATACCACAGATCCTAACTAAGGTTTTTCTAGAGGTCATCTGAAACTATAGTAATATTATTCTATTTACAAAATACTATGCTAAAAATTTTTTTCCACGAGAAAAAACTGCTACTTTCCATGAGTAATTTCAAGTTGCTTGCTGTACAAAAACTCCCTTTTGAAAGGACTGTTGTAAAAAAAAAAGTGTTATTGAATTCTTTCTCACAAAGCAAACATGTCTGTTAGCTCTAGGCACAGACTTCAGCACAATTCAAGGGATAGTTTATATTGCAGTGTGAGCCCAGTGGGGGGGACACTCTCAAGACACCCACTTGAACTATAATAAGCCATTGGCCAAAAGCAGAAGGTATGATGGGACCACATGTCTCATAAACATCACTGAATTATCTGCATTCTGAAGCAAGAGGGCTGTATCCTACACAAGTGGTCAGTCTCCAGCACTGGCTGAAGTTTTCACTGATTGGAGCCAGTAAGGTGATACGGAGTAGTGTATCCTAGCCAGGGGAGCCAGGGCTTGCCCCAAGGTGGGTTTAAAAGCCTGGAGAGGGATGTGCAAATGAAATGTGCATATGCTCCTTTCGGTGGACCACTTGTAGATTAACATGGCTTCTGACAAGCTCTCTTAGCCTTTTGTTCTACTTTTATTTTAAAAATTTCATATTGTAAACAAGGTCAAATTCCTAGAAAAGCTTCTTTGACTTTTTGGCAGAAATATACTGTCCCTTCTCAGATTACTCAACAGAAGATTACTTCCAAAGCAAACTTATTAGTCTTTACTCCTCCTCTTTTCCTCTGGTTTATATTCCCCATGCTGATCCAGGAGCTGGGAGGCAGCAGCCATGCTCCCTTTCCAGGCTCTCCTGCCCGCTGTGGTGTTTGCAGTGTCAGCCCTTCAGGCCCTTGCCTCCGACACCTTCATGGCAGCCGTCTACGAGCATGCCGTCATCCTGCCAGACCTCACAGATGAGCCCGTTTCTCCCAGCGAGGCTTTGGCCCTGATGAACAAAAACATGGATGTCTTGGAAGAGGCTGTCAAGGAAGCTGCCCAGCAGGTACGAGGGGTACCGTGAGGGTTGTCCATCAGTGTTTTCTGCTCCTGCTGACCCTCCTGGTTGTCTGTTGATGGGTGACCTTTAAACGGAGCCTGTTGTGACAGGGTGCCCACATCATTGTGACTCCTGAAGACGGCATCTATGGCTGGCGATTCACCAGGGAATCCATCTACCCCTACCTGGAGGATATCCCTGATCCAGTGGTGAACTGGATTCCCTGCACTGACCCCTCAAGGTGATTTCTTCTGCAGTGGTTTAGTTGATTTCAACCTGTTATCTCATGGAGTCTTGAGCAGCTCACACTAAATGGCTAAGAACTGCTGCTAATTATTAATCTATAAAAAACCACAAGTACTGTAGAAATCAGATGCCTCAAAAAGAGTTCTTAATTAAATGGTAATGGGAATATGTCAGGCAAAAAGCATTGAGATAGCTTTACTTGCGAAAGGACAAAAATGAGGAGGTTTTAGGCAAAATAATTTAAAAACATGCACAACTTTATCCATTCAGATCACTTGTGAAAATCTTCTGTAAGCAGAAGCTAAGTTATTATCATGTTAGAAGAATAGATCAGAGAAGCTGATTCAGTCCTCAGTTCCGGTGGCTGAGTGATTTCTAAACCAAATTGCACAAAATATTAATCTAGGTCTGAGAGAAATATCTTTTGGAAAGCCGGCCACTTGCACAGTCTGCTGTGTTAAACACAGAGGTGGTCCCAATGCGGGTCAGCTGGGGACACCAAAAAGACCAAATTCATGTCTAAACTGAACTTTTATGTTTTCTTCTGAGTCCTTATGAAGCTGGATTTCATTGCACCTCAGCTCTGTAAATTCTGTGCCCGCTTTTTACTAAAGGCTTACAGGCAAAAATTCTTTAAAAAGGCTAAAATTGTCTTCTGGATCAGGGCTTAGATATGTTTTGTAATTTTCTTTTAAGCTATTTAAGATTTATATCTCTGTGCTGATTTATTCTTGTGTTTGCTTTGTGAAGCTCTCCACATTTTTGTATGCATGTTAGCTAGGAATTCTATCCACACAGAAAATAACATTGTAAAGAGTACAGAAAAGAAGAACTGAGGGGAACCATTTTTTAAAGATAAAAGAGACTAGCAATGTAATGTGATGCTATGAACAGAGAAAAAAATGAACCGAAACTATGATTTGATCTATTACTTTTTCAGCATCTGGGGATGTGCAGTTAATGGAGTAGTAATTCTGAATGCATTTCTTCTACATAGGCACTTAAACTTCTAAAAGATCCTTTTTTTCTTTCACTAAAAAATGTGATAGATTTGGTCCAGCCCCAGTGCAGGAACGACTCAGCTGCATGGCCAGAAATAACTCCATCTATGTGGTTGCAAACATCGGGGACAAGAAGCCGTGTGACTCCAGGGATCCCAACTGCCCCAGGGATGGTCGCTACCAGTACAATACAGATGTCGTCTTTGACACAGAGGGTAAACTGGTGGCTCGTTACCACAAGGTAAGGAGGTGCTTCAGCATCAACCTCTAGTTTATTATCACTAAATTATTCAGCTCTCTGGCACCAATTTCAGATGGTTTATACAATAATTTTACATTATTATAAAGTGATCATCAATCAACCAAGTAATCAACCAATCCAGGATGATTTGATGATCTTATGGCCAGAAGGAAAACCAAGCAATTGCTTGACCAGTCAGGCAAATTATTTCCAGGAGCACTGCAGCTGTAGAGTGCATGCCAGCTGCCAAACACTTGAGGGCTACATTTATGAGAGTAAATGTTAAAGCAGCAGTGACAGAATTTTCCATACTCAGTGACATTAGCTTTTCCTTGATACATTCATAGCCAACTTAGACATGCTTTTGCAGGGGACATCTTGGCCCTTGGTCTTGGAATTTAACAGCTAATGCTGGGTGGGCATTGCTTTCAGGAGGTAGATGGGGCACAGCCACCCCATTTTTGGGGGGGAGGGTCAGCTGGTTAGATAAAAACTAGCTGTGCCAGTTTTTCATTAAAGCCTATCTCAGATGCAAAAGCTGTTCATAATTTTGTCTTATTTTCAGCTTCTAATATGCCATTTTCTTCTCCTGCAGTACAATCTGTTTAGAGGTGAAACTCAGTTTAATTATCCAGAAGACGCAGAAGCTGTCACCTTTGAGACTCCTTTTGGGAAGTTTGGCATTTTCACTTGCTTTGACATCCTTTTCTATGAGCCTGCCGTGGTCCTGGTGGACAAGATGCAGGTGGACACCATGCTCTTCCCGACAGCTTGGATAAATGTCCTGCCCTTTTTGACTGCAATTGAGTTTCACTCTGCCTGGGCTATGGGCATGCGTGTCAATTTACTTTCAGCAAATACTCACAACACCAGCAAAGCAATGACGGGTGAGTTGCATTCAGGAACAGGGAAATTGTTCCCAGATTCATAAGCAGGCAGAAATGTTTGAGACATAATGAAGTCTCTGAAAAACAGCATTTTAATTAGACTAAAGATCTTTGTGATTTGGTGCTGAATATAACAAACAGCTTCAGGTAAGAAAATACTGAATGTTCTGAAAAAGGTAAAAGTAGAAAGCCCATGACAATAAGTTTTGATAACTTAAAAGTGAAATTTTATTTCAAAAATAGCACAAAGTTTCACTTAAATTTTCAGTCTCTCATCTAGAGGCAGCATATTCTTTTTAATATTCAATCAACAGTTAAATGGAGAAAAAAATGTTTTAATCAGAACCTAAGAGTGTAAAACCAAAAGGAGGATTCCTTTTGTATACTGAATAAAACATTCTCTTTTTTTTTTTTTTTGTGGCTTCTGAAGACTTAGAGATATTATAGAGAGTTTTTCTTTGCTCTGAATATATATTTACTGCCTTTTTTTTTTTTCCTCTTGATTGAGAAAAGGATGTAGCTGCATCTGTTACAGTCCTCTGAAGCAAAGTGAAAACTACAAAGGAACATTTTTGCCTTCCCTACATAGACTGAGCTGAGTTTAGGCCACAGCCCTCTTTCCTTCAGTGAAAGTTAATTACCTCCATGATTGCCTCTTTTGTCAAATATGCCACTCTGAGAGCTATGATTTATTTTTAAATGAACCTAAATTTTAACATCAGGATGGGTATTTTAGCTGTTCCATGCTTTAAAATGATTCTAAAACTCTCAGTAACGTTTGAATGAAAAGAGTATCACTGAGAAACAATGCCAGTGTGGTGCGGGGAGTGACTGGTGTCCCTGGCAAGCCGTGCTGTGTGGTGCTGGCTGACGGAGGGCTGGTGGTGTCCTCGGCAGGCAGCGGGCTGTTTACGCCAGAAGGACCTGCCATCTACCACTACGACAGTGCCACCGATGAGGGACATCTCCTGCTAGCAGAGTTGAGTGCACACCCTCGTCTCTCCCACACCTACCCTCCTGCCATCAACTGGAGTTTGTATGCCACAAGCATCAAGAAATTTCCTGGAGAAAATGACACTTTCTCAGGAGCTGTCCGGAAGGATATATTCACTTTCAGTGAACTCAGGCACAAGGATGGAAATTACACTGTTTGCCAAGGAGACCTTTGCTGTCATCTGGTCTACCAGATATCAAACAAGACTGAAGATGAAGTTTATGTCCTGGGTGCATTTGATGGGCTTCACGGTTCTGTCATAAAATACCACTGGCAGGTAATAGCATTTTTAGAGGCGAGTGTGGCCACATCCCAACCACCTAAAAACATTTGTCCCTTACTGCATCCTGGGAACTATTCTTGCTATCAAATCCAGCTCGTGGTTGCTGAAATCTTAGTGGTGTTTTGCCTTTCTGTCTCTTCCTCCCCACAGATCTGCACTCTGCTCAAGTGCCCCAGCACAGACCTGACCACGTGTGGGCAGCCCATGGAGACGGCTCAGACCAAGTTTGAGATGTTCTCCCTCAGTGGCACGTTTGGCACCAGCTACGTCTTCCCAGAAGTGTTGTACAGCGGGGTGCAGCTGGCCCCCGGGGAGTTTGAGGTAATGGGACACCCTGGAGATGTTCGTTTTGTAAAAAGCTTTGTAAGGTTTTCACGCTGTAGCGCTGAAAACTGATCTGGCAGCAAAGTCCCATCCAAGAACTGCTTTCTTGAGTTCTGCAGACTGTAACCCAAGGGAACAGATTTAAACGGGTGGACTGAATCAATCCTAACTGACAAGAACATACCAGTCCTGGAGCTGAAAATCTCTTCAGTGCTTTCTTTAGCAAATCTTCCTTCCCACTTCAGGTTGCAAATGAATAAACCAAAGCTTTCAGGGAGCTGTTTTCTACAGGTTTCTTGTGATGGGCATTTTAGGAGAAAAAGAAATAAAATGCTCCGAGAAATTGTTCAAACAAGAAAAATTGCTTAGAAGTATCATGTGTAAGAGCAGAAATTCTATGCAGTTAAGAATGTTAAATGTGATTTTTAAGGGGGTTTGTGGTTTTTTTTGGAGGTTCATCTTTTATTTTTGCTAAAACAATGTTTTCTTTCATAAACCTTAGATTAGCTTTATGCAATAGATTTGATAAAATTCTAATTGATTTGCAAGAAGTATTTAACAGCTTACAAGAGACAATGAAGACAGTGAGAAAGACCTGAAAAATTTTAGGGGAAACAAGGGTGATTTTTTTTACAAGGTAGGAAATTGAAAAGCATTATTCACCCTTCACACTTGTTTTTGAATGAGACTTCTGTAAAAATAGGCACATCAAAGAATTTATTGGTATGCTAAAAATATGATCATGGTCTAATTTTAAATCAATAGGTTGTATTTTCTTAACAAATATGTGCTTACCTTTTGTCACAGAGGCAAAAAAAGTTGTTAGAGGAGTTTACAGTTGGTGAATAGTGATTTCAAATTGATATGTAAAAAAGTAACTAAGAAAAGCTACATATGGTCAGTAGCTTGAAATTCTCTATTTCCATCTGAAAGTTGTTTTGGGGTCTACAAATCTAAAAATGTTTCAAATAATTCCTGTATGTGTATATAACTTTTGTTGCCTTGTATGAGTAACTAAAGAGAATCTAAAATATTAGTTATTCTCACTCGCACCTTCTTATGAGGTGGAGAAAATGATCTTTTTTTCCAAAGATAGAGAAAGGTTGAAGGACTTCTGGGTCCAAGGAAATGTGGGAAGGCAATAATGGGGAGGCTATAGCAGAGCAAGAGAGAATTCTGTTTTCTTCCATTATCATGACTGTTTTTAAAAACAGTCAGTGCATCAAAAATTTAGCATCCAAGGTCTATTCTTTCTGCACCAAGCAATGTTGATGCTCAGTTAGTTGACTATTAGTGCCATTCTTTCTCTTTTCCACCAGGTGCTACGTGATGGGCGTTTGAAAAGCAAGAATGGCACGTCGAAACCTCTCATAACTGCGACACTCTTTGGAAGGCTTTATGAGAAGGACCAGCCACATCCTCTGCGAAGTTCCCTGTAAAGTATCTCCTTAGGAGTTACAAACTCACCAGAGTGTGAGGGGAATTTCCTCCTGACCCATAGCAGTTACCCTGTATGATTCGTTTTTCTGCAATATTGCATTTCTGCTCAGCATCTGTGGCAGTTGGGGCTATTTGGGAGAAAGTGATGTATTCACTCTGCTGTGCACGCCTTTTTATCAGTGCTTGAGCCAGTGCAATTATTTCTTAGTATGCATGATCTGTCACATGAACCTCTTAATCAGAAATTTTGTTTCCCCCCAGATATCATATGGATTGCTAGGATTATAGTGGAAAGAAGACTGATAGCAAAGTCTATGAAATGTAGTTTGTCATTTTATTGGAGAATAATTTGTCGCCAAGAAAGCCTTTCTGTCCCTTTTGCCCCTTCCTGTTTTTCAGATTGTATAATTATTAAGTTTCTGAATTTTTTATCCTTACAGCCCAGTTCACAGGACCTACTTAACACTCAATGAGCCTTGGCCCCATTCTGACCAAGGTACTCTACAATAAAGATAAAAGCAGATTTGAAATTATCTTAGGTGGAATCTTAGAGAGAGAACGTGGTCCTCCACAACCCACCCAGGTGTTGGGTCTGGCTAAGGTCATAAAGCACATCGAGTTCTGCAGTCCCTTTGGTCTTGCGCTTCTTTGTCTGTGACAGATGGGTCTTGGGTCCAGTGCACTTCACCTCCAACTTATCAAATAAACTACTCCAACACCTTGTCCTGGGTATATGGATAATTTCTTCAGAACTGTTAAGATATTTGAGATAGGCAATCTTTTAGCACCTGAAACACATTTCACCCTGTAGAGAAATGGACCTTATTTTGGGTTTCTAGCAACGATGTATCCAACTTGGCAACCCTGGGCCTCATTTCTGTCTATCATGTTATGGAGTAAATGAGCTTTGTTTGCATCAAATATGCCTTGGAGTGGTCCCTGCCTCCACACTTATCCCATAACATTTTGCGTCTACTGCCATTCTTACAGCCTGCACTGAGCTGTGCTAAATGTGGCATGTAAGAAACACTCTGTGACTTCCCACCCCACACACACCTACATATGTTATCCAGAAGTTGTTGAAATCACATGATTTCTGTTTTTTCCCATGCTGCAGCTTCTCAGCATGCAACTTTAGGGGCTCCTTCCTGGAGCCTTTTCATCCTGGAAATAAACAGCTGTGTTTGCACTCAGTGGGGGAACTCTACCACTTGGGAGCAGTTACTCAAAACAGGGAGGGATTCTAAGTCATGCTTGCAGGTTCCTTGTTCAGCACCTCACAACTGAACACAAAATCTCTCACATATTGCTTGCTGGCATTTCTGAAGTTCTGGATACTTCCCAGGTACATGCAGAGTTGACTGTCTTGGGTTGTCAGAGCTGGACACAGACAGGATACAATTAATATTAAATATAGGATATCAGGAAAGGACTCTCATATCTCATCAATTAGCAGTGCAGAAGTCCAGGATTCTTTAAAAATTACACTAAAAGCAAATTTGAAGAACAGCTGACCTGCAGTTTTTGAGATGTGCTGCACAACTTTCCTCTCCCTGAGAGGGTTCCAAGGGTGCCATACAATGAACGGCTGAGGAATTTATTAAGCCCTTTCCCATTTCTGATGACAAAGCAAGAATTTGGACAAGCAGAGGATGAAGCTGCATGGATTGTTGCAGGAGCTCCATCATTTCAATACACAAGAACCACAAACCCTGCTTTTGAGAGAGGATTCCCTGAAGGGGTTGCAAAAACGAGCCAGATCTTCATCTCAGTGACTGGTAGTCACAAGTGACTAGACAAAGTTCAATTTAAGAAAATGTGAGGTTTTTTTAATAAAAGGAAATTTCAAATTATGCAAATTACAGAAACATTCAGAATAGAGAAGCAGAGAGGAAATGAATGTCTGATGCAACAAATGGCATTTAACAGCAGCAGTATTTACTGACTCTGGGACAGATGTGCCAGAGTAGAAAAGTTAGATTAATTTATAAGTAATTCACATCAATGACCCCAAAAGCTACTACAGATGGTACCTTAATGAGACCCATCCCTCTCTGAGCTGGAAAAGCATGCTTTTCATACATCAATATTATACCTTGATGCCGGCCAAAGCAAACAACACCCACCTGTCCACAGTGTTTCTAACCACACAGAAAGAAATACAAGTTCATAATAGATTTTATTGATGCAAGACTTCAGATGAAGGTAGAAAAATACTCCATTTAAACAAACATGATCCAAACCTTTGCAGCTAACTTAAGCAAAACTGGTAACAATTTTGGGGAAACTTTTAGTAAAATCTAATGTGCTTTATTTTTCATATTGAATTAAAGAGGCCCTGGAAAAAAAATAGAGAAAAAAATTCTTAATAATCTGGAGTTTTAAAGAGAGAAGGACTCTTCAGCCATGTCCTTTCACATATAGTTAAGTCATCATGACATCAAGTTATGCATTAAATAATGTGGTACATTGAGGTACCATCAGAGGTTGTGCAACTTTTAGACCAAGTAATGCAAAGCTAAGTGTTTATGAACAACTCATGTTATCATGGGCGAATTACTGACAGTATGGCACACCATTCCTAGGTACATTGAATCAGTGCAGGTACAGTGAATGACAGACAGGATAACAATGACCTGAATTTGAACTGCAGAATTTCTAATTAACCAACAATTGAATTCTAACCCTGCTTCATCCAGACAGTGTTTGCAATGCCACTGTCCACCATCAGGGCAACAAAGTCAAAAAAGAGAAATAACTTGCGTAGGTCAATGGAGAGAGCAGCAGTTATTGTGATGTTTACCACAGCTAATGCAGGAATGCTCCTCTGTGGCTTGTGATGGACTGTGAGATGCCATGGAGTCCCAACAGAGAAGTAATTATAGTACACCTTCTAAAAATTAACCTTTTAACACTGTAGACAAACACCACCTCAAACTGAAGCCACAGATGAGCATGACAACATTATCAAGTGTTGTCTGTCTGTGAATCAGACACAGCTGATTGACGAAATGGAAATTTTGCATACTGACAACACTATGTTTTCTCTTTCAGTCTGGAAAAAAAAAATAGCAGCTGTGAAAGTATTAAAATATTCCTTGTATCCACTCATTACTATAAAGTTTCAAGGGAAATAATCCATTTTCTGTTCAGATATTCTCATGGCAGCAGGGAATTCATACTACAAATATGTACAATATAGGAAATGCATATGTACAATATAGGAAACTGCATGATTTTAACTTTGTCTATCCACCTTCATTTGCTGCTTCTAATGTTAAAGTTAATTGATGAACTCATAGTCTGGAGCTGTGACAGTGTCAGGATGCAAGATTAGCAAGGAGTATACAAAGCAGGAGCAGATTTTAATGTCAAACATATAGTAAATCTTTAGGAAATCCCCTTTCAGGAAAAAGGGAGAATAAATATTTGTATACAGTTGGTCACCCAGCTTACGTGCTACGTAACATAATAAGATTAAAAAAATAATTTGAATACCTTTGAGATAGTCTTCAAGAGCAACTGATGACTTTTGTAACAGAAATTTTGAACAATTTACTTCTAAATGAGCATTAGGAGTATGAGACACACTTGAACTTATCGAAGTCAAATACATGGAAACATTAAGGTCAGTTTTTTATAAGATGGTTATTTTTTTATTCTGCAATTCACCTTGATGTGTTTTCCAGCCATCCGAGATTGATTTTTGTACACTGAAAAAGGTCTATTCAGTTCTAGTTTTAGGGGTCTCTAAGGAAAATTTTTGGGGGGGGAGGGGAGGGACGGTTCAGGCAAGACTTTCTATGGATGAGTTTGGAAAAATCTAAACTTTATTCTGCAGCATTTATGAAATTATTAGACAAAATATAATGTTGACAGACAGTTTCCATTAAGCTGAGCAAAGAAAGCGCAGTGAAGTCTAGGCTTATGCCATTGCCATGTTACTTACAGACTCTTTAGGATACACTCTCCCATACTTTTTGAGACCTTTCTAAGTTTTTCATATAGTATTTTTTCCTGTGCTGGCTAAGTGCTGCTATATAATACCTAAAGCTCTCCCTTCCTTTCATTTTGTCTCCACTAGGAGCCAGAAATCTTGACTTAATGTTCTTTTTATTGAGGTCCCATAAAGTCAAATGGGGGCAGTGAGTTTGCTGTACTACCACTAAAATCAGCAGTGGTTACATGAGTTTGCATCTACTGGTTGTGCATCTGCAGATACAGAGCTGTTCTACATTTAGCTTTGAACTCAGTTATAATCTGTGGGTTTTTTTCAGTTCCCTCTGCATGAAGGGTCTCACACAACTTGACTGGGTTTAGTTGTGCTTGGAAGCCATCAACTCTGCCCCGAAGAGTTCTGAGATAGTGACTGATACAGCTCCCATCCTGACAAAAGTTAGGTACACTGATCCTGTGAAATTCCCAGTACCTTAGTTTGTCACCCAGCTGACAAAGTGTACAAAAAAATTGATAAAAAATAAATACAAACCTTTATTTTCCTCCTACCCCCTTCTTGTTAAGTGACTGCCTTCTGCAATTTTCTCAGAGATGTTCTTATGCCAAGTTGGCTGGAATAGCTACCATAAAGAAATGGTGAAAACACATCGTAATTCATTCATGGGAACATTTTTTTAAAAAGAAGAATTATTCTTGCCTAAGAAGAAATCAAATATATCTGACACTGAGACAAAGGAGGGAAGAGCAAACTGTGAAAACATGGCCATTAATAGATAATGAGGTACTTCCTGGTAGCTAGGCTGAAACACAGAAAGCTTTGGCAGGTGTGAGCAAAAAAATATGTGTGGTCTTTTCATAACTAGTGTCAATTAGCTGTACCTTAAGAGTATCAGATGGCTGTATGTATGAGGATTGTGTATATATAAATGCTTAAGTTTAATCAATCATCATTACCTAGCAACAGGCGTGAAATTTTATTTTGTTGAAGAGTTTATGAGGCTCTCTTTAATGTTACACTAGGCCTTTTAGTTGTTTGTTCATGTTAACATTAACCTCTGTTTGCAGGAATTCTTCCAAATTCAGCATTAGACTAATCAAAACGAGAAACCTTTTGTACTTGAAGGTTGTGTAACACTTAATGTAACCACTCCTGTATTTTGCCAAGGGAGTCTTACAACGCCCATTGTTTTCTACTGAGCCTTTTCTTATAGATTGCTGTCCCTTCTGTCACTAGGGATGTGGCCCGTATTCCTCCCTGATTTGTGAAAGCTCATCATTAGATCTTGAGGACTTACAAACATTAGCAAGTGGAGGGGAGAATTGGTAACAATTGCAGACAAGACCAAAATGGACTACAGGGGGTAAAAAAGGGAGGGAGGAGAAGAGAGAGATGCTTTCTCTTCACCAGTCCTCACCTGCGTGAACAGAAAGTTATGCAAGCTGGTAGAGGAACATTTAAATAGCCAAACCTCCTGTTGCCATCTGTTCCCTCTCAGTTTCATGGGTATTGGCAGGAGCTAGCTAGTCAGTGAGAACTCAATAACAAGTCATAAATCAAGTTCAAATCAGTTCAAGTCAAACTTCAGTGCACCCTTACCTCTTCTTTAGTGACCCGATATTCAGTTAACATACAACACCTACTGACAAGATAAATAATGCTTTTCTGGTGAAAAAAATGGGCTGCCCAGGCATGTCTGAGCAGAGGGTCAGCAAGGAAGGGTACAGCCCCTGGCACTGGTGATTTCTGCACTAGTTGTGCTGCTGTTTCTGCAGTCCTGATACCACTGATGTTAATCCACAGCATTGCTGCTTCCTGCAGCAAGAAATAATTGCAGAAGCAAAAGATGGCCTTGGCACATTGCTGTTGGAACCCTAGAAGCTGAGAATTTTAGGCTTTCTGTGCTAACAGGCACTGACTCTCAAGAAAACATTACATTCGACCTGAGGCCATGGAAAAGGCTTCCAAAATTGACTGATAACACTGGGATTATGGGTGTGTAGTTAAATAGAAGTGTGTAATATCACAGGGTGGAAAACTTAGAATTTAAGGTTTTAGTTTATAGTAATATATATAAAGCAAGATGGAGGTTTTAGGGCATAGGTTAAGTTCTTCACCTTCTTCATTGGCTTGGGTGGAATCTTGTAATTGGGTAGAAAAATCTGCATTGTGGACCATGGGTGTTTGGTTATTGGGTTAAAAGTAAAAATAATATAAGTATCCTTTCATAATTGGACAATTTGTGCTTAAAACACCTTGGAAAGAGATAGAGACAGAGCCGTTTTTCACCTTTTTAGATAGAACTCACAACTTGCGAGACTGTACTATGGATAAGAATTAATAAACATCTGAGTCCAAACACGAACTGCATCCCTCGAACTTTTAATCCCGGCTCAAACAGAAGAAAAGAAGATAGAAAACCCAAAGGCTGTCATCTTAAAAATGGCCTACAGTGCATTAGCACTGGCATCTGCAGCCTATTGGGCTTGCAGATGGACTACTAGAAACAATCAGATTCAATATTTCTGAGAAAACAGCACATCTACTGAAGTCAAATCCAGCATTTGTGAAAGGAACAGAGATAAGTCCATGAGAAGGCAAGCTAGAGGACATAATTTATATACAAGTCTTTATTAGCAATTTTAGCTCTCAGTGGCTTCACTTCCAGACCAGAATGTGACATTTCAAGACTCTCATTTCACCATGAGTTGTCCTTCTTGTTCAGTCTTATGTCCTTTGTGCCACCTTGCCAGTGCCATACTTTCCCAAGTCCCAAGCTTTCCCCAACCCCAAATAGCCAGGGCAGAAGTTGCAGCCTGAGTCCCACAGGTCCTGCTACAGGCTCAGAGAAACCTCTGGGGAGTAGGAGCTGAAATGCCTGGCTCTCCACCAATGCAGCCCACCAACTGACTCACACAAACTGACCCAAAGTGGGTCAGTGTTGGGGAAGATGAATCAGGGAAACCTTTTAAATATGATTGTTTAGCAAAAGATACTGAAAATATGAAACCTATAATAGAAATGGAAACTTACTTTGAGTTGTAGGATACCGAGTCTTATTTACTATATAACCTGAAAACAATAGCCTAGCCAGCTAAAGGAGAATCCCTTTTGATTGAACAATATCTTTCTGCTAGCTAAGGAACCAAAGGTCAATATAGCAAAACAGAAAAGTCTAAAGAGTAGTTTTTAGAGTTTAAAATATAACATAGTATGGTAATGTAATAGTTCTTATATGCTATATGTAGATTCTATAGGATTTTGTGTCTTGTATTGGTTGGTCACTGTAAATTAAAATATTGATCACAAAAGGAGATACAATGCATTGTAAGAAGGACCTCGCTCTCTATTCCTCGCTCTCTTACTTCTACCTCTCTATTCCCTGCTTTCTTGCCTCTTCCCCCTGCTCTCTGACCCCCGCCACCTTGCTCCCTCACTCCATTCTCTCTTAACTCTTACCCCCTTGCTCTTCCTCTCGCTCTCTCTGGGACTTTCCTTCAGCCGAGGCTGGTGGCTGAAGGCAAGGCCCTTTTTTACCCATGACCCATGCAATAAAACCACCTATTCTAGAATATCTCAGGTCAGCAGAATTCCTTCTCCATGCTGTCCGCGGATGCTCCTACATGTCAGTTCTTTTCTCTAGGGTTCTTTTTCCTTTCATCTCTTTTTTCCTGGAAGGATACTCCTTCTTAGGTTCCACAGCAATACTAAAAATATTGTTTGAACATGGGGGATGTTATAAATGAGCTGCAGGTATAGTTCTCTGGTATGGTAAAAGTATAAAATAGGAAAGCAACAGCTCTTAAGTTCCTGCTATAAGGCATATCATATAAACACCTAAGCATCATAAATAAACAGCTAGCAAAATTTTTCATCAGAAGGAGACAATATCTTTTAATCAGTCCTGTTGTCAGACACTGTCAAAGTATTGTGCTTAGAATTTTGGAAAATATCCAGTCTGGGATAGGCAAATCAAATTTTTAAAGATAACTGAATGTGTTAAACTTTGTCAACATTACACAAAACTGAAAGGAGGAAGTGAAGTATTGGGCAGTCTTAAAAACAGTTCAGTGCTATTAGCTCCATCTGTTCCTTGACCATAATAAACATTTCCTTCACTTTGCATGCTTCTTTTCATGAAAGAAGGCTGGGTTTAGCTTACTTCAAATTCATTCATCTTTGCATATGCTAGTGGCTTGTGTCAGAATAGATTTATTACATGCTTACCTTTTCTGGATATTTAGGATTTACATCATCCTGTTGATGAGCTTTTCCCAGCAGGCTCTGAACCAGTCAGACCAAGCATGCAGTCACTTAGCTGGGCAGAATTGGTGTGGGATGAGTCAGTACCACGCTGTATCTGCAGCCTGCGCCGACTGGTGATGAGGAAGTGACTCCTGTGCCGTATCCTCTCCAAGTCATGCAGTCTGGAATACGGTAAGCTGCTAATAAGCTGGTCTGGGATATAATTTTCTTTCAAAGATGAATCTGCTACAGTTAGCACAGAAGATAATAGTTGTTATTCTGCACAGCTCTTTCTGTAGTGGACAGCAATAGCACCAACAGCAGTAAGTATGATTTCAAGTATGATTTTAAAAGCCATTCATTCCCAATGGCGGAAAGAGAAACATAGCTAGGGGGCAAAGCTCTTTTCGCACATAGCTATGAATTCAGAGTAAGGCTCTTTCCTTATTAGAGGGCCATAAGGATGCAGAATGGCATCATACCTTTTCGCTGTTCAGTGCCTCCCTCCTCTGTGTTTGCCTTCTTTTTGGAGGTGGTGTTCAGAGGCCAGCAAATATCAACGAAGCAGCTACAGTCAGTAACTGCAGATCGTTCCTATTGGATTGATGGGTGCAGAGAAGCACTGGCAAGGCACAATGGACCTGCCCTGCTGTGCCTCTGCTCTGTGCAGCAGCTGCAAGGATTCACTTCTCCTGCTGGAGTGAGAGGCAAGGGGCTGCTCCTGCCCTCGGGTGCCCTGAGAGAAGCTTTTGCTGCAGAGTGAAGGCAATGGACCATGTTATGGCATCCCTTACTGAGACTACCAAATATGTAGTATCCCTCACCTTGTGCAGAGATAGTTTCTTGGCTTTGGATGGATGTGTTTTGCTTTGCTATTAAAACATTATTTTCCTGGAATCTCTTACTCCTCTGTGTATTTCGAAGATTTGCATTTATGTTGGAGTTTGGATTTATAGTCCTTATCCTAAGCATTATACTTGAAGAAAAAGCACAAACATTGCATTACTCTGTATAAACAGCTGGTCTTTCTTGGCAAGGAAAAGTGATGTTTTCCACTGAAAACTAGGAATAGAAACCATGGGCAAAGGTCTAGAGCTCAATCACCTCATGTATTCTCCAAATTCCTCTGGTATAAATCTGGGCTAATTTCAGACTGTCTTCAGTGGAATTGCCCCAGGTTTGCAGAAGTAGCATTCAGATTAGTAGTTGCCAGATCTTCTTGATAATTATAATAATATTATAATATAATGTAATATAATTATAAATAATTATAAATAATAATTATTTATACTAATGCCTTATTGGAAATTTGGGCTTTCCCCCCGAGATTTCAAGCATATGAATGGAAACCTAGGAAATTGTTTTATTTTTTTAATATTGCGCTTCTTTTAATTTTTTTTTTTCTGAGAACTGCATATAAAGTGTAGTTATTCACCTTCAAAACTGCTCTTCAGCCATAGGGTCACCTTACAGCCTCCAGTATTCAAAAATCTGTGGTTTCACTAGCAGAGAAACAATTTTTAAAATGAACTGAGTGAAAATGAGAAACTTTCTGCTAATTGACCAAAAGTACCCACAGAAATGCAAGCTAAATTAATCACAGTAGAAACCAGTGCTTTCCTGATATTTTTTTTCACAGTAGTTCTCATTCTCAAGGGCTTTTCTGTTCTTTCCCATTTCCAGTGTCCCTTCCACAGTTTTGTGTAAGAAGGACATGATAACTTTTCAACACATTTTTCAAATGAGTTTGATATCCGACAAAAGTGCTATTCCCATTCCCTTCTGTGCTGTTTTCCACTTTAATTACTTTATTTTTTAAAGACAGACAAACAAGAGTAGATGACCCACAGAATTCTAGACATTGTGACATCTCTCTTTTTTGGTTTTCCAAAAACTCTGAAAACTACTTATTGCAGAAATATAATTTCTTTAGAAAAAAAAGCTGCAGCAACAATTTTGTAGAAAAGTTTTTACTTTGAATTTTGATGTATAACTCCTTTACTATACTACAGATTCAAAAGACTGCTAAACACTGACAATTTGTAAGTGCTTTGAGTCCTCACAAAAACAGTTTGACCTGTTTCTCTTTGATATTTGATATTTTAAGTAGCGACTCTGAGAATATTTTCATGATCCACATCAGCGTTAAGGCCCAAGAAAATGCCTATTTGAAGCAGCAGCACCAACAGAGTGAAAGCTTTGTTACCGTAGTGTTCCTTCTCACTCTAAATTAGCTGACAACTTGGCCTACTTAATTACCTTGATAAATCATATCTTCCTGCTTTACTTTCATTTCAGCCAACACACCATTAAATACCACCATTCCCATGCTCACAGCTCCCCCTGGATCTGTGGTTCACTCCTCCCCAATGTGTGTGGGTCCTGCAGTACAATTTTTTTGCAAGCCAGGAGATGGAGGGAAGCTCTTCCCAACCAGATGCACAATCTGGGCACAAGAGAAGGCAAAGCAAAACCCACCCTCCCTGGCTGGCTGCTGCCTGCCCCTCTGCAGCAGGGCAGACCTGCTCAGGGCAGGGCAAGACTCCCCAGCCCCAGGGACTCACCCAGAGGTTCGCAGGTTGCTGCCAGGGAGCCATGTCTGGAACACTTGAAGCAGGGCTGCCTTTCCAGAAAATGCCCTTGAGTTTTGATGCTGCGTTACTCAAGGGAGAGAGCATGGAGTGTGGTGGGAAAGCGCTGTGTGCATGCATGAATGGCCTTGGACTGAGTGCCCATTATGAGCTGGCTGCCAAACTTCTTTATAACAAGGAGTTGAGCAGACTAATGAACCATGGGCTTGTTCCTCTAAATTTTACCTTCCTATAAAATGTATGTGTGTCAAGACAGTAACTACCAAGGCCTAAACCTTCACTCCTCAAAGAGAAGTGTCTGCCTCTGAGGAAGCACACAGCATCTCAGAATGGGTGAAGGCCTCTTTGACAGACCAGTATTTTGGACCTAACATATCTTTTTCACTTTTCTTCAGCTCTGAAAAATCATACCTGACTCCTCAACATATCCTCTTGACACTCTCCAGTGGTTTTTCTCTCAGTCTGATCATTGTTTCTGCACTATTTTTAGTTGTCAAACTCTCCTGCTACAGCAAAAAGAACCTTGTAGTGCAAAACTTCACTTTGTCTTTGAGAGCAGCCTCAAAAAAAAAAACCAAAAAAACAAAAAACAAAACAAACAAAAAACTGAGTTGTATGGACCCATTTTAATTTTTGTGCACATACCATAATAAAGTAGCTAACCCAGGTCATCAGAAGAATTTGTAAGAAGTAGTATTTTAATCCACCTTTTTGCATATTCCCTGGAGGCACCCAGCTTTGCTAGGCTTTAACTGATGGTCATCACAATAACTCTCTTTTACACTCAGCAGTATCACTGTTTTAAAAGGCAGCATGGTCCTTTGCAGAATGAAAAATTGATGTTCCCCATCCGTGACTCTGGTACAGCCAATAATAGGTGTTTACTTAAAACACTTTTTCAATAGTTGTATCTTGCAAATAGCTGTTAACTGGTGAGCTGCATGATTAAACCTGTTTGCTCAGTAATCTAAAACTAGGCTGAAAAATACACAATGTGTCACTCTACATTATACCTTTCCAAGGAAATCTTACATGCTGCTGTAACCAAGCTATACTTATGTATTTTGCTATATTTTAAAAGCTTACAGGAGGTAGACTACATGGTGTCTTTTGTTCATTGCTTAGATAATACTGGGCCGCTCACAATATGGCTGTAACATTTAATCCAGCAAATAAACATACTTCAGATAAATTCAATTTACCTATAATAAGGCCCATTAAACAAGTATGAGTGCTACATCCATGATTTTGTTCTCTACATGGATGACAAAATAAACAGTTTGACCTACTGTTCACATCAACAGCTGCTACTGAGTCAAACAGCCCATAATTCTGTTCATCATACCAGCATCCCCTCACAGGGGTTTCTGAGGGTTCCTCCAGCTGTGGATTAAAAGCCTGTTCTCTCAAAATTTGTGTTACCCAGAACTGTAATGGTGGTGAAGAGGATCAGCTGGCTTTTGAGATGGTGTTTAAAAGGAAGAAGTGCCACTCAACCAATAGAAAACAAATGAGTGCCAAGAGAAGACTTCTACCCAGCATGAAGTGATAAAGGTAAGAGAAGAGATTTTTAAGAGTGTGCTTCTTCATATTTCCATTTTATTACATTTTGACCATTGTAACTATATATGGAAGGAAAGCATTCTGCTTTCCTCTTGAAAACTTCTTCAGAGTTCAGCTCACTTGAACAGTTTGCCTCGTGTTTTGATTTATTTAGTTTCCATGTAATGCAAAGCCACACACTTGATCTCAGTTTGCTCTATCCTTTGGCTGGAGTTTCTACTTTCTTCCATTTAAAAAAAAATTGCCTGTTGTTTTCTGGTTTTTTTGGTTTTTTCGTTTTTTGGGGTTTTTTTAAGAAAACCTGTTTTCAGGGCAGATAATATTTCTTCAGGCTAAACAGTTTTTCTATCAGAAAACAACAAAGAAGTTATTAATTTTTTAAATCTTAAGGAAAACTAGAGATAGTATTTTAATTCTTTTTGATTGACTTCATAGACTTTTATCAGAATTTTTTAATTTAGTTAAACTTTTATACAGAACAAATGAAGTTCAAAATCTATGTGACGCATTTACAATCTGAACAGACTTAAAACTTTTATAATGATGCCCAGTAGATACAGTTAAATTGGTGTTTAATTCTTTCTACTGTGAAAATTGAAAATTTGAGTTAACAAATACTGATCTGGCTGTGCTTTCTCTGCCTTGGGTGTAAATGTGCTAAAAGAAGGAATAACAGGCAGAAAAAGAAACATGAAGAGACTGACAAAAATGGAAGGAAAAAGTATATGAAGTGATAATTAAAATGAGGTGAAAAAGAGCAGAGATGGTTTTAAATATTAATAGGCAGAAAAAAAGGGGAAGGGAAAAGCGCCCCAAACAGTACATAAATATACTCAGACACCATATGTCCACTACTCCTGAGAGTGCCTTTGGGTGAACCTTTGGTTTGAATCACTGGCACTTGGGTACAACTGCCTGGCCCTACTTGCAAAATCCCTCTGTGTAACACAGGCTGTTTGCTAGTTGCAGTAAGGTTTTGCTAGCTATAGTTTTTTGTCTGTATTTTTTCAGCATCCAGTGCCATAGTATGCTTGTAATAGCATGGGAAAAAAATCTTTTTTTTATTGTGTTCTATCCAGAATAACCAGACGTAACTAAACACCAAAGCAAGTGAGTTAAATCAGTACTGGCTGAATTGCCATGTCAGTATGTTTCTGACAACCATTTTATACCATAATGATAGTGCTACTGAACAACATACGCTAATGATCTCTATTTTTCACAATTACACTGTCTTTCTCTTATTTAAAAGAAAAACAGATTTTTCAAAAATAAATATTGTTTGCCAAGTGCTTAAGTACTTCCGTTAAAAGTTTTCATTAAAAGAGTGACTTGCAAAAGGGACATGCTACTGCTTACACAAAAGGAGGGCGATATTTGTGTCCTTAGATGCAAACTAAACCTATGTTGTGAAAACGCTTCTCTCCATATTTGTGCCTTAGCTAAAAAACAGATTAATATAATCAATACTCATTGTAATGTTAAACTACTAGCACTGAAAAAAAATAGAGCTTGACAGAAAAACATTTGCTTATACGGCAGATAATGTTTTAGATTAGTCAGATTCTTCCATTTTATTTTGTCAGCAAAAGGGCAGAAAATTTTTTCTTCTCTTAGATCTTTTCCTTGCATCTCTATTTACAGCTAGAGCCTGCAAGGATTTACCAGTAAAACTTGATCTGTCTAGTCATCACTATCAAGACAGGGCTGAAGGAGAAGTCATGGACTCCTCAGCTTTAGCCTTCTGTTTCGGACTTGCAGGTTTTAGACTTATGTATCCGAAAATAAGTTGAGGGAGCTGCAGAATTTAAAATTACTGATTTTCAGGAGCAAAGTGGAGATACAGGACTCCAGCCAATATTGATGAAGAGGACTAGGACTGAAAACAGAAACAGGAAATTTTGAAAAGGCCTTCTCATCTGCCTACTGGACAAGGCACTGTCCAGTGCAAGCCTCTGGGAGTCACTGCTGTCCTGGTGCGAGGACACCACATTATGCAGTTTATCTCATCAAAGGAGATTGCCATTTCCAGGGAAGTCAGATGATAAAAGTGTCTTCCTGCTAAATGTAACTACAAAATACTTTCATCCTTCATAAATAATGAAATGTGAATTTCTTACCCATCCAAACAAGTGAAGGTGTTTACAATGCCTTTTTATTTTCCTCTCTGCAGTTCTTCCCACCTAGAAAATCAAAAATGAGTCGCTAACATACCTCAGAATTAGGAAAAACAGTACCTGTGCTGCATACCTATGTGGATTTGAGACCCCAGTAAGGATGCAATTGTGCTGTGAATCTGTAAATGGCTCTTGCATAAGGAGCAGCTGGTCAAACAGTACCCGTATTTCCATGTACATCTTCATGGTTTGCGTTATTCTGGCCACAATGATTGGAAATCTGACAGTTATCATCTCAATATCACATTTCAAGCAGCTCCACACGCCTACAAATTTCCTGATACTTTCAATGGCTACTGTAGACTTCCTGCTGGGATTCTTGGTCATGCCTTGCAGTATGGTGCGCTCTGTTGAGCACTGCTGGTATTTTGGGGAGTTCTTCTGCAAGATCCACTCGAGCATGGACATTATGCTGAGCACAGCTTCTATCTTCCATCTTTCCTTCATATCCATCGACCGTTACTATGCTGTGTGTGACCCTCTAAGATACAAATCAAAGATAAATACTTTCGTCATCGTGGTCATGGTGTGCACAAGCTGGATGGTCCCTGCTGCTTTTGCTTTTGGGATGATCTTTCTAGACCTAAACTTGAGAGGGGCAGAAAAGATTTATAATCATGTCCACTGCGCAGGAGGATGCTTTCTCATATTTAGTGAAACTTCAGGTATTGTGGCCTCTGTGGTGTCTTTTTACATCCCTGGGTTTGTTATGCTGTACATCTATAGGAAAATATACTCTGTAGCCAAGAAGCAGGCAAGGTCCATTGATGCAATGAGCAAAAAAAGGATGCAATTTGAAATGAAGCACCGCATTTCATTCTGCAGAGAAAGGAAAGCTGCCAAGACTTTAGGCATAATAATGGGAGCATTTCTCATCTGCTGGACTCCATTCTTCTTCTTTACAGCTACCAATCCATTTATGAATTATGTGATACCTCCTGTTCTCATTGATGCTTTGGTTTGGTTTGGCTATTTAAATTCTACACTTAACCCAATTGTTTATGCATTTTTTTACATGTGGTTTCGCAGGGCATTGAAGGTTATTCTGTTTGGAAAAGTTTTTCAACAGGACTCTTCCAGGACTCATTTGTTTTCAGACTAACTGTGCTTGAAATGATTGGATTCATAGCTTTGAACTTTTGCCTGGAAGCTGAACTCCCAGATGTAAGAGCTGTGAAGGAAGGAAACACCTATTTGTTTGCCTACTTACCAAATGTAGTTCAAGCAGATAAGCAACTACTGTGCTTCACCTTTATGTATTCTTTCATTCCAGGCTGGGTTTTGTATGTGGTGTTTTGATTATATCTATTTATTTGCAATGCACAGAAGAGCAAGACTTCGATTTTAAAAACATATAGCAGTTTATATCCCTGATCTTCATAATTAAAAAATATTCTGACACAACTGATTAATTTCTTGAACAAGGTGCTTTTATATTACAATATTTGTATTCATTTGTGTTCTCCTCTAGAAAGGGCAGAAAAACCTTCTCCTTAGAATTTCTTGGCATCTTTGGCTAACAAACCAAAGCTCTCTAAATTTTGTCCTTCCCTTTCCCTATGTGTGCAGAGTTCAAAATGGGCCAATTACCAGTCACACCAGCACACTCCATGAATGGGAAGATGAGGCAGAGAAAGGTTGTACGGTTCTTTCTGTTTCGATTTCAACTAGTACTTGTCACTTATAAGTCTGTCACTTAAAGGCTTTGCTGCTTAGTGAGATCAAAAGTGTGTTTAACAAGATCAAAGACAAGAAAAAAAATGAAGTATGAAGTGAAAAGAAATTGCAAAAAAAATGCATTGCACCTGAGAATGCCAGAAAATTATGTGTATCTAATGAATGTTTAGATGTAAAACATTATTTGCTACTTTGCATCTTAGAGAACATTTTTTTTAGCTTGGACATATTGTTCTTTTGTGTCATGGAAATGCTGTAAAAGTTTTCAAGGAAAGAATATAGAGAATTGTGAAGAAATCCTGTGGTTGAACTCAGCTGGATTATGAAGGAACACTACTGGGAGTGGGCAGAAAATGATTGGTATCTGAGAGGAGACCATGGAGCGAAATTGATGAGTCTGTACTAAAGTAAGATCTATACTCAGCAGTATGTCCTCAATTCATGTTCCTAGTAAAAGTGCCTCATATCTGTATCTTGTCTTTGGTTTTTGTACTTTGTAGAGCACTGAAGTACTCTCTGCTGAAAAGCTTAACTTTTGAATGATGGTACATTTCAGCAGGGCAAAGTATCAGGATCTAAAATTGTATATTTTACTGTTTCATTTCCATCTTGTAAAGTTTGCCCACCTAAAAATGACATAAAAAGGAACAATGAAATGTACACCACATCGGCACTTCTACTGTGGATCCTTGGTAATGACAATATGACTACTTTAATACTTGTACTCACAAAAATAAAGCAAGATAAAAATTTAAAAAATCTCTTTCTGATAAATAATGGGTAATTTTTTTCTTCCTTCATCTCCAGTGAATCTGGCCCTGCTGTAGTTAATATTCTCACCCTCAGTGTTATTTTCTGAAATAAAATTCATGATCACTTGGACACTTTGATCTCACTTGAAGTAACAATTTCAGAAGTGCTGTCAGGTGATACCTCCTTTCGTCTGATCGTATTTTAGATTGACGATAGATCCTCTATGACAAATGGTACCTATCTAAAGCATTTTATAGTGTATTTAGTAAGATGAGCATATATGAATGTGCTTCCCTTCAGGAAGTCAATGAAGTTGTTTCTTTCCCTTTGTTCCTTATAGCCCTATATCCCTGAAAATATGGAAATATTACTGTGTTTCCAGACAATTCCAGCTCTACCAGAGTTTACAGTTGGTTATTTTCTTTTCATAACTTGTTATGACATCTCTCAGGAATTGTTTTCTGGTTGCAGGAGAAGTTTGTGAATGAGTAGGGTCCCAACTTGCTTGCTGGACAGACTGTAGTTCAAACAGAGCATGTCCCTGCAGACACTGGCTGGACCCTACTGCAAAGCTAATTCTTATAAACCCATAGAAACCAGAGCCACACTCCTGAAGTAAGAAAAATTACAGATAAAGACAGTCTAATAGCTAGAACAAAAGCCATATGTGCAAGTAAAGCAAATTAAGGAATTCATCACTACCTCCCATCTGCAAAGCAGATCTTCTGCTATTTCCAGGGAAGCAGGGTTCCACCATGTGTAATGCTTACTTGGGGAAAAAAACTCACTGTAACTCCCAACACCCCAGTTCCTCCTTCTTCCCCCAAAGTTTTTATTGCTGAGCACATCATGTGGTGTGGAGTATCTCTCTGGTCAGTTGGGGTCAGATGTCCCCACCCAAAATGTTGTGCACCCCTAGGCCTTAACACTGTGTAAGCATTGCTCAGTCTTAGCTTAAAGGGAGGTTGTTTGTGTGTGTTATCAACATTGTTTTCATCACAAATCCAAAACACAACACCACACAAACTATTATAAAGAACATTAACCCTTCCCAGCCAAAATCAGTAGAGAGGGCATCCAAACATTGTGGCTGCATTAGAGCACCATAATCTATTTAGTGTAAGTGGAAATAGTGAAAGAAATTTTCGGTGCATAAATGAAAAATTCTCTAGACAAGCCTCTCTAGCCAGTGTGTCACCAATATTTATTCTCTGCAGAAGAAGGAGTTTCTACATAAAGATTGCTGGTGACCTTCACCTGCACCTAGAAGGCTGTCCTCCTTGTTCTTAATAAACTAAAATATAAGCCAGCTTTGTGCATTCCCAACTCAGAAATAACTTTTTCCTCTGGTGTCCTACTACCTAAAGGTGGCACTTTCCCAAAGAGCCTCCTTGCCTTCTATTTACAGAGGGTCTTCTCTAGCGCAGTGACTGTAGTGAAGTCCCAGGTTACTTTCTCTCATTAGCTCTAATCACAACAGTGTAAAGCTATTTCTTAGTGTGAGGGTGATGTGAAAATGAGATGTGTTAATGAGGCCACAGGGACTCTATTTGAACCCAAGACATGGATAAATTAGGAAAGCATAAGAAAAATGCCTCATTCTCTTGTCCAATCAGATTATGAGTTAGGTCTGGTGGAGCAGAATATACCTTACTGCAATCTCAAAGTATCATAATGCAAATTAAGTGCAAAAGGCATTTGGCAAATTCCTTATCAACACATTTAATTAGTGACCTTGTTAAACACTTTCCAGATGGCTACCTTTTACAGAACAAATTATTCCCCTGTGGGTGATTTTAGATGTTTTAATTTCCCTGAAAACTTGTGCAAATAAATTACTGCAGCATGATGAAAGGCTCTGTTTCACCAGTAATGTCTGTTCCTTTTGTCACCAGTGAGGGCCATTTGCAACGTCACCTTCTTCCCACACTTTGTACAAAACTGACAGCAACTTTCAGAGTCCTGAACTGCTGCTTGTAGCCTGCCTTGCTGCCTCATGTTTGCTGTAGCACCTCATGCATGGTGGTGCCACCTGTGTCCAAATCTCATGGTCTCTCAGATAACCTCGGAAAAGAGGAGGAGTACCAACTGTCCAAGCAAGGCCCTTCCAGAAATGTCACAAAGGAAAGAGTCACTCCAAAATGGAGTATTTTAAACTCCTAGATAAAAAAGTACTTTATTGCAGTGTTCAAACAGAAAAGCTGAGCCATCAAAATGTGCAAATATTCCAAAGTGTATGGCAGTTCTTAAATCAACTCATCAAGGAAATGCACACTGTGCACTCTGTCCTCTACAATGCATTAGTATGCATTCAACAAGGTAGAAAAAATTGGATGCAGTCAAACATAAGACACACTGTTCTACTGAATTCTTCTACTTCTGCAGATTTTCTGATCATCTTCATTATCTAGGATGCTACTCCCACACACTTCACTTAAAGACTTAATTCTGAAAAAGACAATGCCTACCTGTAAGCACTTTTTGACTAATTCATTTTTATTAGACATAGACTAAAGTTTATTCATTTCTATGATTAAGTGACTGGCCTGGTAGACAAAGGAAGAGCAGTTGTTATTATCTAGTAGTCTTCAGGAGGGCTTTCAACCCTGCCTCTCATAAGATTTTCACAAAGATGGTAATGAATTATGGGCTGGATGAGAAGACAGTGAAGTGGATTGGAAACTGGCCAGGCCTAGAGGGTGCTGATCATTGGCATGAACTTTAGTTGAAGGCAAGTAACTAGTGATGTACCCTAAGGGTTAATGCTAGGACTGATCCTGTTCAACATCTTCATTGATGATCTGGATGATGGGGCAGAATGTACCCTTTCAACCTCAACTATTCTGTGATTCTGTGACTCTATGAAATTCAATTCCCATATTTACTGAGTCTTGCACAATGTTACATGCATAACCAAGTATATTTATTTTCCTAATTTGTAGGGTTTTTAACAAGATCTTTTCATCTTCATGCTGCCACTTTAAATACAACTAGCTGCTGGAAAACATTTCTATGAAATAATTATACAACATCTAAAACAAATTAATTTCTTAAGAGACTGGATTCACAAATAACTTAGACAGCAGGAAGTCCACTGTCACCAGTAGGGACACGAAAGAACTACAATTATTCAGGTTCAGAGGAGAGCAGAGAAAGAGAAGGTTTATTGTCATTTGAGATTTAAATAGGATTTGGAGTTTGATTAAGGATTGGTAGATGAGAGGAACACTTTTCTGACCCTAATGGTCAGTTCACCAGTCCATCACAGACTGGTATGAAAACCATCTACTTGTTTACGTTACATTAGTGAAATACTCCACTAAAAATATGTAAACAGTCATCAGAAGGCTAAAGAATCAAAGTGACACTCCACAGCCTACTCCTAGATGTCTTGACTTCTTATTTCCCATAGGTATAGGAAATGTCAATTCCTTTAAACACTGGCTGCTCATAGCACACAGACTGAAGTTACCTGTCAGTTGGAGAGGGATCACGGAAAAGAGATTGCGTCCCAAACCCTTTGGACTTCCTCAGTTGCTGACAGGACAAAACAATTCTTTGAGAAAGCTTGAGCTTGTCTTTTGCTTTTGTTGCTTTAGTGAAGCTACCCCAGAGGAATAAAAAGAGTTAGTAATAAATAATCAAATAGCCCTCTTCAATCAGTATATAAGCCCAACATGGAAATAATGAGGCACAACATGACTTGTCTGCCTTAAGTCACCAAAAGAGTTCCGCTATACATGAGGGTAAAGGAATTAATACAGCAAACAAAAATAATGGTGTTGGGAATACAGACACTTGGCTTTCTTTATTTCCTGTTGGTGAAAACCTCTAAATTGCATACACGTTTAGCTCAAAATCTACTGGGAATTAAGTATAATGTCATAAAAGAAAAATAAATCACCATCTTTCATTAATTCAAGCAAGGTTACGGGGGGGATCTGCGTCTTACCCACATTACAGTTTTGCAGGACAATAGCGGAACAGAAAAATATCTACTTAAAGAATTTATTTCTGGTATTATTAAGAGATATAGGTAGGATTAGCCTATAAAATTGGCTGCCCATATCTGTTTTTAATCTTTTGATGCACAATTACTGTATTTTCTTCATTCCAGGATGATACCTATTGGAAACAAAGATCAGTGGTCTGAGCTACTTTCCATGTTCACTTTAAGTGGAGAAGAGTACCTCTTTCTGCTTCTGTTTCTAAATTTGCTCTTCGTCCAAAACACCTTATCAGGAAAGAGTTGGAAGAAATGGCTCTGGTTCTCCCCAGAAAAAATGAAAGACATTTTTTGCCCCTGGAAACTACACTACTGCAGCTGGTCTACAGTCTAATAAAGGAGATAAATCTCAAGATGTCTCTACACCCTTTTAGTCAGTGGGATTAAAATGATAGAAAACGTGTATATGTAGGGAAATAAAAGAATATTGCTTATCATACCAATTTTATGAGCGATTTCCATCAGATGTGTTCACTGCTGGTACTTTGTGATGCACAGCAGGTGAGTTTAGCAGCATAAATAGTTTGATAAGTGGGTGTTTGGCAACTGATTTGTGACTCTTAAGATGAGCATCTGGGTGAGTAGCTCATTAACTGAAACCTTCAAGAAAGCTGAGGTATACCAGCTCACATAACATTTCTCCCATAGAAAAAATATCAATATTCTAAGGGACATATAAAGCTTATGTAATATCTGTGGACTGAAGTGACTTGAGGGGTTTCTTTGCCAATGCGTTTTTTTTCTATCACTTTAAAATTACTATTATTATAATGTATACAAAAGAGAAGAACTATATTTTACAAAATGTTCCAGATACAAAATAAATTGCATATTATCATATAATTTAGTTAATTTAAAAGGTAATTAATTTTTCAATTTAACTCTTTCAACTTTCAACTGCTTTGTTTTAAATATTATTTGCAGTTAATTTTAAAATTAACAGTTACTAAATTTCATGTACCATTTCAGAGGAATAATTGGTTGTAGTTGGTCCCTATTTAAACCAAGAGAAAATTTGCCTCAGAATTACTGCATTTTATTTAGTTATGGAGTTCATGCTCTTGACTTACTTTATCTTGTATTCTCATGTTAGGATTTGGAATATTTTGGAAACTTGTGATAATTAAATCTGCTGATGGAACTGCACTTCCAAAATAAAAAGTCTAATAAAGGATTGATTATGCTTTCTCCAAATATCTCAAAGGATTTGACTGATTGCTCTGAGTCTGGAAACAGATCCTCTCATGAGAACTTTAGGTCAGCAGAAATACGAGGGGTAATGTATTTATTCATAACAGTAGTCTTCATTCTCACTGTCTTTGGGAATCTGGCCATAATCATTTCCATCTTGTATTTCAAGCAGCTACATTCTCCAACCAATTTCCTCATCTTACCCATGGCTGTAACAGATTTTCTGCTGGGCTTTGCCATTATGTCCTACAGCATGGTCAGGTGTGTAGAGAACTGCTGGGGTTTTGGGATTATATTCTGCAAGGTTCATTACAGTTTTGAGTTGATGCTCAGTTTAGCTTCCATTTTCCATCTCTGGAATAGGTTTTACACAATCTGCCACCCTCTGCATTACTCCAGCACCATGACTGTTGCAGCTATAAAACAAATTGTGGCTGTGTGCTGGTCATGCCCTCTGCTTTTGCTTTTGGTGTGGTTTTCTCAGAAGCTTATGCTTCTGGAATTGAGGGCTATGAAATGCTGATTAAATGCTTGGGCTTGTGCCCGATTGTGTTTAACAAACTGTGGGGGGCTTTTTTATTTGCAGAGGGTTTATTTGCTCCTGCTTGCATTATGATAGGGATTTATGTTAAAATTTTTAGTCTCCCAAAGGCACACATTGGAGTTGAGCCAGGCACACAGGCTCTCAAAAAATAATAAGAAACATGAACTTTCGACGAGAAAAGACAGAAAAGCTACTAAACCTTGGAGTATTGTTATGCTGGGTTTCTTAGTATGTTGGTTTCCTTACTTTTTAGCAATCTTAATTGTTCCATTTTTAAATTTTTCCATTCCTTTACCTCTGTTTGATTCTCTAAACTGGCTTGGATATCTAAATTCTCTCTGCAACCCATTAATATGTGGATATTTCTATCCATGATTTCAGAAAACATTTAAATATACCTTAAAAGGAAAAATATTTAATCCATGTCTTTGTACAATAAAAATTTTGTCTGAAGATCAGTCACAGTAATAGATTCTACTATTATACTTTCACTATAGTGAGAGTAGCTCTAGAAATGAAGAAGAAACTGGATTACTGAATATTCATCTTTCAGTATGAGTGCAATATGAATTTTAGGGTCAGTCCGGTAGAATTCTTTTTAATTTCAGAAATTATTTATATACAGCCCATAAACTCAATATTTCACCTAATCCTGTATTTATTCAGCTAGTCTTTCTTAGGGTTCACTCTTAATAACTCTAAACTGAACGTATTCCACGCTCATATAGTGAGAAATTTTCACCCATTGTGAAGGGGTCATTAGCAGAGGTATAGTCTCTTTCTATTACCAAGAAAATAGAATGGGAGTGTAATTTTAGTTTGAAGTTGATCTTTTCCCCTGAAAACCATAGAATTAGGATTTCACCTCTTATCCTCCATGTGCTTAGTACTTGGGAAGGAGTACTCAGGAACCAGAGCATGTCTTGCACTGAGTTCTGTGCTTGTCTGGTCTTTCTTTAGGTATCAGGTTCCAGATGTTATAAAATACACTTGCTGACAGCTCACTACACCTTCACATTGAACTGGAACCTCTAATTTAGCTCCTTGTCATGCTGAACTCCCTCTGAAGTCAGAAAGAGGCACTGTCAGCATCCATATCAGTTTCATGTTCAAAATAAGCTTAACTGAGTTGTCTTTACTGAATGCAGGAACTGCAGTGTTTTTATTGTGAATTGTACCTCTGACTTACCTTTTGCACTACCCATACAGTGTATACTCCACCCTTATTAAAGAGTGACTACCAAAAAGCCATCCATGTTTATCCACTTGTTGGCTTATCACATCTGCACTAGCATGCCATGCTAGAGATGGCTGCTTGTTTTGTTTGCTAAGAACTTTTTAATGGATCTGTGATAACATGAATATGTGCTATTTTGGATCTGGAGAATTCCAGTTTCATGCCAACCCTGAAACACTTAAGACAGCAAGGATCTGGAAGGTCACAGACTTGTCTGAAGTGTTGTGTAAGGCACTCAGCTTTCCCAATAGAAACATAAAACCCAAGGTCCTTAGCTGACATGAGTACATTCTTTGTGCACAGTTGTCACTAGCTGAACAGCCAGACCAGGGTACAGAGCAGAGCTGGACACAATAAAGTCTTTAGGCACCTGCAAGGTGGAAAATATGGTGTCCCATACTATTGCTCCATTTATGCCTAGGGAGACCCCTGGATTAAACACAAGGGCAGCTGGAGGGGTGCTCAGGGAGAGCAGGAAAACTGGGCAGCAGGTTGATTGTAAGGAGTGACTCAGTTCTGGAAAACTGAATCTCCAACACAGCCCAGCCCTGACTTTCAGAGCCTGTGCTGTTGCCCCTGTTTTTTCTAAACTCATCTTAATCTGGTTTTCCTCCTGCAGTGCGTTCCTGGGGGTCAGCTCTCTGGGAAAGCAGAGGGCAACATTTGCATACCTTTCACACAGCACCTTAGCAGCCAGGGTGACATCTGAGATGTCACCAGGAACTTTCTGGTTCTCCTTTTGGAGCTGAGCCATGTGAAACACACAGTGTTTGGGGGTGATATCATAGGGCCTGTAGTGTCAGCAATGGCAGGGAGAGGCAAACTCTCTGCAGCAGAGATGATGTTGCAGCTGGCTGTGCCAGTTATTGTCTGCATGTGGCTCACCCTGGCCTCTTCAGAGAAATTTGCAAGCCAGATTTGTCTTTGTGTTGAAACTAATTCATTATGGGTTTTTATTGAAAGTTAGCAAATTATATGTGGTCCCTGATATCCTCCCAGGAGTGAGACCATGAGTCAAATGATGCATCACAAAATAAATAAATAAACAAACAAATAAATAAACAAATAAATAAATATAAAAACACTGATCTCAGTAGAAGTGAATACAGGTGAACTCATCCCTGATAAGTAACGTCCCTGTGTTAATTACCCAATACAGCCTTGCCCCTGATGAATCACAGCTGTATCCAATAAAGATAAGACTGATAAAAGGGGGTGGGTTAGCTGGTGGGGGGAGGATTATGGAGGGGGAGCCTTGAGGCTATTGAACTGGAGATTCATGAAAAAGAAGGATCCAGGGGAGAGAGAATCACTGCTGTGAGGTCAGTCTGGGGCTGCAGTTAGAGCCTGCTGTTGGAACATGCAGTCTAGCTAGGTAAAAGCCTGCATTCAGAGTCTGCAAACTAAGACACACAGTTATAGTTTAGCAGGAAATAACCAGTAGTTGGGGGCTGTAAGGGAAACCTACAGTAGGAGCTTGCTGCAGCCAAAGTCAGTGAAGAGTTGGAGTCAGGATGGCTAAGCTGTAAAGAGGAATAAACCAGGGCCCTTTTCATGCTGTGATAAACAAGAAGTCTGTGTCTCAGCTCATTTCTACCCTCTAACAAGAGACCTGCTTCAAGCCTCAGTGACAACTACAGATCTTTTTTAAAATGTCTTCACAATATTTGCTGCCAGAAGTATTTTCCACTGTACTCAACTATTTTGCAGATTTTAAATCCCTTCTGTTAGCTGCACAAGGAGGTGCTACAATAATGTGAGGTGTCTAAGTCTCTAAATACAAATTTATGTACTTCTGAAAGCTCTTCTAAGCACTAAATGTCTAGCTGGTGGCACATGATGCAATTGGAGATGTTTAAGTAATGATTAAATTACTTCATTAGCATACAGCATAAATAATTTAGAGTTAACCCAGTACACTACACCTTCTACAGGGACAACTTTTGGCTTAGACAGCACATCTTCAGGGGGCAATATTAACCCGTCTGTGAAGTTTCAGTGTGTCATGTCTTTCTGTGTGTTCAATGTGTGCCCCTCAATGTTAAATGAGGTAGCTAGTTTTGCTAAATGACTTGCAACCTGTCAATAGGTCTTTAGTAGCTCTTCTGGCTAAGGGCTCTTGCAGATCAGTCAGATGGTGTAATTTGGCTCCCAAGAGACTTTGTGGCATGCCATGATGTTCTCCGTGCTGTTAAGCTTGATGCTGGTGCTAAACTTGCTGCTAAAAATACCCCATTGCTTGGCACAAAACCTAGTGCATCAGAATGAAGAGGATATTCTTTTTTCCTGTGGACCATACCTGCTGCTACACAGGAGAACGTAAGTGTCTGTGTTGTTCTGTTTTGGTGGTTTTTTTGTTGTTTGGTTTTTTTTTTTTTTTGGGGGGTGGGGTGGGGTGGAGTTTCTTTCCTGAAAAACATTATCATACATTAATCTATTTTTCCACACTACAGAGTGGACTGTTTTAGCACAAATTCTGGTCTATATCAAATCCAGACAGTGCTCTTATTCCTCAGGGAATCAGTCAGAAGGGTTAGGATGTTGTGATTCCAGCAAGGATTGATGTTGCCCTCAGAGGAAGGACAATTCTGGTTTCAGGAGGAAGTTCAAGCTTCGACATCCAGGCAAGGGCCTCAGTCTGAGAGCACTTCCATGGTCCTTTTCCTTTTTGGTACATCCCAATTTGAACATGCGGGACAGCTAGATAGGGTTAAGAGTATTCCACCCAGGAAATCTGCACTCAGCCTCCCTCTTCCAATGCCTCAAACAGCAACATTCAGAGTGCTCTTCAAAGACAGTGATTTTTTTTTTTTTTAAATCCAAAAAAGTGCTGTATTTTTATCCTCAAATGATTTGCAGCTCAGAAATTTGCAGGTGTTCCTGCAGTGCCTGCTTGTGGTCAGAATAGTTCAATTCTATTTTGTTCTTTTAATCTTTTCTGTCACAGCCTAAAAGTTGAGGAAGGATTTCCTCCCCTCTTGTGGAGCCCACAGGCAAAAACAGCTTTAAAAAAAGAGTCAGCAACACCTTATATTAAGGCGGGTTAAAAAAAAAAAAGAAAGAAAAGGTTAAGTCCTTGAGTTGCAAAAACACCATCTGAAAACATCAAGAAATAGATTGGTTTACTTTTGTAGGCGCTGTGTTGATTTTTATTTTACACCTTAATACTGCAGAGCAGTTAAATCATATTTAGCTAAAAGTTTCAAAATGTATTCTTCAGAATCTAAATAAACAATTTTGGTTTACAGGCATTAATTTTGCTATTCAAAACTAAAATAAGCCAAAGAAGCCAGATAAGTTCAGGTAAATTAGTGCTTAATAGCGTCCATTTATCAGCTATTATTTTTTAACAAAAAAAAAGCCCTACAACGTTTTAATCAGCTTTACTGAAGATTAGGTAAATGAAAGTGTTCCAAGAAATTCCTGACAGAAGGCCATATATAGCTGTAACAGTAATATATTACAGTAATTTATTTATTCTTCTGTTTACAGAACCTAATCAAATTATCTTCCTTCCAGATCAGTTGTGTGTCAGCCTTCATGGCTGCAGCTGCTGCAACAGAACACTCATGAAGCATTACAGCAAACACTGACATTAGAGAGGATGTGCAGTTTCTGAAAAGACAGCCATGAATCTCTTTAGCTCTATATAAACCAAGAATATTCCAGTTTTTCCTGTAAGAAAGGAAGAATGTTTTTACTTTTATTTTTAATTACCCATTTCCACCAAAATGCAGCATGAAGCAAAAAAACCTCAAAGAGGGGAATTGTGTACTACAGAACATCTTTTTCCCAAGAGGACTTTCCCCAACAGATCTTTTTCTTCAATGTGTAAGTAATTTTTTTTTTAATCTGGTTTTCTTCCTCAGGACTGACCGTGTTGCAACACTTTGTTGAATACCTCAAGTTGCCAAATCATTACTTCATCCAGGCTCTGGAGCTCACAGCTGGTGTAGTGTTGGTCTGACTTTGTTAATATTTCAGGGCCTAGAAATGCTAAGTGTGGGCTTTGTCCCTGTGATACATACATGTAGCACAGGGGCAAAAATTTTATTTTTTTTTTAAATTTTGGAACCATCCTGTCCAAAATGGTGGGAAATATGTCTGAGTGCTTCCATCCATCATCTCCAGAAATCCACTCTCCCAACAAGTTTCTGGTCTGCTCCGTGGTCAAAACTGACATTTCACCAGCGTCATGCTATGGCGCACAGCACAGCCAGCACCATGAAATCATGCCAGTATCTTGGGGCTCCCTGCTACAAACCCTTCACATCTTGTGATGCAGTTGTGTGTAGCATCTCACCTTCCTGCTGTATTTCTCTCTCTTGTCTCTAATTATACCATCTTTCACCCATTTCCTTAGATCATCAAAACCACCACCCCTGTGAAAGAAGTAATTTTCTTAGACAGCTTTTCAATTTTATTCTTGTTCACCCTTAGCTTGGTTTTCTCAGGGTTAAATACTGGTTTGTGTAGTTTTGGTTTGGTTTTTTTGCTGCTGCTGCTGTTGTTGTTGGTTCATTGGTTGGTTTTTTTATTGTTCCTGACTACCTTTCTCCAATAGTTGATATTTTTACTAACTTCTCAGCACCTGAGGACTTGTGAAATGACACCATCTAGATGGATTATTTCAGCTCTGCCTACAGGTCTGTAACTTATGCTTTATCATTTGATTAAAAAACAGCTTGAAAATAGTCATTGCAGTTGCAATACTCAGACTGCTAATTTCAGCGTGCTCTACTGCCTTCCTGTTCTATTCTTTATAAATTAATTAGCAACTCCTGAAATTCCTTTCAGAAAACTTTGCAGATATTTATATAGATTCCTTTATCTTTTCAGTATTTTCATTTACTGTCACATATAGTAACAGGTAACCTATGAGTGGACTTAGATACAGCAAGATAATATGATAACCTAAGAAATGTTGCATCGGTTCTGGGAAATGACCCAGCACACTGAAACATGTACAATATACGTTATCCAGATTCTCTGCTGTGTGTGCAGCAGAGTCACAAGTCACATGGCTAAGACACTGAAGAACCATTGTATCCATGAGTCAGTGGAAGCACTTATGCTTAAATCACAGGAGGTAGTTATTTAGATATCATTGTCTGAAAATTAATGCCCTAGTTACACCAGTCTTTCCAAATGAGTTAGGGTATGAGAATGGAGCAAAAACTTTTTCCAACTGAAAACATTCTCACCATCTTTACCTTCTGACAGGACTGTAGACATGGTAAACCAATCTCAGCCTGCTTTTATAAATGCAGTTTTTCCTTCTGTAGTTGAAAAATATTTTAAATGTGGGTTGATTGATGGTATGATGGTCTACTTTTGGAAAAACTGCTTGCCTTTCCATGTGGTACCTTGGATTTCTTATGAAAATAAGTTATCATTTAGGAAGATGGGTACATTCCCTCAGAGAAACTAAAGGTTAGATTTTGAAAAAGGGAATAAGTGAAATATAGATTAAAACCTTACATTTGTGAAAGGTTGCATGGGCAAAGCTGCAGCTCTGTCTCCCCAGTGATTACTGCACTGCATCCCTTTCCCACAGACAGGACACCAAAGTGATGGCTGGGTGCTGCTATGCAGCTATTTTAGTGTGTGAGTCCAGAAAGATGACCCTATTTGGTCATGCAAGACAGTCTGGTGCATTTGGCTTTTCTAATATTATGGGGCTGATCTTTTTTTTTTTTTTTTTTTTTTTTTTTTAATCAGCTCATAATAATAGTGATAGTGATTTTTATTTCTTGCTGTGACAATTTAGCAGAAATCAATATCTCATTCAAGCAATGCAACCAGCAGTGCAACATGGTCCACCCAGGAGGAAGAGAACAAGTTTCTACAGAGTTTGAAAATTATGTTTAAAGTCTGTGGAGCAGCCCTTGACAAGAACATCACCTCTAATCCTGCTAATTCACCACTGGACAACCAAGAAAGGAATTGCGGGCAACTACATTGGCCATTTCTGCTTCCTTTGGTAGAAACTGCAAGGAGCAAGTGGCATCTGCACAGCCTGGGGCCAGGGGTCTGGCTGCAGGTCAGGGCTGTGCATGTGCCTGGAACCAGCAGAATATAGGGGCTGAGGAGGTTGCTTCAACCAGTCTTGCTCTCTCCTACCCCTTGCCCAGGCCAGTTCAGCCTCCTCAGTGCTTTTTCTACCACTAAAATATTGCTCAATGTAAAAAGACAGCTTTTCATGGGCCATATCCAGGTGGTTGAAGGCTGTTTGGTGCTTTCCACAGGCTGGATTACTTGGTGGCTTTTATATTAATTCTTCATTTATTTTGTTCTGCTAGTGCTCTGAAGCACACCACTTTACTGTCCTTTCTCCCTTTTCCATCAGCTTAGAAGAGCCTAAATTTCTATTTTTTTCTTCTGAAATGTGAATTAACAAGTCCTGTTAACACCTTGCTTGTTTTGGTTAGATTAGTCCCAGCTGACTTGTGTTTTTCTCACTGCAAAAAACAGCAAAGGGAATTGGGAACTCTGGAGAAGGGCTGCATTGGTTGCACACAACTCTAGTGCAGATTAGGATTACTTTCAGCACCTGTTATTAATTAATTCTTCTGCAGGGAGCAACTGGCCAAAGACTGTCACATTCAACTCTTTTCTATTTGTATTTTGATGCTTTCTGTCAATATTTTCAATTCCTCTACTTCATCAATAATCACTAAAAAACTGTACTTTGGGATAATAATCAGAAAAGTTTGGACAGAAAAAGTTATGAAATAGGATGTTTTGACTATGATGAACTATAGGTATTTTTCACATTTTATGAGAATAATATCTGCAAATTTGTCATAAAAGAAAAAACAGAAAAAGGATAATAAGATCAATAAGTTGAAAGAAAGAACATTTTCTTTTAAGATAATCCTAGAGTGAACTAAATATTCAAGTTGTTAATTTCAAAGATACAAGACAAAATATCTGAATTTCTTATTTTTATCGACTTTCTGAATTGAATTATCCTTTTTTTAATCCTTCTCTTATTCTTCAGCTGACTAAAAGATGCTACAGTTGGAGAAGGAAGTGATTTCTTTTTTTCTCCATATTCACTTTTAACATGGCTTAAGTTGCAACAGTTAAATTACAGAGGTACTGCTTCTAAAGCTGATCATATAGGTGTGTCCCATGTGAGCAGTAGAATAGATAGAAAACACATCAATATAACTAAAAGCAGGAAAACATAAAAGCAAAAGTTACACAAAAATAGGATGCAGCAGGTGGAGGAATTTATTGGAAGTGCTTTAAACCAGAATTTTCCAGCCACAAAGCTTAAGGTCAAATGTTTACATTTGTGCAAGAAATATTAAGAGAAATTACACACCATATCCTATGGAGACCCCCTTGTCTGGGAGATGGGGTGTGCTGCACCTAGCAGGATCTTAAAAGGAACTGAGAGTGTATTTACTCTACAAACATTCCCACCACTCTGCATTAATGATAAAACACTCAACCAACTTCTTCAGAGGTGATCACTGCTCACTACCAAGGGAGAGCAAAAGCCAGCACTATGGGCTGTCATATATGTGATGGAAGATTTGAAACATGAGTGTTCTAGCTCTGTGTAGGTCATTTTAGTAAGCCCATAGCCTTTTGAAACTCTTATATTCTATTTAAAGATCCCAGATTGGCTCTTTTGGTAGCTGTGAGGAAAAAATTCACAGCAAAGGGGCACAGATGATGGCCCTTTTAGAAAATCAATGATCCTCTGAAATTGTCTTGTTCTATTTTAACGATCTCAGATTGAGAGGTTACTTAGAGGTATTTAGATCTCAGAGGTTATGTGCAGCAGTTTCAATAAAAAAGAAAGACGTTGGCTATGCATGATTTCACTGCAGATTGAACCATATCAGATATCCTATTTTTGGGGATTTTCCTGTGGATTGCTGGGCTACATAGCACATTCAACAAAAGTTCAGCTTGAGACTGTAGCCAGCAATTTTGTCCGAAGAAGGAAGGGTAAAGAGGAGGAACATTATGATGGGTCTTTTTAAATTTTGTGGTAGCATTCTTAACATTGTAAGTTAATATGTGATAAAAATATCTTCTTCTTCCAAACTAGAAAGATGTAAATTGTCATTATTTGACCCTTCTCTTAATTTTGAACTGGTGTCGTTTTCCATAATCAGATAAGAAGAGGGGGGAAAAAATACAAACACTAGGAAAAAAAACCCAAAACAACAAAAAAAAAACCCCAGCCATAGGAAACATGCACATGCAGCTAACAGCAACAGACCAGCAGATGCCTGACAGCCTGTTGAAAAGTGGTAAGTTTTTCACAACATGCAGCAGGCAATTGAATTAGGCACTACTTGTGTAAGAAATAGAAAAAGGAATGACACAGTAGATATTCTGTAAGTCATCAGTGCAATACACTGGTTGTTGTTGCTGATACATATTTTATTTTGTGCAATAGGATAAATGATAAAACTCTTTCCCCTCTGTTTTATCTAATCATTATTTTTTAAATGTCAAGAACAGTGTCTTTTCCTAGTACAAATTAGTTACAGATTTGAGATGATGTAATATGTTCTGACATCTGTTTATTTCAAATCCTTTTTGGTTTTGTCTATAAGGTTACGACTCTGGTCAGAGAAAAAATATTGATATTCAAAACCTTTGAAATCAGAGCAAATATCTGGAGGAAGGAGACAAGAAAAAGGGCTTATGTTATTTTTTTTGCATCTCCTGAAGGGAGAGTGATCATAAAATTCTGATGGTTTTAAACTGCACCTTATAGGAAGCCATGTTCTTGGAGCTGGAGTGTAATTCAGTCTTACTTCTTTTTCCCAGGAAGTGTCTGATGTCCCCCATTTTGCTAGGTTAATATTCATTGTTTCTTGGAACAGAAGCCAAAGCTGCTTCACTGTTCCTCTGTCTACTCATCCTGCAGCAGAAAGTAAAAACCTGTCCCATACTGCATCTAGCAGATTTTCTATAATAAGGTTACCAAACCCACAGGATCAGGCTGAAGAGTGAAGAGCAGAATAGAATTCTTATGAAAGTTCTGGTATGAAATTACCACAGAAATACACAGGAAAGCTGTGGTACACACTGGAAGACCTAGACTGTGGGATGAGTTTTGAGATTAAAACTCTTAAATTTGTAAGTAGATGTTTATAAGTCTGATAAGTGTCTAAGTCCTGATTATAGCTACAGTTGGAATGGCTGTTTAAGTTCCAGCTATAGTGGTCAGTGGCTATTCAGAAAATATGAATCATTTGCCAAATGCCACCTAAGGTGTAATAGGGAACCTGAGATACCTACACAGTAGTTGAGAGCCAGGTGAGACACATCTGGGCATCCACAATGGCACTAAATGCTTCTCTGTGGGGCATCAGGCTTAAGCAAGGCACATAACAGAAGTTTTGACATTTAGCTGTGCAGAAATCTGAAAGCCTCAAACTGAGTCATGTCCTAGGGGCAACTTAACAACATATACATCTTTTTTAACTTACATAGACACCTTTTGCTCTGAACTCACTGCAGCCAAGGCTATAGAGAAAGGGAACATCCCCAAAGTTGCTAATTGGTTTTTGAGATATTTTCTACCAGTCCTCAACACATTACAGAAGATATGTGCCATGAATGCAGTCAATTAGTCAGCTTTTTTTTCTTTTTTTTTTTTTTTTTTTAGTCCCTTTGCATAATCTGCTTTTATAGGTTTCTTCTGTGGAAGTGGATGAGCTTTAGTCCCTTGATGGGTGACCACCATCTATGCTGCTATATGAGAATTGTGCCATGATATCTTGTGATTGTTGCTAGATTTTTTTTTGCTAAACTGCAGACTGGAATGATGGAGAAGGGGAAAAGCAGAACCCAGAGAACTGATGTGTACAGTAGCAATGGCAGAGCAGGTAAGTGAGGAGGAAATACTGTTAAAATTCTGGGAGTGGTCAAGATGTCCTGATTTTCTGACACTGCATTTTGGAAATATCATTAAACATCATTTTCCTCACCTTTATAGCTCTGCTCTGTGTCCCCTTACCTTTGAAGTCTGTTTGATTTACCTAGACAAATTCTATCAGGATCCCTTTGTGTTTATTCTTTTATTCTGCATGGTTCCAGAAAGCAATTAAGGTAATTATGAATTGAAAATGAAGAGGAGGAAAAAGATCATGATAAGCTGTAAAATAATGAATATTGATTGCTTAACAATGACCTCATTTTCCAAATGAAGACCTATTGGATTCTATCAGAGCTAGTTGCTGAACTTGCAGTCCATAGAATCTTTAATTTTTAATATTTTTTCTTCTGTAGGTTTGTTTCTATATCTGAACAAAGTAACGTTGTTTCATTTTATGCCTTTTATAAATGTTTATTATTTCAAAATGGTCTGTCTGAAGTTAGAGAAATTATGTATTTTCAGGTACTACTTAATTAACTACTGGGCTTTGAAATAATAATGTCAGCTCGTTTCACAACTGCAGATGAAAGTATAACATGTCTTTGAAAATCAAACTCTTAGGCAAAGAAAGACTTGAAAATAGGTTGCTAGAGAAACATTTCATTTTTTAGGCAACATTATCAATATCCAGAACAGAATTCTCTGTTTATTTAAAACATATGCTACTCTGTTAATTACTGTTGCTAGAGAGCAAGTGCCACCTTAACTAACATGCAAATAGTCAATGCTTGTTTCTTTTTTTTTTTTTTTTTTTTTTTTTTAAGATGAAGAGGTTTTACATATCTTTCTGCAGTATAATTCACTCATAAATTTGTTCAAGCTGGAAACCATCATCCATCATAATTATGTACAGGACTGGGTATAATAGGAACCTAATCTCATTTCAGATTCTGGATTGGATATTTTGATTAAATTAGCAAACAGAGATGACAACGATAATAACAGGAATTGTTGCTGATGGTGGAATGCATCAGTAATAACTGTCTGGGAAGCTCTTCCAGACTCTTTGCCAAATACTGAGAACATTACTCTTCCTATGTAAAGCTAGAGGGGCACAAGTGGGATGTGATAGCAGGGAATGAAATTGGCCCATATGGTAAATGACGCACTGCTCACGCACCGCTCATGCCTTGGAAAGAGGACACTCATCAGGAATGTGGGCCCAGGGCTGGGCTGGGTTGCTCCCCTTCATTTCAACATGCACTGTGCCGGCCCAGGGAGCTGCATGGAAATGAGTGCCTCATTTCTGTGTCACTGCTGGCCCTGGAGCTTGTGCCGCCCATGCTGCCAGGCCTGTGTGTCTGCTCATTAGGGAGCAGGGCAGGAGGTGGGAGGCAGAAATACAATCAGAAAGGTGGGTCCTGATTTGGATACTGGGCTAGGAGAAAGGTGTGCTTTTTCAAAAACACATTATGCTGGCGTAGCTTAACTTCCATCTTTTTCAGATGTTATATACCATCCTGGGCATGGATCTCCAAACAGTACAACTTTTCATTTCAGTTTTACACACATGACAAGAATATAAATGGCAAACACTCTGGCCTTCAGTCAGTAAATATCCAGATCATCCTCCATGGTACGTAGTGACTATGCATAGCAGGGGTTCAACATCTCCCCTTTTCTCTGCCCAGAGCTGCCCCCATTTAATTCAGTCATTTGAAATCTGATTATGTTCCACAAGAAACAGGAAAGGTAGGTGAATGATGATTCTTAACTCCATCCCCAGGTCATGCTGGTGTGAGAGCTCTAGAGAGGAGCCAATGAAAATGCGTTTAGAGGCACAAATGCATCAGCATCTCTGATAAAACTTAGATGTGGTTTTTTTACAATTGCTGTCTGTACACCATCACTAGAATAGGAAACTGAAGGAATCTTCTGGTTTCATTTTAAAGGGTGAAACAGCATGTTCTCCCAATCAATGACTTTTCTATAGAAGTTAACAAAAATATTCTGAGAGCATACCATGCTCTTAGCAGTTCTGATCAATAAATACGATCAATATTCTAGTAACTGTACATTCATAATTATTTTATATTCTATTACAAAGGCTATTTAGGTATTTTTTAGTACAGACATTTCATTGAAAATCTTGTTTTATAATCCATTTTTCCCTCTCAGGCTTTTATATTATTCTTCAACTCGTTGCTTCAAATAATCATATGACTTTGAGATATTTAACAGTAAAAGGTGGATGCTTATGATAAGTGAGCTTACAGCAGGTGAGGAGCAGGATTTTCTTCATAAAGCACACAGCTTCACTAGGAAAGCATTTGGATTCCTTGCTTCCCTAGAATGAGAATGAGCATTGATCAGCGATGACTGGGTCTTGCCTCTAAGCATGAACAAAAAGTACCCAAGTGGTGATCTGCAGGAAAAGTATTCTCACTGATGAAGGGTCACTTTTTAAGGGGAAATACATTTTTGAAATGATATAGTAAAATATGTACTGTTTTCTGGAGGAAAACTGACAGTGATCTCTGCTGAAGTTTTATAAAGCAGGAGTGACTGGATTAATCAATGGAGTTAATATGACACAGAAAATAATCAAGGCCAGCCCTTAATTTGGAAGGGATGTGCATTATACTCTCATTAGTGCACCATCTAGTGGGGCTCGTGGGGGAAACAACTGCACATGCAGCAATGCTATAATCACCACTAATAAAAATAGCCTGGTAAAAATAGATTGACTATGTATACAGCATTCCTGCAGGAAAAAGGTGTATCAGAATGGCATTTTTCCTTAGTAACTTCGATTCGTGGAAGTGAGAAAATGACACTTCCAACCATCAATTAACGTAAGAATTCTATGTAGGCGTTCAAGTCTATGTTGTCTCTCCTTTTTAGCATGCTTTGAGACCCAGCAAAAACCACCCATGTAAGGTAAAGGGTAGTCTTGCCTATCTCAGGCCTTTAACTTAAGCACTCCATTGGGTTTGCAGTTTATTAGACTTCTCTTATTATTGGGTTAGGATGCATAGTAAGTTTTCCACCGCTTTAGCTATTTATAAATCTTAGCAACGACCAAGATCTATGATGAAGCAGAATTAAACGTGTGCTTCCCAGTTTCTACAGCTCTTCTTCAGGCGCGGCTGGGCTGTGTGGAGGAGGCGGCGTTCCCAGCAATCGGATGCTGCGGGAAGTTTGCTCTGTGCTATTTAATACACACAGGGGGGTATCCTGCAGATGAAGCAGCTCGGCCCCGGGGCTCTGGGGAGCGTTTGGCCCTGTCATTGTCCCTTTGAAGAAGTGGGCAAGATGCAGGAATGCCTCAAATGCCGTGCCGGCAGCCTGGAGGCTCACCTGTCACTTCTCAGGCAGCTGGGCCGGCAGGAGCCCTGGTGTTGCGGCTACAGCATCCTCCTTGTCCTCCCGAGCCCGCCACCGCCAGCCGTGTGAATGCATCCTTCATTTTTCGTGCTCCTGGCATCGCTTGCCCCCCCTACCAGCTGCATCTTGTGTATCTGTGCATTCAAAGGTACCTTTTAAGAGATCTACACTTTCCCGCTCACTCTCTTTGAATTGTCCATTCCCCTTCAGAGAAGAAATGACCCAAGCTTGAAGGCAAGGCTGGCAAAGCAGGGTCTTAAAACAGTAACGTCGTATTTTTCACTGTAATATTGTATCCTTGCCCATGTTTTGCCATTGCTTCCTGATGCAACAGCATCTTTTCCCTAAATGACACTCTCCAGACCCTTCGCCCTCACTTTTTCCATTCTCATACGGCTGCGGCTGCCGGGATGGCCCCGTTCCCCTCGGCAGCCCCCGGGGCTCGTCAGCAGCAGAGCCCTCCGCGGGCCCGGACGGAGCCGCCCGTCAGAGCCGGCCCGGCCCCGCTCTCGCAGCCGCCCGGGCGGGGCCGCGCCTCCCTCCGCCTCTCCTGTCACGGCGGGGCGGGCAGGCCCCGCCCCGCCCCCAAGCCACCGCCCCCCGCCGCACCCCTGGGAGCGGGTTCGCCGGGGCCGGGTAAGAGCCGCGGGAGCTGAGGTGGGACGTCGGGAGTGCCGCTCGCCGCAGGCAGGGGGGGAACCGGGCGGCGTCCGGCCAGCCGGGAAGGGGCTGTCAGGCGCGGGGAGCCTGTCGGAGGGCGGCGGGAAGGGCCTCGCAGGGGCCGGGGCCGCGCCCCCGTGCCCGGCCGTGGGGCGAGCGGAGCGGCTGCGGGCGAGGTGGGGGTGACGGGGCCCCGAGGGGAGCGCGGGGTTGGAGCGCTGTCGGTCGTGTCAGCACCAGGTTCTTTCCCCGCACCCCTCCCTGTGACACCCACGGTACCGGGGCTTCGGGCTTGCCGATGCTCTCCGGGGAGGATCGGGGCCTGCAGGGGGTGTTTAATAGCTGGTGTGGAACTGTAGGGTAGGTCGGGCACCTCCGCTTTGTGGACATGCTCCCCTTGGTGTTGCAGGTCCGAGGTGAGCATGGCAGCAGGAGGAGGGAGGGGACAGTATGAAAGTGGCCGATGTAAATAGTGAGCCCAGGCCTGGCGCGCCGGCCGGCGTTATCGCTGTTTTCCTGGTGAATCACTCGCCGCTGCATCAGGAACGGGCGCTTCTTCAAACTCAGCAGTTCAGTGGAAGGTTTCACTCTGCTATCCATGCAGTGTAGGGCACTACATCTTAATTGAAGAAGCCCAGTGATAAAATCTCAGGATTCTTGGCCAGAAGCAATGTACTCCTATGCTGTGGTCCCCTCCACAAGCCGTCCAAAGGCAGAGGGCTGTGCCAGCAGGGCGAGTGGAGCCCTCCTGACGGGTCATTACACAGGCTTGTGCTTTGCCGGCAGTGCAGCCCTTCTGCTTGGAGCCTGGGGATTGTGCAGTTGCTCTTGATGGAAAAGAAAGGAAAGGGGACAAAAAAAAAAAAAAAGAGGTAAAACATGTCCAAATTAGAAGAAAAGTGGTGCTAAATGGTGGCATTGTTATAACCTGTGTCTGTATCTGCTTCATGAAGATGCCTTGTGTAGTCTTGAGAAGAATATGAGGTAGCACTCTTCTTGGTGGCTTACACTGAAGTGAAACTCTTGAGAGAGGAGAAGAAAAGATACCATGAGCCATATGTAGTCATTAGCACCCTGGTAGGCCTCAGAGGGACTCATCATGTGTTGCAATCAGATTTTGTGCAAAGGTACCTTCTCCCTTGATGTGCTTTATCTGAGCACTTGGTTCAATGTGAACAAGTTACCATGAGGGAGAATTGGGAGAGAATAAACAGTGCACCAGATATATCAGGCTTCTCATCCATCCTCTTTTTGTCATGAGGTGTTGTTTGCCTACCAGCTGCACAAGAAACTGGAAACTTTGAAATGGTTTTCTCAGGTCCGTTTCCAGACTTCCCATTCCCTCTCTTCCCCCATAGTTCCAGTCCCCAGTGTTCATTTTCCTATTCCTTGCTTCTTCATAAGGCCTTTAAATGCCTTGTGCGCTCCTAGGAAACATAATTCTCTTACTTAAGGCATTCTGCCAAGCACTAATATGTTCTCTTAGGTTTGTGAAACCTATGTGCTTCCTTCACCTAGTTCATCGTAAATATCAGTGTGGATGAATCAGACAACTATAAGCATGTTAATTTTTATCCATATATGCTAAGCATTGGTGATGCATTAGGCCTAATAGAATTTCAGGCTTCTGTAATTTAGTTTTTCATGCTCAGCAGTTTAAATGTCACTGCTTTAAACTGCATCTTTGTTCAACAGAATAATTTTTAGGAAAAATGACTAAAACACTGACCAGTGCACAATCTAATAATTATTTTTAAAAAACCCAAACACAGAGCTGTTAGATAATGCAAGCTTGGTTTTGGTAGATTTCAGCATCAGTAACATGGCAAGGATAAGGGAATTGTGCAGAGTAGGTAGGAAGTTACCTTTTGACATCTCTTATGTTAGTGTTGATGCAGTTTATTTAAAACTTTGCTTTTTCCTGCCATATACAGATTTAAGTCTGACTTCTACCTGAAACTAGAGGATAAAAAAAATCTGGAAACTTTTCTTTTGAGAAGCAAGAAGGAATTTAATTTTACTGCTACTTTGCATATTTGTTATGCTCCACAGTTGGTTTTTATTATAGGGGCCTACAGCCTGCCTGTGGACCAGGATTTCAGCACATTAGGAGCTGTAAAAACAGCAAGTGGGAAGTGTAATATCAGTCTCTAGATATTTTAGCCTAAGTATAAAGGAAAAAAAGACATAAAAGTCCAGGAAAAAAATAAACCTCCCTCATCCCCTAGCAAAAATAATGGCAGACTTAATGCTCACCTGTATCTTACTAAGTCAGTTGCTATGAGTCACTTATAAGAATCCCTCAGGTGCTGTAGCAGCAAGGCCTTATCTTTTCTGTAGCTAACATTGTGACTTGCTGAAATTTTCCCCCAAGTTTTTCTGCAATTCATTGCTTTTGTCTGTGTTTTCACCCTGCTTGAAGAATTTGCACTTTGTTGTTTATTTTTTTTTTTGGAGGGGTAGTTTATAAAGGAAGTCACATACTGTTTAGGAGAAGCTTTATTACTGTGACCTTTATTTAGGAAAATAAAATCCCATAAGGAAGGCCCCATGACTTATTTCTGGATACTTAAAGGCATAAAATCAGATTTAAATTCATATCAGATTTAAATTTTCAAGTGTTCTATGGAATGCAGTATGTACTTTTTGCTTTCTGAAAGTTAAGGGTCCATGTAAACATTTCTAGGTTCTAATGCTATAATATTCCTCACACAGTAAAGCTATTGCTTAAGGGTTCTTATCCTAATGTATTTGGGCTTTTCTGGGAGCAGGAGGATTTTTCGAATATCTAAGTGAGAAAATACGAAATAGATTAAGTGCTCATTAACTGATTGGGAGTCTGCGAAATATTTGTGTGACTGCTGTGAAATCTGACATGTGCAGAGCTTGTCACCTTTTGTCCTGATGGAGCTTCCAGGAATGACACTGGGGAGCTGCTTAGATGTGGAGACTTTTTTGTCTACATTCACAGCCAGTGGAAAAGTGGATTTTTTCTTGTGTCTGAAAAACACCTTTCTAGAAAATATGTTTATACTAAGGTCCATTTTTTGTTTTGGTATGGAGTGACCATGTGGTGGAGGAACTAGCTAATGCAGAAATTATGAAAAATATATTCAGTCCTTTGAATTCTTTAAACCTCAATGTACGGTGAGGTCCTGCTTCAATTAGCGTTAATAAAATGTTCTGATCTTTTATTTCATATGTGCCTGTAGACTCAGTTCCTTGGACTTTCTACAATAGCTTGACAAGCTGAATTTACACCAGGTATGCTTCCTTTCAGAGGCAGAGATGTTGAGCAGAAGATAAAATGTGCAATCATAAACTCACACCTGACTGCAACTTTTAGAGGAACTGAAAGCTATCACAAGTGCAGCTGCATTCCAGTTTGAAGGCAAAGTGTACTTCCTGCAACTGTGGCAGGCTTTTAACTTCCCTGTTTTCTAAGTTGTGCAGCCAGTCATACCAAAATACATCAGGACAGTGTAGTTAAATGCTGTGAAAGTGAAAAGGGGTAATTTCTATGGAAATTCAGTGTCTTGATGAATGCTCCTATCACCCTGAATGGAAGGATGTGCTTGGTGCCATGCCTATTTTGTTTCCTGGTGGTTAAAACCCTGACCTTGTCTAGGTCATTTAGCAGTTGGCTTTCCAAGGGCTCAGCTTATCTGTTTTCAGAGGAGTTTGTGTAACTCAGCACTAAGAGGTGAAGGGGTTGTGAGTGGAAGTAGGGTGTTGGTCTGGTTTAGATGCCCGTGTTACTGTGAGAACTAGAGGGAGAAAGTGTGGTAAAGACTGGGAGGTGATGACAGCTGATGGCTGTCCTCTTACCTCTCTTTCTGTCTGTTCCCCAGACCAGTCACTTACTCTGTCACCAACCTGTATTACTGAAATGCTCAGGAATAGCTCTGTTAGCAGAAGGATGTGCATGGAGTAAACCAGCTGTGAATTTACATGGCTGTCCTACAAATTCACTATAAATCTCGATTCTTAAGTATGGGAGTTGATAAAAAGAATTGTGACAACAATTAGAGAGATGTACATGTGCAGATGAAAAGCTGAACTATATACTTTGGATTTTGCAGTCCATCGTCTGAACATCTCACTATCTGTTGTGTTTGGTTGTAGTAGAACGTTGAAAAATTTTAAAGTCTTATATATTGACCAATCCGTGGTTTTGTCAGTGTAGTGGAGTGTAACTTCTTTAAAGATACTTACAGTTAGCTGTAGAAATTTTCAAGGGAAAGAAAAGCAGTAACTGCTTTTGTCAAGACTTGGATGAAATATTCAATGTATGTCTCTTGATTGTAAAGGTATTCCTGAGAAAGTGTTTCAGGCAGCTGTTTGGTGAATACATATACAAAAAAAAGAAAAACCAATCATTAAATACTATTTCAGTTAATTTTACACAAGGTAGCTTGGTCTTTTGCCATCTCTTCTCCTTAGCAGTGGCATTTTAACATTACCATTACATACACGTTGAACTTTTAACATTAACTATAATATCTGACTGAAAGGTTTTTTAGTCAGTAGCACTGTAGTTAGCATGCTACTAAAGTATCTAGAAATAGTCATAACTTTAAAAAAATCTGTCAGCAGTTCTGAGAAATCTTTTTCAAACTTAGTTTTTAGGTGGTTTCTTTGGATTTTATGCCTATGATTGTATTTTTCACTGAATTGGTAGATTTCATTACTTTGTCAATACACCAAGGAATAGAGCCATTTATTTGCTCTAAAGTTTGCGTGGTTTGGTCTTACAATACAAATTCAGTACAACGTTGCGTGGAATTTCCAAAAAGATCAAGGGTTGTAATGCCAGCCTTGGCCCAGATAAGTGGGGTTTACGCTGGCTGGCTGTCTGACTCCAGACTTTAGTCAAAATAACTTGAATCTGCATGTGGTACAGACAAAGACAGGAAACAACACTGCAAACAGCTATCATGACTCTCGGGCAATAGTGCAGCAAGGTGAAGAGTGCAAATACACTCCCTGTCACCTTGGCTGCTGTCAGGTTGTTAATTACTAGGGGAGACCTCAGGGCCTGAAGACTCCAAGCAGGGTTTGGGATCGTAGTGAAGCAGCCATTTTGAAATCATGCAGGGTTTGTCTTCATGGTAGCAGCAGCTTTTGGGGCACAGGTGATGTCACCTGCAGGGCAGCAGAGGTGGGTCTGACCTCGGTAGTTACATCCCTGGTGAAGTTTTGGTGGGATGCACAATGTCAGGAACAGTACAGTGTCTTGACTCCACTAGAGATCATTTCATATTACAGAGATATGAAACCAGTTGTGTTTTAAAACAGCCAGGGTATTGCTGCCTGTATTAATATAGGCATTTCCAAAGGAAATATTGGGCAACAATGACTGTTAATTGTATTTTTTAAAAGAGTTTGTAAGGACTTGAGTTTCCAAATTGCAGCACTGCTGTCATACTTGACAAATCAGTTGGCCTTTTCATTTCCTTCTTTTCACTTTTCTTTTTCTCTATATACCTGAAACTGAGTTTTAGCTGTGTCTCTTAACCAGAAGCTGACAGACCAGTAGAAGACGAGATTGTAGTGCACATGGGTTGAACAGTGGAAATGTGGGGAAGTGGTGAAGTTAAAATGTTCAACCTGTGAAGGTGATGTGCAGGAGAGCACAGCCTGGTTGAAATTGTGGGACTGTGTTGGATGTGTATGTGCTCGATTTATTCTGCATTCTCACTGCAGAATGGATAAACTGCCAGTTTTGATTTGCACAGGTATTGTAATCTGTGTTTTGTTAATTTCGATTTAGGATATGAGCACATGAGTTTGTGCTGAAATTTGATCTGTGTGGATGGAAAAGCACCCCTAGAAATGTGTTTGAATACCCAAGTTGTTGAAAAATGAATTAATTTTGACAAACACAGCAGCTGAAACAGGATAAAAAGCTAATTCATAGAACTTAGATGACACTGGGTTAAACTAAAACTGAAGTTGATACAAATGATTGGTGTTAAGAGGAAACTGGGTGCTGCCTTTTTTCTGATGTCTTGTGTGATATCTGCTGAGGTTTTTTTCTAGTGGTTACTTATGCTGGATTGTACTGGGAGGATGAGTGATAAATGGAATGTAAATAACAGTATAATTGGTTTAGGACGTAATTCTTCAGAGGGTTTGGCATTTTCAGATTAAACATACAGCTTTTTTTCTGGAATGGCAACAACGGAAAATTGCACTCTTTCTTTGATTACAGCGGGGAAAATACATAAGAAGTTTGACAAAGAATAAACTCTACCTTTGAGGTACAGTGCTTTCAGAGAAGATAAACATTAGAGTATGGAGTTTTCTTCAGTCTTCTCCCATGTATTCTTTAAGAAGATGAAGACCTTTACAAACCAATGGCCAAAACATAACTATTGTTTTCTGTAGGCAGAGTGTCTGTCATTTTCCTGTTGTGGATGACCGTGACAGCGGATCTACTCAGCCATGTCGTACGGACCAGGTTTTGGGGATCCTAATCAACTAGCCCAACGCATAACTTCTAACATCCAGAAGATCACACAATGCTGTAAGTTGCATTTGTGCATGTTTTGTGTACAATTTTAGTAGTGGTGGTGCTCCCATTCGAGGTGAGTTTCTCAGATTCATTCATGGAAATTAACTCCGACTCTGCCTGCTCATTTGGCAGGTTTGTGGCTCCCCACACAGTGTGTCCATTGCTTCCTTCATGTGCATGGTTAGCAGTGATCAATACTGATAGTATCACTGTATTCACCAGTTTAAAGGTAGGAAGTAGGTTTAAAGGGCACTTTAAGATGGTAGGTTGAGGTGTTTGCTGAGCGAGGATTGCATCAAGTATTTGCTGAAGCTTGAATTTTTTAGCAGGGACAGAAGCTGTGGCCTTGCAGCTTCCCCTTGTCCCTGTACATCTTAGATATGTAAATAAGATTCAATAGTTTCAATATACCAGTGCTTAGTTTCATGCTACTTAGTATTTTTTAGCCAATTAACTGGAATATTCAAGCTAGAGGTTAATTAGGTTACTGGGATTTTCAATCCTTTTTCCCTTTTCCATCATTTTCCATTTTATTTTTAATGTGTGTGAATACGAAGCAAATGCAGCTCGATTCACAAATTATGTAAAGTATATGGTTCATCACAAGGGAGGTAGTCATGAACAAAATGTGGATAGTTTTGGTACATATGTTTTATGTTGTGCAGGATGCAGAGTGCATGCAGAAACGAGTATTTTAATTTTAAAACTTCAAATGAATTCTGGACAGTAAAGTATGTCAGTTTTTTTTTTTTAAATTTTGATCTTTGTTTTGCAAGACAAGTTCTAAAAGATGGTATTTGTAGCACAGGTTAGTGGCACAGGTTGGGTTTTTTCCTATTTTTTTCAGTTACATTTTGTATTTTCTTCCAGAAGGAATTTCTTAAGATCTCAACAGACAGGAACAAAAATTGCAGTTTTGCCTTCTTGAAAAGTTTCTGTACTTCAGGGTTGTATTTCTACAATGTAAAGTTAACAAACCAACTCTGTCAAAGTCCTTGTGCTTTATTTCCTAAAATCTACTCAGTGAATTCACTCAGTCTGATGGCTTCTAACTTGGTCTTCCAGAGGCAGCTGCCAACATGTGACAGACACTGAGGCTCCACGAAGTAAAAAAAAAGGGTTTTCTGTCAGGTGAAAACATAAAGTCTGAAGTATTGTGAAAGTTGCTGAACATAATTCACTGTCTTGTGCTGGACTTAGTGATTCCTTAATCCCATCTTTCCCCTTCCATCCCTTATCTTCCTTCTTCTCTGTCTCCTCCCCAAGGCACGCTAACAGCAAGCTGCCCATGCATAGATAGGAGATGCGCCAGAAGGTTTATCTGCAGTCCTGCTGTCTTTTGTATTTTGAAATTTGGTGGCTAAAGTCTGAGCAATAGATTGGTGCTACTGCCATGCCAAGACCCAGGTTCAAATGTCTCCTAGCCTCACTGCTGCATGGCTTCAAAAACAGGAGCTTTGCTCTGAAAAGTTCCAGCCAAGCACTTTCTAGTTCTGGTAGGGACACAGCTGGATTCCATCTCTTGTGCTTCTCTAGATCTGACAGAACTGTAACCATTCAGGTACTCTTGCAGTCTATTGTCTGTTAGATTTTATGAGGATCTGGATCCTATGGATATCCTGAATGTGTTTCCTGAGCTGCAGCCTCTAAGGACTTAGAGACTCTTTTCTAGCTTTTTTTTTTTTTTCATGTGAGTTATACCTGTCCAGCTTTCTATTGGAATGTGTGAGCTGCAGGAACTTCCAGGTCAAATGGGAAGAAAGCTACAAGCTTATGCACCTGTAGTGCTAGTGTGATGCTGAATATGTCCCTTAGACTGCAATTTATCATCTTGGTTAGGAAGGAAGGGGAAGAGACACAGGAATCTTGACCCTAAATGCACGGGTTTCCATCTAAGCAGTTGATTTGATTTTGCACTTCTGCCCAGAAATGCTAAGCATTTGTGAGAGGCATCAACACATTTGAATTCTTCTTGGTTAACCTGGAGGTGTGTAGATACTCTGGTTTTCAGAGTGATATTAATAGAAGAAGAGAACTTCATTTCAGATCACAAGGCTACTTCAGGAGGTGCCTCAAAACTAGTTCACACTTCTGCTTACATGCAAGAAAGTGGGAATACTACTGCAGAGATGGAGATGAGATACTGATTAGTTGAAAGGAAACTGGCCCTTACAGCTACAAGCTGGCCCTTTAACTTGTTGGACAATACAGAACTTCCGATATTAGATAACATTGTGAAGCCAAGATTTCGTAATACGCCTGAGTTTATAGGAAGTAGCATGGGTGAGAACAACAATCTTTAACACTTCTTCAAGGTAGAATTATTACATACCTTCCAAGTATAAATCTGATCTGTTTCAAGATAAAATATGTATGTATTAAGTATCTCATGCTTTGTAATGCAGGGGGATGATGCTGCTGTTGTATTAATACTCTTGTTTCTTTCCTAGTTTATCTAGCCCACTGTCATTGATTGACTAGGAAAGCTCCTCTCTATGCTGGTTTAACACACTACAATAATTTTATCAGTGGCAAGGTAGTATTCTTTTTGGTTTGGGTTGTTCTTTGTTAGTGGAAGGACCTGCATTTGTGTTTGGTAACATATTGGTTAGCCTTTTAACTTTAAAAATCAGATTTTTTTTTATCTGTTGATCCACTCATGCCATTTATTGTTTCATTGAAGATGTGTTGAGAGCTATGAATTGCTTCTGCCTTGTACAAACCTTTGTTCAACTACTGCAATAAATGCTATCTGTACTGGGCTGTTTGAGTTTCTTTGGAGGAGATGGTGTTGATGAGTCCTTTTTAGGACCTTGAAGATTGAAATTGAGCTCGCTAATGGGAAGCAGCATATGCTGCTGTCTGTACTGTGAGTTCTCTTACACCTGCCTGTGTTTGAGATCCCCAGCCCCAGAGCATTCTGTGTTTAGAAGCTTCTCTCAGCTGTTCTTTAGAGGAGGATGTGCTTTGTTTCACATTTCCAGCATTCCTGCAGAAATAAGTGATTATAACATCACTTAGCATCTAGAGAACAGTCTGCTTTCCTCAGCCTGAAACTCACGTTTTATCAGCGGCATCTCCAAGCTGAGATTTAGGGAACTAGTCTGTGGGGTATTTCTCTATTACTTTCCTTACAGCTGTTTCACTGAGAAGCTGGAGTTGCAAAACTTAAGGCTGCTCTTGACATCCTAAGAGAGCGCTGGGCCTCAGGCAGGAAAGGGAGAGTTAGGCTCTCAGAGCCACTCTTGGAGTTTTTAGAGTATCCATGTGACTCTGAGCAGTGCTCTGAAGTCTGGGGAGTCTGAATCACATGTGCTGGAATGAGCTGCAGTGTTGTGTGCTGAACCTCGGTGAGGTCAGCAATGCCTGCAAGCCATGTCTCGCTGGTTTGGTTTTGGGTCTGTGTTACCAATGATGAGGAGCAGATCTGCAAACAGCTAAGGGATCTTCGGATTTAAATAATAAAGCCAAAGAAATGTATAATGAGCTAGACTTGGGCAACTGCTAAATTTCTGTCTTACTGGAACACAACTGATGGTTAAGGTTTGATGGTCTGTCTGGACTCTAGTCCAAAGTAACTGTAATTCTCATTCCAGGCTTATTTTATACCTGTTTATAAAATCCAGGTGACCTACATTTCATATTTTAAAAGTCCAGTGCATTTAAAGGTGGTTGAGGTTTGTGCCTAATATTCTGAATATGAAGAACAAGAATATGGAGGAGAGAATATGTAGAAGAATATACGTAGGATGTAAAGCTCCAACCTGTTTGGCCTTTGCAGACAGAGAACCTATTATCAAAGTAATTTAATCAGTGTTTACTGAAGGAGCAGTTGTTCTAGAACTGGGTTTCACAGGTAGCACTCTCACTTATTTGGCAGCTTAATGGCAGCGTTACTAACTTGAGACAAATCTAAATGCCTTTCTTCAATATTTCCTTGAAATATTTCCTCTTGGTTTACAGCAACTGGATAGACAAGGAATGAGTGTGATGCACAGATACAAGATGAACTATCAGAATATATTTCTCTGCAAAATATATTTCTCTGTGACAAAACAAATTCTGCCTGCTTACAAAACTGTATTTTTACCTGGCATGTTCATTTACCCTACTGGGATCTGCCTAGGAGGATGAGCACATTGAATCCGTATGTGATTGGGCCTTTCCCTTTCCCTTTCCTCGTTTTCCCCACCCTCTCTTTTGGAAGGGCATACAAATGTATAAATCTGATCTCACAACAAGTGGACAGATGAAAGCAGATTGAGCAAAACAAACAAAAAGCCTAATTTAAAGGCTTCAAAATATGTAACTTTCAGACTTCTCACAACTGAAGATGAAGGCTAGCAGTTCTTTGAAATCTGTTTTCTGCATTTTAAAGAACTGATTTTCTTTGTGTGGCTAAAAGGGGGAAGGCATTTTATTTGAAAAGATGTTCCCAAGAGGGAGAAAAATGTGAGTTGCATTCCTCTACAGGAACAAATCCAGTTATAAATGTAGGAAGGATGCAGTTAGAGGAGTAGGTGCCTCTTGCTCAGCTGGAAAGATTTGACTCGTGTCTCTGACAGGAACTGTGCAAGAAGTAGCCAGCCGTGCTTTTTCCTCCCCCTACATACTTAAATAACTCTGCTGTGTGTAGGTCATTGAGGAAGCTGGCTAGTAGGCCTTTGTTTTGCTTTGTAGTTAATATTTTATTTGTAGCTACCAAATATGTCACTTGGAGCAGTCCCTGAAGAAAAGCAAGAACAGTTCAGGCTAGATATGTAACTCTCGAGTCTCTACTGGCATCTTGAGCTGGGCTTTGGGAGCTGTCCATTTAGAAGCAGTTTAGAATGCTGCCTTTTGTGTGGGAACACAGAACAAAGCCTGATATTGGTAAAATATACCCAGTTTTTGGGTTTTAAACACTTCTTTTAAAGCACTTTTTTTTGTTTGCTTGCAAACAGTAATCAAGCAGCTAGAGACCCTACACTAACTGAAACAATGCGTTCATATTCCTTCTCTACCAACCCCTTCCTTTGCTACCCAACTCCTCCAGGTTATGTCAGCATTTTGTGCAGAGTTGGTTGCAAAGCCGGTAAGAATGGCATATTCTACCCTTGCTCAGTATTGGCTCAGTAGGTCACTGATAGAGTATTTGAGTTGTCCATTCACACTGAAGATCAGCCCAGCTCAACAAACACATTGTCTGCCAGGTAATAAAAATAAAATCAAATAAAATTCAGTAGCCACAATCCACGTATGGTTGGAGGGGGTTTGGCTGACTTTAAGAGATACTTTCTCATAGGGACTTCTGCTTTCTGCCAACTTCCTTTGCTGTTTGTTAAGGTAGCACAAGCATCAATTCATATAGACCACATTCCTGGAAGGTCAGCTTAAGCCAGAAGAGATCCCTCTGTCATGGGATACCTGTCTTGTGACTACAATTTTGTTCAATTTCTTTTGCATCTCAAGTTTTGTATACGCTACTATTCTCACTGAATGTTGTTAAAATGGGAGTCAAATTAGATAAATCATATGACTTTGTCTGTAGCTTTATCTAACTGAAGAAAATCATAAACGTAGATTAAACCCTGAAAAATATTAAGACTTTTGATAGATGCCTTTATGTTGTGGTTTAAGCCAAGTAGGTAGTTAAAATGTTCTGCTAAAAAGGCTGAAACATTCAGGAAAAGCTGTATCTGTCACTACGTTTGAAACACCAGCAGGTTCGCATGATTACTCTTGGCTAAAGAAGAACACAGATGGGCCCATGAAAAGTAAATGAGATCGCTGAGGTGTTGAAATCAGAGCCTGTATGAAAACAAAATTCTATTTTGTCTATATATAAAGTGTGGTTTTGTACAGGTGTGGCTCTAAAGAAAATAGACTCCCAGTAGAGTTTGTTGAGACTTCTAACAGTGTTATTGTCAGAAATTTCCAGTTAGCTGCAGTTAACCAGATTTAACTTTGTGGGAGCATATCAGCTGAAACAATTACTATATTATTATTGTTGTTGCTGCTGTCCAGAAGGTTTCTTGGATTTGGAATGAAGTTTCTATAAAACCTGGAAAAGGCTGGTTATTTAGGGATTTAACCACCATTATATCCTTCCACATTTCATTTTGTGGCCTTTTTCCAAGGTTGGAAAACTGAGGAGAAAGTTAGCTAATTTGGATCTTTCTGAATGCTTGTCTTTGCAATGACGTAAAGTTATGAAGCTCACAGTTCTTGTAGAAATAATTTCTGAAGACCTCAAGCCTGAATCATTTCCATGCAGTTCTTAAAGGCTTTGTTCTATGTAAAATTGCATATACATTTAAGGATGCATGCCTCACAGATTTGTCTATGAATCTGGAAAGTTTTAAAATATTTTTCTCTTTGTTTTGTCTTCTTTGTCTTATTTGGATGGCACTGCACAAGAGGGACAGGGATTTATTTATGCTAGCGGCAGAATAGGCTGAAAAAATGGGTCTCCCGTGTATGCCCCAGCACACTGTTTGTGTCAATGTGTGCAGAAAAGGCAGAGTTTTTCCTTGACTGGCTCTGGATTGCATTACAGTTATTATAAATAGCAAGGTGTCCAGTGAAGGCATCCACAATTTTACTGCAACAGTTGCTTTTGTTGATGGAGCAAGTATAAATGGACTCACCTCGACAAGATAACTTTCAGAACAGCCTGCATTTGCAGCAGAGGAGAAGGGATGTGGCCAGGGTCCTCATGCTTCTTCCTGTCTCTAGACAGTTGTGTTTCAGATCCTCTCTAAAGTACTCAAAGTGCCTGCTGCAGCTCAGTTCTGTTGGATTTTCCTCCTTGTGGATGGGAGATTGCATAGCAGCTTGGTTATACAGAGAGCCCTCAATCAAATCTCCTATAAAACTGCTGTGGTGGGGGCTGGACACCTGTCAGGGCTTAGAATAAACCCAGGTCAGTGATCGATTGTGAGTGGCCCCGCAGTAGCTGCTACTTGTTTGTGATGACCCGTCTGTGGTGTGTTGTGTCTCCTTCCATGTCAGCTCCTGAGGTAGCTGCAGTAATGACCTGGCCTCTTAAAAACCAGACCTACTTCATGTAAGTGGGTTGGGTTATGGTGTTTGTCCAGTTACTGTTTACTGCAGAACTATGCTTCATTTTCATAATTTCATAAGCTACTGGTATTGTTTAGAGAAATTTCAGGAAGTTTCAGGAAGTTACCAGGGACACTTTAGGATAAGAATATAAAGCGATTGGTTTAGTGACTTCCCCTTAGCTGAGCTGTAATAATTGATTGCATGATCAGTTATTGTGCACTTAAACAATATGTGTTTAGTGGGTTCTATGCCCACATTAGAAGAGCAGCGAACACTTCAATCCCCCTCTACTGTGTCCTTGGAGGACCATTATAGATGGAAGTACACTAGAAAGAAATAATTACCACAGCTCTGTAAAAACTGAGGGCAGACCCTGAACTCAGGATATTGTTGCTGGTGTTCCTAGTCACTATGGGGCATGATTCTATTTAGAAATGTCAGAAGCTGTAACAAAATATAAACCAAAGGTTACAAGACTGGATGTTTTCCCACTCTTTGGTGCTTACTCGGTCTTTAGTCCTTGGAGCAGAGAGGACAATCTTCAGGCCCATCCTCATTTTATTTTCTTCTTCCTACACATACATCACTTACTGTTTTTCTGTGCTGATGCATTCTCCTGTTTAAGAATAATCAGTGTTACACACTGAGTTAAGACAAAACAAAGCAAATTACTTAAAACCAAATTACTGAAGTTTTTAGATACTTGATTCCAATTAAGTAAGTTCCTGGGATGATTTCTAGTGTAATCTGGTATCTTTTGACTGATGTCCTGGATTTGATTCCTCTGATAAACTGTCACTCTTGGTAAAAGTAGGGCTAGCAGTTCAGCACTGTGGCATTGTGATTTATGTAAAATTTGAAGGAGTGTGAACTAGACTAATAGCTTTAAAGAGGGTCTTACACAGAAGAAAATCTGATAAAGATATTGCAACTAAATCAGAATCATTGAATCATAGAAAGGCTTGGGTTGGAAGGGACCTTAGAGATCATCTAGTTTCAACCCCTGGCCATGTGCAGGGATGCCCCCCACCAAATAATGTTGCTCAAAGCCCCATCCAACCTGGTTGTGAAGATTTCCAGAGATGGGGCATCCACAGCTTCTCTGGACAACTTGTTCCACTGCCTCATCACACTCACAGTAGAGAATCCTTTTCCTAAATCTATTCTCTTTCAGACTGAAGCCATTCCACCTTGTCCAGTCACTAGATGCCGTTGTAAAAGGTCTCTCTTAATTTTTCTTTGATCCAGGAACATTTTCTGCAGCATCTCTTCATTTTTAGTCAAGTACCCTCAGCTGAAGTGCAGAAGGAAAACACATTGAATTGGATTTGAATAAATTGAGGAAGTCTGTTGTCCCCAGGCAAAAGCAGTTTGAACTGGTGTAATTTTAACAAATAATTCTTTTGTCCTGATAACCTACTCTGGAAGGACTCTGAAGTTTATTACATTCCACACAGATTAATCTGTAACTGGATGTGCTGTTTGTTGGCTCACTTGTTCAGCTGGGAAGAAGTGGGAGATTTCTTCACAGTTACCCAGCCGGTTGCAGCGCGTGTGAGGTATTTGACAAAGCAATTCTGCAAGGTGACTGTGCTGGGGCTGTAGTCACTGCTTATTTGCTTTGTAAGCCATAGCTGGAGCATAAGGCTTACACAGAGGAAATCAATGTTGCATTAGGTGTACACAAAGGAACACTTTGTTGATTCTGTTTATTCTCCTTGGGATCAAGAATAAGGAAGATGACAGAAAAGCAATGTCTTTAAATATCTGTTGTTGTTTCAGCCCTGTGAACCTCAGACAGTTACTAAAACCCTGTCTGTCCCTTTTTAAGTGTAGGATGGTGACATAGATGGGACCATTACAATTAACATTCAGGAGGAGCTGTTCTTCTGCTCCTTCTTTCTGTGAGGTCCCAATCCTTGCTGTTTTGTAAGGCAGGTTTCATTGTGCTTGCTCTGCCTGCTTGTCTAGTTCTTGTCTTCTGCAGTGCAGTGCCTTGTTGTTTGTTGCTCATGTTGCTGTTGGTGTTTCTTCCATGCACACCCAGTTAGTGCCACGTTGTGGAAGCATTAGACCATAGCTTTATGAAACTGGGCAATGTGGTGGGTCTGGCTGAAGGAAGCTGAAGAAAACAGCTGGATAGCTATAAAGGAGTCTTGTGCGATCCAAATAAGAAGTGAGGTTACTGCAGTGGGGTAATAAGCAGCAGTCATTAAACATATTTGTCCTCAATTTCATGCCTCTATATTGAGGGATATTTTTTTAGAACTCTCAGGATTATGTTGTTGATACATATCATTCTCCATCTGTAAAGCTACAACAAGCTTGGTCATGGCCGCTTGAAGTTTTGAAGTTTGGTTTTCCAAATGTGAAATAGAATGGAGTTTAAGGTAGGAAGACAGCTGGTTGTGGGTAGCTTGAGAAAGCTTCTCTCCTGTAGCTGGAGTTACTGGTGTACATTGCAAAGTAACACCATCCTCGGTTTCCTTTGGCTAATGCTGTAGATGAACAACAACAGTGTTTGGACACTTCTCAGCCCTGCCAGAGAAGGTGGGTGACCTCCACTCTATTCTTCATTTCCATTCTCTTAGTTGGTGCATTGCCTTTCAAACATTAGGGTTTTACTGAAGGATTTGGGTGGGGTTTTTTACCTTTTCTACTGCAGCAGTGCTGTTCTGTTACAGCTGCTACAGTGATTACTAATACACAGTTTGGAATTCAGATTATTTGCACCCATGATCTTAGAGGAAAGAAGTTGTTTACATTTTGGGTTTCATTGTATTAATTTATTTGTGCCTTTAAGTTTTAAGTTTCCTATGCCACCTTTTAAATGTTCTGATTTAAAGGACAGGAACCAGCAGTTATGTCAACATGGATTTACTTGTAGTAATGAAACAGCTTGGCAAATCTGGCTGAAAAACAAGACAAGATGAGGAGGAAGGAGAGGAGTCTTTCTTCTTTGCCAGCGAGCTCTAAAGCAAAGGTAGTTGTGTGATCCAGTATGTGAAACATGGTTTTATTTATGAAAAGAAATTGTATGTATTACAGTTTAGTCAGGAACTGACAGAAACTTTCTCAAGTACTCCTACCTGTTAAACATCATAAATATTTCCACTGCAACTATCTCTGCTTCTATGACTCTTGTAGAGAAAAGGAGATCGTTTATATTAGAGACTACTACTTTCCTTTGTATGTTCTCCTTAACTAGAGGAAGAGACTTCCACTGACTAGAAATGGAACCACTGTTTGGCTTAGTAAAAATAAACATGAGCTGACTCTTGAATAATTTTCTCTGTAGGAATTCAGGTTAGGTCTTAATTGTTTCTCTGGCTCATCATTAACCATGTCTGACCTGTTTCTGAGCATGTGACCAGCCTTAGAGAAGCTGAGTAGCTTTTATCAGCTAAGAGTTGTGTATTGTGAGATCTAGATCAGGAATGCTGCAAAGACATATGCAGCATGGTATTGCTTAATGTTATGGTATTGCTTCTTTCTAAGACAAGACTAATTTTCAGGTAAAAATGAGATTCCTTTGCATGCAAGACAGCAGTTTCTTGGGAAAAAATGCATTTTGCTTGCACAGTGTCATGTACCCTGCTTCATGCTCTGCTCAGTTTCCAAAATGGACTGACTTTCTTTTATTGCCAGCCCACAGCTGGCAAGGTGCTGTTCCTGCTGGTGTGGTGTGAGCCCTGACAGAGCTGTTGATTTTCATTCTATGCAAACATCTACCCTGATGTGCAGTGTGAAGTGGCTGCAGGAGTCGGCAGCCTGTGATTCAGGCTGTTGCCATACCCTGGTTTCTCTGTTAAAGAACCCCTTCATGCACACGTGCTGTGTGCCCTTGTCCAGCTCCTGAGCAAAGTCCAGCAGCCACCTATGTATGCCCAAGGAGCCTAAGTGCTCACATGAGCCAGTGTCTGACTTTGCACTGTAATGGATTAAAATCATGCACAAGATCCAGTCACCCTCTGTGCAGGATTGTAATGTCCAGGACAGGAGGGACCTTATATTACTCCTGTCTTATGGAATTCCTTGGGATCTTTGAAGACTTGTGAAATGGGGGAAGGGAAAACCATAAAGAGTGAAGTAGCCTAGGAACCTGTCAAAACTGTGCTGTGATCTTGGGTCCCTGACTGTTACCAGTGTGTGTGCAGTGCAGTGCTAGGGCTTTGTGAGCTAGGCCTAAGCCTTTGGCTCTCTGGGACACTTGAGTGTTACTGATGGATTGAGGGGACCAGAGCAGATGCTGTGTGCTATGATCTGCCAGCCTGAACTCCCCTTCAACAGGACTGCAATGCTGGTTAAATTAAGAAGGCAGTACCCGTATAAGTACAACCATCAGCAGTGAAATCAGGCATTTATGAACCTCTGTTTTCCAGAGGGTAATTCCAGGTTTTCAGCAGTTTTGCTCTTCATTGCATGCTTGGTTTTTCACCCTGCTTGTTTCACAAATGGAGCAGTGGAAGGAAGCAAGCAGAGGTATTTCTGCAGTCTAACCTAAGACACTAAGGCTACCCTGCTTTTCCCTGGAGGAAAGAAAGGGATATTGTCTTATGATCTAAGGAGTTGCAAAGCTGGTTCTTGCTTTTAATCAGTATCCATGAGACCTGTGTGCACATGTGAGAGAAGGAGACCCTTTCTCTCTGTGATCCCCGTGGTAGTATCTTTAATCTTGTTAAAAAATTTTGTTCATGACACTAGGACTATAAACTGAATGTCTATAGTTTAGGTAGCTTTGTGAGTATATGTATAATATTATATCAAATATTTGAATGAGAAGTAGCTACAGTGAGAAATCAGTAAAAACAAGGGAAACCAAAAGAATTATAAGACTATATAAAGAATGTATTTTTTAGTCTGTATACACTCTAGCATATTTATATTAATACAAAGGAATACAAAGACTGGATTTTTTTAACCCATCAATCTGTAGGTATATACTGTAAATCAAGATTTCAGGAAAGTCAGCTTATCTACTTCCTTTGTTTTACTGGTCCTACCAGCTTGTTTTTGGCTTTTTTATGAAGCATCTTGCAGAAAGCTGCTGAATGCTATTGGTCAAAATTTACTTTTTCTGCTCTGCCTTTTTTTTTTTCTATTTACTTACTTGAATAAGCATTTTAATTTTTCTATGTGGTATACTTCATATAAACAAATAATTGAATTTTTTCAATAATACCCATTATTGTGAAGGGTTAAGGTGGAAAATACTGAATTACAGGAAGCATAGAAAAAATGCTATTATTTTAGTCCTTAGGATTTTTTGTCTCCAATTTTTCCCCTTGTGATTTGAAGTTCTATTTGAAATTTGCTATTTTTACGCAGACTTACGGACTTCATGGTAAATTGTGTCTTAATTTTATGCTAAATTTTTGAATCAGAAGACCTGAACCGCCATGAACTCTGCCTCTGGAATTGTATATCTGACCAATTTTGCACTGCTGGCTTTTAATTTTCTCTCAATTATCTACTTGTGTTCAGCTTTAGAAGTAGGATAAATACGCAATTAGCTTGGAATGCAAATATTTTAAGTATAGGCCATGTTTCAGGGAATTTTTGTTTAAAACACAGGCCTGCTTTTTCTTTACTCTCAGTTAAATAATGCGCCTCAAGGTGGCGGTAGGACACACACGGACTTCTTCTGTTTTGGTTTTCTTTTTACTCTCCCTGGTAAAAGTAAGTGCGGAATAACCGAGCTCCTCGGCTCTGGAGTCAGAAGGGAGAACGCCTTGGAACAAATACAGGATAATTAGTGTTCTCTTTTATAGATATTAAAACTCTATGTTCTTGAAGATAACACCAGCCAGTTGTCTTTTTGTTTGTTTTAAAACAGTGCATTGCACTGTCCATAAAAAGGAAGCTTAATTACCCCGAGCTCGTGTTGATCGTTGAGTTTGAGCAGCTGCCCAGGAGAAGTGCAGCAGGCGGACACTGCCTCGCCCAGCAGGCAGGAGGCAGGGAAGGGCTGATCCTTGGTAGCCAGTGGTGACTGTAGCCAAAATCAAAAATCTTCACTCATGTTTTGCTGGTTTTCAGCTCAATTAAAATACAAGCTGCATGCAACCCATCTTACAGTGCTATTCCCCACAGAAATTCTGTTAGTGGTTTGTGCCGTTTAATTCTCTCAAAAACACTTGCCTAGAGTAAATCTTACTTTCCCATTTTGATGTATTTATTACCTGGGTGTGCACACGAAGTATTGGCTATGGGAGTTGTCACCATTGAGATGTTTTGTAAAGTAGTGCAGATAATCCAGGATCATCTACACAACATTCAGTGGAGACTTGTTATGAAGCAAAGATCAGAATTAATATTGTTGCTAAAAATGCTTTAAGGAATTAAAGTTTTATCTAAATGGTTATCATAACTCTTAGCTTATTTTATTATTTTACCTGAAGTTCTGTCTCCTACAGATTGTTTCTATAATGAATGGAAAAGTACTCTCTTTTTTAAATATGTTTTTCTTCCTTATGTAGAGTTGTCACTTACTGCATTTTTAACTGTGTTCAGGAAAAATAAAATAGATAGTCAGCTAATGAAGTGAGGATCCAACATAATGTCTTACCATATCTGTCTGTGTTGTACACCAGTCTGCCTGGGGAGAGCCACAGGAATCCAGGAAGGACAAATCTACTTCTAGCTGAAGTCAAGAAAAATGAGTTATTCTGAATACTTATTGTTCGGTTTAGAACATGAGGTTGTTAAACTGAGATAAAGCATCTTGAAGTTACAAGTTTTGCAGTGTGAAAAACTACCTATCCTTTAAGTTTCTATCCATTTTTCTCCTCGCTTTCTCATGTGACAGTACAATATATTAGGCTGAAAATAAGGCACAGACAACATGTCACTTCTTGCAGTTCAAAGCTAATGTTTTATGAAACACACTTAAAAATCACTGGCAGTTTGTATCCCAGACTTAAAAACATAAGATTCTCAAAATTGCAATTTAAACCTGGACACATGACTTTTATTTCCTTTTTAATGTACTGTAAATCCATGAATGCTTTGTTGTTGTCTCTTCATTGATGCATGGATTCTGAAATATTTGTGTAAGGTAATGTTATAGAAGTCTTCCATACAGTTTTTCAAAATGATATGCATAAAATAAACCAGAATAAGAATGGTGCTGTTTATTTAAAAAAAAAAATCAATAAAACACCTAATTTAGACTTACTATAATGAAATTATTGACTAATCTTTAAATTGCCTGTTTCTACCTAAAAATTTGAATACATGCCCATCCTTCATAAAAATCCTCAGGTTTTTGTCTTTGACATGGCAAAAATCGTTCAGTAGTTGTTTTGGGACTTACAAATGGGATCTTTGTAGTACATTGAAAAAGTCCTGTGTATCTGTTTCTGTCAATTTATTTATATGGCTTTAGAATTGTCAAGCAAAACTGTAGAAAACTGAGTAGTAATTGTCTCTGCCCCATTCAAATTTTTCTTCTCTTCACAAACAGCTGCTGAAATACAAAGAATACTACATCAGCTTGGAACACCACAGGACACGCCTGAGCTGAGGCAACAGCTGTGAGTACTTCACATGAAAACACTTAATTTCATTGCATCGTAAACAATCTCCCCTTAGGTGATGAGGTGGATTTCTGTTAGGCAGAGTGCTTGATTTCCCTGAGAAAGGTGAGCATAGAGAAATATTTGAAACTTTGATGTTGGGCTCTGCTTTCTAAAAGTAGGATAGACTGTAAATTCGAATCTGCTGATTTGCCCGTGCACATTGCCTGCAGTATCAGTGCATCTGTAAAACCTGTGCTGTTTGTTAGCAAAGTGGCCCAACCAGAAAGCAATATCACTGCTCAAAAACATACCCTCACACCCCTCCACTCCAGTCAATGCTTCCAATCTGCCTGTAGAAGCGTCACAGGGTAATGAATATATTCATTGAGGTGGGTTTTTTGTGAGATGGGATACCAGGAGAGGAAGGGGAATGTCATTTTTAGTGATGAAAGCTACAGTAAGGGATGACATTATAGAATACATACCAGAAATACATACCAGAAATAGTAACAAAACAGAAGTGAAATCAGACTCCAAGGCAGATGCTCTGCTGGAGTTCAGTCACCTAAAGGTGGACTTTCACTAATACGCCTCTAGGAGTGACAGCAGCTGCTCTCTACTTCTCTGCATGGTCTAATGAACCAGTATGATTTTTTATCATTAAACTCCTTTACCACATTAATCTCAGCATCACAAATGCATGTAAACAACATGTTGTGCTCACCCTGGCATTTTTTGTGTGTTTCATGCTGTGCTGTGGCCATTGAGTAGTAGGAGGAGGTGTGTGTTGGACCAAAGTCGTCATGATGTTCATTTTGTGTGAACAGCCAAATTGCTTCATAATAGCCTGAGTTCAGGACCCATAACCTGACAGGATCTAGTCATAAATTCATACATAAACAGCGTAGAAGCTGTTGTTAAGGACATGCTTCAGACCCTTATTGGGATAATTTATGTATATATATATAGTAGGCTTGCTTGAGTTTTTATCTGTTTTTCACTTGTCTGAATTTTTGACCTTTCCAAGTGTTGTTTGATTGTTTTAAATATTGATGCTAATGGGTTGATAATAGTTTTCCAGGTAAAGCCTTTTTATATAGACTGAGCAGTGAGGATGCCAAAGCAGGTAAAGAATTTGAGTAAATTAAAAAAAAAAAAAAAGTGAATATTGATAGAGGATTGTGTGATAATATCAGAAGTATATTTATGCATTCATAATGACTACAAAGTATTGCTGTACATGAATAAAATAAACCTAAGGAAAAAAAAATGTGAGTAATGATTAATTATACTGTCTCACTGAGGAACACACCTTATTCAATGCCTGTCCTGCCTGGAATCCGTGATTTCATGCCTTTACACTGAAGAACAGAATAAAGATGGCTTTGTGTGCTTCAGAGAAGCTTTTAGTACTGATGTTTTTCTGAGAATCAGTGAAATTTAGCAAAGTAACCCAATGGTCTCTAATGAAAATTTGTATTTGGTTTTAGGCAACAGAAGCAGCAATACACCAACCAACTTGCCAAAGAAACTGACAAGTACATTAAAGAGTTTGGATCTTTGCCTGCAACAAGTGAACAGGTAAAACTAAAAGGCATGGCTTGTTTGACTATTATGTTGGCTCCTGTAAAGTATTTGAGTCACTTTAATTCTTTATTCCTGTTTTCAAAGCACTGTTTAGTTAGTCAACACATTTGCACAATGTGGGAATACTTAAAATGTAAGAATATTTTGTTGCTGTCTAGACTTGTCCCAAAGTTGTTTTTATGTATCACGAATGAAGTAGTGGGATGGAAGTAGTGGGAATCAAGGCAGTGTACTGTGCCTTTCTGCTTTTTCAGGTAGCTGGACACTTTGTAATCCATTGCAGTGATGCTGTATCTAACTCCGCCAGCACTCAGACTGCTTCCCGGGTCAAGGAATTGTGTGCCAAAACACTGTTCCCTCACTGTCTGAATAATTATTACAACGGTTGTTACAATATGTCAGATCAACATATGTGCTATGTCTTGTCACAGGCTTTTGCATTCTCAAGAGGACTAGACAGGAGCTGTTACTAAATCAACCTGTGCAGTCTTTAAACTGCTTTTTTCTGAGGTCTGTGTAAAATCTTTCAGTCAGAAACATGTGAAGTGGCTGTTGTGGTTAGCACACTCCTCTCTGCCCTCCTGTGGTTTCTTATCCTAGCAAAATCCATCACTTAAATAAGGGAAGAACAAGAGGATCCTAGAAAACACGGATTCAGGATATTGTCACCCAAACAACTTGCCTGGTCTGTGGTTAGTTTCTAAGGAGCCCTTGGGAAAGTGAATGGTCTTGAAACACTGAGTGCAAATGACAGGCCATTATCTATGTGTGCTCATCCTCTCAAGCTGTTAACTTCTAACAGCAGTGTTAAAACTTGGTATATAAGCTCAGCCAAAGTGTCTTTAGTTTGTTGGGGTTTTTTCTGTTTGCTTGTCTTGGAGTTGAAAAGTTCACAGTGAAATGTTGCACTGTTTAACTTTACCCTTTTATCAAAGCTCTTTCCTAATGAAATATCTAAGTAACAGATTCATGAATGGCAAATGACTGCTTTTCAGAAATTTGTAAGGGTTGATGTATGCATATCTTTTGGAAAATATGGTGGAGGCTCTCCTGAGTACCCCATATTCCCCTTCCCTTCACTACAACTTTAAAAAAAAAAAAAAAGCAAACCTGAAAGGTTAGAACAAGTATTTCTGGATCTGTTCTAAGGCACTTGAGGAGTATGTGAACCCACTTCTGGATCCAGTTCAATATGCATTTCCAGCATTTATGTAAAATACATATGAAGTGCTCAGTTCTTTCTTTTCTGCACCCTTCCTCCCCTCTATATTCAGTCACCTCTGCATATTTTAGCATTCCCGGTGTCAAAATATTTCACACTAAAGCAGAAGATTTTACAATCAGCAGATAATAAAGAAGGTAGAAGCTTTCTTATCACTGCTCATTTCTCTTTTCTAGCTGTTAAATGAAAATAAATACATTGATTTGCTCTTTAAATGCCTTAATTTGTGTGGTTATGTGATCCCAGAAGGAAAGAAGGTTTGTCCATGGAATTGCAAATGATTTTGTTGAGAGCCTTCCCTTATACCAATTTAGAAGAAAGAGTATATATGTGTTTAGTATTTAGCAGACTGAAATAGTAAAGACAAAAATAGACAGAAATAGTAAAGCCTTGAAAAGCCTGAGCTCATTTGACTTGGTAAAACCTTTTCTCCTACAGCGTCAAAGAAAAATACAGAAAGACCGTCTTGTGGGGGAGTTCACCACAGCACTCACAAATTTCCAAAGACTCCAAAGGCAAGCTGCTGAGAAGGAAAAAGACTTTGTAGCCAGAGTAAGAGCCAGCTCAAGGGTGTCTGTAAGTATCAGGAAATGTGCCATTATATTCTTTACATTGGTGTTAGTGGTGTTCTGTGTCAGATTTGCCTCTACAGTGCTACTTAGCTTATAGCTGAGTCTATATGCTGCAGAACATGTGTGATATGATTTTATAGTAGAGGCTGCATTGTGTTATAATAACCTCCCTGGACAACTGCTGCTATTTCCTTGCTTTTGTCCCACAAAGGAATGAACTGGGCCTGTTTTCATGCTATAATCTTGCAAAAGCAACTTCCAGTAGGTTTTGAAATGCTTTTGCTCTACCTTTAGATATCAACAGATTTTTTCCTTTGGGGAAGAATGACTTGCCAGATTTCAGTGGAGTATTAAGGTGGAGAAATGCTGAGTAGCTTCCGATGTTGAGCTTTTCCTTGTCAGTATATCAATTTTGCCTTTTCACTCTGTGCCAAATACACGTTCTGTGTATTGTAAGTTGTAGCAGGCAGTTACTGAGCTGAATGCTTTTGCTTGTATTTCAGCCTTATGCATTCATAAAGGAAAATCAGGATGAACATGAGAACATGTTGAACCATGTTTCAGTTTGACTTACTAGAAACCTTCTAGTATTGACTCCTTCTAGTATCAACTATAGAAATGCTGCCAGTGCTCTTTTCAGGGCTATAATGTTTTATTTATATTTTTAAACACTGATCATGTAGGGTGGGGCTCCAGAAGATAACTACAAAGAAGGAACACTTGTCTCTTGGGACAGGTAGGTTGGAATACTTAATATGCCTTAACCTAGCTCAGAATAGTAAATGGCCTGCAGGGAAGCAAGCTGCCTATGATTTTTTTTGGTTTTTAGCATAAAGAAGGTACTTTGATGGCATGCATGGGGAGAAAAAGAAGCAGTTCACATAATGTCCCTCCTTTTTTCTGATGCTTCAGCTGCAACCATATCCTTAAACTCCCCTAAGCTGCATTTGGGTTTTCTGGGACTCAACCTTAGGGAAGAAGAGTCCAATTTGAATAAAAGAGAGCTGTTGTGGTAAGGACCCAGTGTTTACAGGGAACTCCCATTATCTCCATACTCTCCAAGAACTGTTTCTTAGTCTCAGATTCTTTTTTGTTGCTCAGATAGATGTAAACTCCGCAGCTGATAATTCAGAAGGAACTTTGACCTTGTATTCATACTTAGAATTTCCAGTCAGCCACCTGCTCTGTGCAGCGCTGCTCCAGCAGCTCTGCTACACCAAAGCTGTGATGGTTATACCATTTCTGTTAGCCAGGGAGAGACAAGAGTAAAAACACGCATTTTATTAACTGATAATGTAAAATGTGCTATGTACTTACCTGTAGTTTTATCCTTCTGAATAATTTCTCATTGTGTTTGTTCAATTCTGCATGGCTTTTGGTTTTTTTTGTGTCTGATAGTCAACCACAAGCACAAGTGCAAGATGAAGAAATTACAGAAGATGACCTCCGTCTTATCGAGGAGAGGGAATCTTCCATTAGGCAGCTTGAAGTAAGTACAAGTGGTGCTACAGCAGAATATGCTTTTGATGTTCCAAAAAATAGCATTTTAAAAGAGCATGAGCATTAATTGGAGGCATGAATCTTGAAGAGTTTGGGGTTGTCTGTGGGTGTGGTTTTTCCCTTCAAAACTGCAAATATTGTCTACAGATGTGAAATGTACATTGGAAAGCTACAGTATGAAAGCCATGTTTTAATATACTGTGCTTAACTTCAGTGGTTCTGCTGCGGAATAACAGTGCTCATGTGATTTCAAGAAAAAGTACATACGATTTTTTCCCAATACGATCCTAGTATAGAACCATTTTAAACAGTGAATATAAATGCAGCAGTTATACCTTTCTTCACATATCTTCCCAATCTCTTGTTCAACATGTTCATTTTTAAGTGGATTTTTTGAACATTTCTGGAAATACAGAGATTTTCTGTTTCATTGAAACTTTTGTGAGTAAGGGCTTCATAAATTCAGTCTCAAAGTGCCAGAAAAACCTTCAAAATAAGTACATCAAGTTGTTTTTTTTTTTTCATCCTGTAGTATAAAGAGTCATGGATGCACGCCCTGGAGGAGAAGGAACAGTATATCTAAATGCACATAGATGCTAAAATGTGTGATGTACATTAATTTTTTCAATTTGCAGGCGGATATTATGGACATCAACGAAATTTTCAAAGATCTAGGAATGATGATTCATGAACAAGGTGATGTGATAGGTAAGTCCAATTCAAATATTACCTGAATTTTCTTTATTCAGTTTCTCTGATGAGCTTCAGTGTAGAACTTCCTTGTGCTGGAAGAATTTCTCTAATGACACTATCAATGCTAAAGCAAATCAAGTACAACCTAATAATGGGGAGGCTGGCTGAAATGACTGAGAATGCAGTAAGAAAGTGTGCTTAAAATCTAGTTTAAAACATGTAATTTTTCATGTGAAATGTCTTTAAAGTAGTTTTTTGAGCTGTTTGTACATCAAATTGGAGTTTATGTGAGACATTTTACTGTGTTTGTTAATGGATCTAAGTGTGCAGATTCAGCAAAGATTCATGCTTTGCCTTTCATGCAAACAGGTTTATTGTTTTAAGAAATGTGATTTTGTTACATCTAGAAATATTTTGTAACATCTGGAAATGGAGAATCCGTTTTCTGCGTCAACTGCTAAGCCATGCTCTTGTCTATGTCCAGAATATATTTTCAGGGATTTTTTTATTGCCTTGACCCATAATTGGTTCATGATTTTTCTACTGAAAAAATTACAATCTGTGTCAATATGATAGAACACCAAACTAGAATCATGCCTCCTGGGGTATTATTTGGTCTGTTGCCTCTGTTTCATAAACCTTAGGACTTTTTTTACTCTGGGCAGAGAGTAGTAAGTAGCAAGTTGGAGGACAAGTAATAGGTAATTTAAAAAGGGGAGAAAAAAAAGGTATAAGTACTGAAAATTTCTGCCATGGCTGATATCTAAGTTTTAGCCCTGCGTGCAGAACAGGAGAGCTGTTACCTGACATGAATTCAGCCAATCATTGCCTGGGCAGTTCTGGAATTAACTCAGGCATAAGTGTAGGAGGAGTCAAGCTTTTATAATACAAGTTACGTTGATGAATACTGATGAAGACACCAGCATTTTGGGGGAGCTCTTGTGTACACTCTCAAGTATATTTCAGCATTCCAAAACTTTGTCTGGGTTATGACTTACCAAAATTTGAAATCTTTCTTTTCAAAACAAAGACAGCATAGAAGCCAATGTGGAAAATGCAGATGTACACGTGCAGCAAGCAAACCAGCAGCTGTCAAGAGCAGCAAGCTACCAGGTAATGCCAGTTGTGTGAAACTGTTCTGCAGTAGTCTTGACTTGCACTTTCTTATGCACTTCAGATTTAGCCTAGCAAGCTCCTCATGGTATGAAGACTTAAAAGTTTATGTTAGACTACAGTGGTATTTCTAGGTCAATATAAAATAAAAGTCAGGGACTTTAGAAAGCTTTGGGTTTCCTGTGAGATTGTTTCCAGCCAGACTGTTCCAAAGCTGTCTGAGATTCTATGAGAGCACCTGGAGTTACACCTTTACTTAAAACAAAGAAACAAAAATCCCAAAACCAACAAAAAAGCTTTAAACAAACAGACTCCTGCTTTTATAATTCAAGAAGTTAAAGGTTCCTGTATATGACAGAGCAAGTCTTTGGAGATCACTGGAGGAGTAGGGAAGATAGGCAGGAAAATCTGAAAATGTGGCCAGTGCACCAATTTTTTTGCTGTCTAAAATCTTCCTGAAGCTGTGTATATCCAGCTTTTGTTATTTGCTACTCTCATGCTGAAAACATATTTCAAACTGTCAAACTTTTTGAAAAGCCTTTTAATACCTTTAAATGACACTTCGTTATAACATTTTTAGAACGTATTAGAAATAATCTTATTAGTAATTAATCTTCCCCTTTAAGTTAGAGTTAGTCCTTAGACTTTTTTTTTTTTTTTAAAAATCCTCTTCTGTATGTTGGTAGTAGCTAGGACAGTAAATGAGTGACAGAATGTCTGAAAGGCTGCCTGCTGATTTCAGAAGTGGTGAATCCTTGAACTGTGTTCTCAGTGGGACTAATTGACACATTAAGTACATTTGATGACTCCTATTTTGATACTTAAATAATTCAGGGAAAAGAAATAGCAGCCAAAAATGTCAATGCAAGGTATAAGTTTTCTGGTTGAAATTTAAAATGAAAAGCTTCACGATTTGTTTTGAGGAGGAAAGGATCTTCCCATCTCAAAGGAAGGTTATCAAGACTTTACAAGCTTCTGTTCAGTGGGTCTTGCAGGAGGCACCAAACACTGCAGAGTTGCTCTGTGTTTGGATGAAAGGACTGTGTAGTTTGCTTTGAATTTGAGCTTTCCTTTGCTTGAAAACTTATCCTTGTTCTAAGGTGCTGAAAAACTTCAGCAACTACTATATCTAGCCTGATCCCCTCAAGGAAGTGTTAGAGGTGTGCTGGGAGGAACAAGGCTGTTGATGCCCCTACAGCTCCTGTTTGTGGTTGGATGAGCTCTGTATCACTCATCTGCCCTGTGGAGTGCATTCACACAGCAGAGCAGTATGGGCAAAGCCAGGCTGCCTCAGCACTTGTAGAAATGATCAATTGTATGTTGAAATACATTTGCCATGCCTTGCTTAAGTAGTATTACTGGGGAAATATTTGACTTCAATGCATTTCTGGTAAGAGAGGGTCAGCAGGATGCAGAAGGAAGAGATTGTAAATGTAAGGAGATAATGGACACAGGAGGAAGGTACTCCAGCAAACTGATAGAGTTCTAGCAAGTAAAACAACGAAATGAAGAAATCTTAGCCTGATGGTGGGAGGAGTGGCAATGAGACAATAAAACTAGAAGAAGAGAATTGTTATAAAATTTGGTGGTCTGGGTAGTACTGGGCAGAGAACTGACAGCTTCAATGAAGAGCTGACACAGATGTTCTTCAGAGAGGAAAATTTAAAAAACCCCAAAACACCAAAACCACCCAGGCAGAAGAACTTTTGCCAAGTACAGCACAGACTGGCTTTACTTCTGGGGCTATGGCCTAGAATCCAAAGATCTGAGTGTTGTTATTCCTTTTCTATCAGCAAGAGCCTGAAAAACCCTTTGGTAATTTTCTTTCATCCTGTGAAGGAAACCTTCAGATTCCATACCCTTCAGGTAAAGGATGACAGACTGCTGCTGGTCTTGAGTGCGTTGGTATCTCAAGTTACAGACCTGTATGGGGAATGTGAAAGTTCTGAACATGGTCATAATTTGGACTTTATTGTAGTGACATCTAAATAAGTGGGACTCTAGTCACATCTCTTTGGTTTGGGTTTTTTTCTTGAAGAGTAAATTATACCTAAGAAACTTGGCAAAAACACCTTTAAAATAACTGTGACTGGATACACAGCAGTCTAGAATTGTAGTCTATTGTTCTCTTCTGTATATACACTACTAGTCTTTTTTTTTCTAGCTGACCATTTATACCTCCTCTGTTGTGCAGCTGACTGTCCATTTTCCTCTCTATGCTGTCACCTGTGCTCATGTTACTTCCCCCAGAGTTCTAATTACATTATTTCATTATATTACTGTCTTTTCTTTCATTAATTTATTATTAGGCTGTACCAGAAAATATTCCTGAAATAATTCAGTTGAATAATATAGCCATAAAGTAATCTAGATAACTTTGCCTTTTTTTTTTTTTTTTTTCCCCTTGAACATCTTTAGATGACTTGACCATCTTTATATGTAAGGACACAATTTAGTTAGATTGCACAAGCAGTTGGACCATAAAAGCGTCTGAATAGTTTTCTGATGTTCTGGTGTGGTACAGTTTTCAATCAACCTGTTTTTTTCTCTATTGACAGCAAAGATCCCGAAAGAAGATGTGCATACTCATTATTATACTTGCTGTTGGAGCATTGCTTCTTGGAATCTTCATATGGTTATCTACAAGAAGTTAATAGTCATGGTTTGCTCATTGTGAAGCTGAGTAAAATAATGGTTCTGTACTTCATCACACTTACTTTTTTTATAAGACTTTTTGTTTTAACCTGAGAAACAATGTTCTCAGTACTGCCATCAGTAAAACTGCCTGCCCTCTCAGATGTGGGTGCTGTCTTTCCAGAAAAAACTAGTCAAGATCATAAACTGTTCCGTTAACTTAAACATAAAACATCTTAAAGTTTAGGGGGCTAATCACAGTAATGATAATTTGTGTTGACAGGGTGGGTAATTATCTTTTGGGATACTGCTAAGTGTTGCTGCCAAAACAAACTCCTGAATTGTTGCCTGAGGCAATGAATTCACATCTCAGAATTTATTTTTAAGTTAGAATTATATTTCTTCTCTCTTTCCCTTCCATCGCGTTCACCTACCCATTTGATATGGGTTGTTCAAAAATAAAACATAGGTTGCTGAAGTTGATGTGATCTCTCTTTTATACCTGAAGCCTGTGAATTAAGCCTTCAGTTTGCTTGAAATCTTTTAAATGTTCCATTTATCTCTATATCTGGCATCAAGTATGGTTATGTCTGAAAACCTCCTGCTAAGGTAGGTAGGTTGAATGATGTAATTATGTGAATTTTTTGTTCTAGTCCTTGCATTAAGAAATACTGTGTTTTATTGCACACATCTGGTATCTTTGCATCTGAAGTGTGCATGAGTGGGTTTGGTTAGATGAAAATATGCTCTAGTCTGTGACTTCGTAGACTTACTGGGAAGAATAGAAATTCCCAAGTTCCTAGCTGCACTTGAATGTCACTGTTCTGAAACAGCTGTGATTTAGTTTCCATGGACAGGTCCATAGTTTTATGTGATGTCTTTCACACAGCTCAAGAAAAGAAGATTACAAGTTCAATTCCAAGTTCAACATTGGTATTTGAAATTAGGTTAAAATTGGTTGAACTGACTGAAAGCATTCAAAAAGTTTGATGCTTATAGCCTTTAAAATGACCTTTTTTCCTTTTGTGCCATTTTGTACTAATATATTAAAAATGTAAAACCACTTTTTTGCCAATTAATCTATTTGCCTTTTTACTTAATCTTGATGAACTAATCTGAAAAGTGTACAGATAAAAAAGTCACCTAATCTGTATTTTATAAAGTTCTTTCATGCCAGACTGATAGAGAATGCACTGTGTACATGGTGAGCTATGAAATATTTTTGGGGAACAATCTAACTGTAAGCATAAATGAATTGTAACCATGCAACCAAAATAAAGGTCTTTTAAAGAGTACACTTTTGTAGTACTTGCTTTTTTTTTTTTTTTTTTTTTTTTTTTTTTTTTTTTTTTTTTCTTCAGAATCTATCTTTAAAAGCACAGGTGTTGCCTTTGACTTTATGTGATTGATTGAAACTTCTCTGAACAACTCCCGAGAATTTTAGCCCAGCTGCTGAGGTGGCCCCAGGGAACCTCTCTTCCTATACTATACTTCATATGATTAACGAAAATGCTCCTGGATCTAGCATTCCCGCTAGTGATGCTAATGCCCTGGGATTTTTGTTTTCAGACTACACTAGTCTAAACTAGAACAGCAGTCAGCATTTTAGCCAGGTAGCTTTCTTACCAGTGAACTGTCTAAAACTGACTGTGGAAATTTCCTGGCTTTAATGTTTAACAAACTCTTTGCACTACTGCAAACAGGCACAGAAGGATGGCCTGATCCCCTTTGCCTAGGATAATCTTTTCCCTGTTGCAGTACCTCATTCCTGCCTCTGTCAGTGATGGATTTCATTGACATGCTGAGGAAAGAAAAGAGCTCTTTGGCAGCAGAACTTTAGCTCTGATTCCTGACACATCAGAAATTCTGTCTGTGCTTGATATTTGTTACATTGCATTTGTCTTCTTGTTTGGTTTTCCAACTAGGAGGATTCTCTACTATAATGTATGCCACCTTGAAGAATATTGTTATTGGGAAGAGATGGTATATTTATTGATTGTTTACCTTATAAAGGAATGAATGCCCCCTTTACTGAGTTTGTCCAGTAGTGACTGCAAGGTGGGATAGCCAGTACGTAAAAGCTTCCACTATGAGGAGCTGGTGAGAATCAGGCTGGGGTGACAGCACCAAATAACTTGGAAATTCTGCAAGTTGCACAGCATTGCATTTCCCAAAGCCCTGCTGCAACCTGCGGTCTCTGTTCTTCTGTGTCTGATTTGTGTGCATGTCTTTATTTCCCACATGGAATTGTCTCTATTTTCAGAGTCGTGCCTGTTCAGCTGCTCTCTGGTGTTGGTATTTGGGGCACTCTGAGGGAGAAGAGTGCTACTGAGAGTCCCTGTGGGTGCCTTGCTTGCTTTCATTCATGATTTATTGAAATAAAACCCTGCTTGTGTGGGGATGCCTCCTCCACATGCTCTCAGATGAAAGAATTCTTCCTTGAGTCCCCGTGGAAGCGGGACACTGGAGCTCTTTACCTCTGGATGAGCTGAAAGGTCAGCTCTCAGAAGTCACAGAGATGGTTCTGGCAGGTATGGTGGCTGCTGCTGTCCCATCTGTCAGGCAGGGGCTGGTGAGGAGGTCAGTGCTGGAGTGTTTACACACAAGCTCCTGTACCTGTTGGAGAGACCAGCCTGCAAGGCCCTAATTGCACATTAGGGGGCTTGGTGCTGTTAATTTTCAAACTTGATTAGGCAGAAACAAAGTGCTGGGAGGGGTTGTATTTAGAGTGTCCATGTTGGGGGGCATAAATACTCCTTTCTAATCTGCTCTTAATGGAGCTTCTATCATTTCCCTCCCCTATATGCATACACTCTTAAATGTATGAAATGCAACTTCCAAGTATTTACAGGGAGCTTTGATATCTATTAAGAACCCACTAAAACATCTGGGTGTAACATGTATGAGTCAATGTTTTTAGAACAAAGATTTTGGCAGTTCTGAATTATCCATCAATATCTGTCAGATTAGGAAGGCCAAAAAATGCAATCAAAGCACCCTTCATTTTACTGAAGGGACGTGCTAAGAATAGTTCCTTTGTAGTTATCTTAACCACGCACCAGGGGTGCTTTTCTGTTCTTTCCTACTTTTTCAAAGAGCTGAAAATCACAGAGGCACACAGCTTTTTAAAGATTTTTTTCTTTTTTCTTTTTCCCCTGCACCTCCCCCCTTTTAAATTGTTTTGATAATCAGCAGGGTATGCAATATCCCCAAGCTAACTTCATACCTAGAATCCTTCTTAAGTCACCCACCTGCACACTGTGTGTGTGTACTGTCAGCAAATATATTTGATGTCAGAGGTGTGGATAGGTGTAGATTTTGGATATCCATAGTTTGAAACCATGAAAAAAAGATGGAGTAAGGGGTCTGAAGGTGCAGGGAGGGAGAGAATGACATAATCTGTCCGTGAAGTTGAACCAATGCCCTTGTAATTAGTTGATCAGTGGCTTGGGATGTTTCAAGGACTGTGTTGTTGGGTATCTCACTTGAAAGAGATGACTTGCTTTGCTTTTGTTTAATTCTGATTGAACCTCGATGATTTCAAGAGCACCAGGGAGAGAGAAAACTGCAGAGACCTCCTTGGTGCTAAATATCAACAGTTGATGACTTTCTGTTTCTTATGGTGCCTGTGGTGCAAAGTGGTGCTTGAGTGGGTACCATGCAGCTTTCCCTTTCAGTTTGGAATTTAGTCCAGAGCTCTCGCCCAAAGCTGCTGTGGAGTGAGGACTACTTATCCTCTGATGAGGTGCCCACCTGCAGAGCCATTCTAGGTGCTATTGCTGTATAAGGGTTGCAAGAATAAATATCCGAAAGCAATCAGCTTCCAGGCATCTTTGTCCTTATAGGGGTCTCTGACGGTGCCCCTGATGCTACAGAGGTTTCTGTAGCTTAAGAATGCAAATAACAAAGCATTTACTTAGCTTTGTGTATCCTGATATATGATATCCTTCTGCGATAAGGGAGTCGTGTTTGCATAATACTAAAGAACTCCACAAACCGAGGAATAACCGGAAAAGGTAGTAAAATCTTTGTATTTTAGAGGCAGAGAGCAACAAATGATGCTGTAACTTGCTTCTTAATGCAACTCCTTCTCAACTTTCCCTGTTGGCTGTATTGAATGTCTAGTCTTGAACACAGCTGCAGTGATTTGGTTTGCTCCTATCCCAAGTATCACTATTTTAAATATCAGAAAGGTACTCAGGGTAAGGGAATGCATCACACTTGTGGGTATGGTGCAGGTACAGAGGAGGGCCACAAAATGGCTGGAACACCTTTTTTCTGAGGTCTGAGAGAGTTGAGTTTGTTCAGCCTGGAGAAGATTCCAGGGAGACTTGTGATCTTCCTGTACCTGAAGAAGTCCTCGAAGAGAACTGGAGAAGGACTTTTTACAAGACTGTGTAGTGAGAACACACTACTAGTAGGAGAAGGGTGACTGGTTTTAAACTGAAACTGGGTAGGTTTAGATTAGACTGAACTGAGTAGGTTTAGATTAGATATAAGGAAGAAATCATTTACAATAAGGGTGGTGAAATGCTGGCATAGGTTGCCCAGAACGGTGGTGGATGACCCAGCCCTGGAAACATTCAAGATCAGGCTGAACTGGGCTCTGAGTTACCTGATCTAGTTGAAGATGTCACTGCACATTTCAGGAGGGCTGGACTAGGTAACTTTCAAAGGATCCTTCCAATCCAAACTATTCTAGGATTCTGTGTCTGCAAGAATATCCTAAGAAGAAATACTCAGTACAAGTGTCTGCTCTTTAATAGTCGTATCTCTGTATATGAACACAAGACTTCTTTGCTACTGCTGGTGAAATATATTTTTCTGATTTAAGACAAAAATAACCTAGATTAAAATGCTTTTTAGCACAAGAAGATTAATAATTTTGAAGCTTTCTTTTTTTATTACTGTCGCATTTTAAAATATGTCTTGCATATTTTAGAAAAGTAAAAGGGGAAAAGCAAAAATAAACACAAAATCAGAAGTCACAAGTAGCACTGTTCACCCCTCCCTCCCCCTTCAAGAGTCATTCTGGACTGAGTTGTAATTATGTTTTTCCTTTATTTAATGTTTATGCAGAAAATATTTGGTCTTTGGCAGTAGTTATTGAAGTCTGAAGAGGTAATCAGGGTGGAAAAGAGTAGGCACACTGTGTAATCCAGGCCGTATAAATGATAAACTACCTTCCCACCTTTACTCATAAAAGCTGCTGGAGCTCACTGTAGCTGCCAAGGTTGCATCTTTGAAGGAAGGACTCCAAGACAGACCCACAGGGAATTCCTCAGCAACAGCTTCAGCTGCTCCCGAATCCTGAAGACTGGATGGACCTTTATCTAAAGGAGGTCAGCAGGGACAAGGAGAGGATCCTTTCTCCTGTAAGGGAGAACATCAGCCAGCAACCTGGGGAGAGGGTAGATAAATATACTCCCTGCCATTTGCACCATGTTTGCTCCATCTCACCCACCCCCACTCCCCTCTCATAGACACAGATGTTCTCAATGCAGATGAAATTTGAAACCCTAAAATTGGGTCCTTCATATCTTGTCTTCAAGAACTTCTCTGCCACAGTATTACTGAAACAGGGAGATGCATCATTGTCTAATATGCTGTTCTCCAATAGCTTTTTTTCAACTAGACAAAGAATGACTATTATCTTGGAGATTAGCCACTGTGTTGTCAGGGAGAACTTGGCTGAAGAAGTTTGGGGGATCAGAAATGGTTATTAAAAAGTAGATTTATACTGTCTTTGTAAGATGACAAAAACAAGTTGAGGCTTTTTTATCATGTATCAGCTGTAGTTTTGATGTCTTCAGCAAATCATTATTTAAAATAATCAGAGAACTTTAAATAGAGAAGCGAAGTAGACCATTTGTCCCTGATTTGTATTGTTTCTGTTAGTTTACAAACTAGTCTGTAAATTCCCAAGCAGGGACTGCAAGGCTTGAAGCTCTAGGGAAGGGGACATGTCTGCAGCAGTGAGCCACTATCCTTCATCTACTGTAACCTCACAGCAGCATCCCTGGAAAAGGCCAGTCTGGTAGCTGAGTGACCACACAAAAGAACAGGGCATCACGAATTTTCAATTATCTCAGGTCCAGGGAGAAGTGAAGAAGGCTGGGGGAGAAGAATATATCCACAGGGAAAGTCAATTCAGCAGCTGTCCTGAAAATCAGCTCTGTCTGGTTGCAGCAGTGGGAGGCCATAGCCCACAGACTCACTTGCAAAGGCGAGGGGTACACACTCTCCCCCCAGCTGAGGGGGAGGAGGAGAGCCTTGGGGTGTTCAGGGAGTTTTGGCTGTCATGTCTTAGAAGGGGTCATAAACCACCAAAGACCCTCAGACTCATTCCTGAGGCCTTTCACCAGAGGTCTGCTGGGAAGGTGCGTGGGCATTCCTGCATATACCTGAACATATGATAATCCATTGAACTCCATGCTTCCTGGAACCCCCACCACTGGGAGCAAGGTGAAGAGGAGCAACAGAATGCCACTGGATCCATGGGTGTGGTGGCTATCTTCCTACTTAAACTGTTTCTCACCCTCTCCTCTCTTCTATTTCTCTGTCTCTCTCTCTACCTGACATTTACTGTTAAATAAAATCTGTACTATTGACTTCAGCACATGGTCTCACCTGCACTTTCATTTGGCAGAGGCATCTCTCTAATAAGCATAATAATCAGATCTTAACATTGTGTCAATTCACCCAAACAGGAAGTTGTTTTTTTGGGTTTTTTTTAAGCAACACTTCATGACTTTTCCTGATCTTGCCTTTTGTACTGGCAACTTCTCCTGTGCTCCAGCATTTGCCTGGCAGCCTGTACAGGCGGGACCAGCTCTGCTTTAAGACTCTGCCCACCCCACTGTGACAACTTTCTTTCTTCAAATAAGGTCAGTTAAGTCGTCTACAGGATTGCTGTACAAGTCAGTAGTTTTAGGGTGGGAATAAACATTTTATTCACTCACTGTCAAAGGCATTCAGTGATGAAGCAATTTGACATCATCAATTCAGAAACTTCCATGGACATCTCAACCAGTTATAGCCTTGATCTTAGCATACTCTTCCCAGTAGAGAAAAATTCAGATTGTTTATTCTGGCAGATACTGGAGTAAGAATTTTTGTTATTTAATCCCTTCAGTTCTAATTTTATGATGGAACTGCACCTGAAAAAAGGCAAGTGCCCAGTAAGCCAAGCATTTCCTTGCAAGTCAATCCTTCTGCCATCTCCTCTCCCTGCCCTCAGTCCCAAATTTATTTCTGAACATTGTCAGGACTATGGAAGTTTGACCTCAAGTTTCTTTTCCCTCAGACATAAGATATCCATAAACACTCTAGTTAAACTGCAACTCCTCTGCATTTTAGGTAGAAACTATTTCTCAAAAAAAAAAAAAAATTATGAGGTTTATGATTCATCCATTTGCAAACACAGCTCTACCAAAAAAAAAAAAAAAAAAAAAAAAAGAAGCTAAAGGGATATTTTGTAAACCATGCACATAGAGTTCTGAAAAGCCAGAAATATTACAAAAAGACCACAAGGCTAAATGAAAGGAAGAAAAATATTTGAGAGGAGAGGATGAGGTAGAGGAGAGAGAAAAGGATCTTTCTATAGCTTGTGCTACAGAGAAGGGCAGAAACCAATGTAACAACTGTAGGTCCGAGAAACTGGAGGTGACTGGAGGGTTGTACTGAATTACACTATGCAATATTGTTCTGAGCAATAAATGGTGGCTGACTGTCACCCTGTACAGATGTCTCATATTTTGGAAATTACTTTTCTATGAATAGCCTTCTGAATCTGGCCTTCTCTACAGCCAGAAAAACAATCATTGCTGTTGTTTTACAGCTTTGGGAGGGGAAAAACAGGAGCTGTTCTGCATGTTTTGTTTCATTTGATTCCTGAGAATTCAGTAGTTTGGTGGAGTCATTTTGGCTATGACTCTAGGGAAGTGGTCCATTCCCTGAACTTTTATTGACTTGCCAGTTATTTTCTTGTTTTCTGGGAAGGCTACATTTGGAGTAAAAATGCAAGAAGGGCTGGAACAGAAGCAGGATGCTTTGGGAAGCTTTACAAAAGGATTAAGAAGACCAAAGTAATGGCATCGTAGCAATATGAAGAAATTGAGATATATGGCCATAATTCAGTTTGGCTATGCATGACTTGTTATGAGACAAATATATGTCAGTCTCAAAAATTTAAACACTTAGATGTTTTATTAAATCATATTCAAAATTTCAAGCAGGCATAAATATTTTTGGCTTGATAACTTCCTTGAGATTGCAAAGTCAGAGGGTGTTGTATTTTAATTATTTTTTGTTCATCATTACTTTAATGTGTCATCTCTGCCATTCTGCCTAGAAGGTGCTGTTGAAATATGAGGTGTTCCCTATGCAAGTTTGTTCATTTGTGCTTTTCAACATGACTCCTTTGCAGCACAATCATATCTCCAATACTCCTGTTCCATTCTGCTGGGATGTTTCCTATCAAGAACTCTGCCCCAAGCTGTGTTCTCTGCTTGTATGCAGCAATTCCAATCCCCAAAGGAATGCAAGGACATGACTCTTCAAGACTGATATAATTTGAAAGGTGTGTACCAAATACTAGGGCTGGTATGGAAGAGGTAGTAAAATTTTATGCTAATCTGACTTGCTCCTCTTTGATGATAAGGACACCTTGAATATTTTCATCTGGCAACTAAACTAAACTTTTTTGAGGCACAAATTAGGGCTGGCCTTCAGAAATTGTTTCTAGAGGGAGAAGGGAGGAGATTCCTCAGCTAAGTGCTGTGTCTTTCCCCATTAGGTCTTGCCATGTAGGTACACAAGGATCTTTTGATGAGGTCCTTAACAAAATCAGACCAAAAGCATTTAAGGAAGGCAAAAATTTGATAACAACATTATCAAATGCTTTACTGGGAAACCATTTGTCTAATAAAATTTTCTTATCTGACTGATAAAGAAAAAAAGACATACGGGGTTTGTAAATCAAAATGAAAAAGGAGAATGCAAATTGTTTAAAAAAATCATTGAACCCAGTTCTAACGCAAGCTCCTTTTAGGAGTTGCTTGTTTTGTTTTTTTTCTACTTATGCAGGGTTGCAAAAATTTCCATGGATACTCATTATAGAATACGTCCCACTGTGCTGAGTAGTGCCTAATGACTGTTAGTCATTATGGTGCTAATAGAACGGATTTGCTTTTAATGGGTGCCAAGGTAACTTGAGTGTTTATTCCGTGAAAGATGCTGTGGGCAGGGGGATGAAGAAGACTTAACAAGAAGACACAAGACTGGGGCTAGTCTGGGCTGCTGCATGGGAGTCATCTTGGATGAGAACAATTATGTGACAACTGCACCTCTGAACTGTGCTGTTTCTGAGGTAGTGATATGGAAATCATTTATTTTAAAAATCCAACAAACCAACAAGGCAAATCAACAAATCCAAGGTGTAGGCTTGAAACGCAGGCAGCAGTCTAGCAATAGAGTCTGAAACCTGAGATGCTGTGGCATTCCTACTTAGGCTGTCTTCTCCCTCAGAGAGGATCAGAGCAAGCTGGACAAGCTCCGCACCCATCACTCTATTAGTGACTTTTTTTTCCACCAGATGTAAGAGCAAGGTTTGGTGACACACAGAGCAAGATCTGCCCAAAATCTGCAGAGGTTATCTGGAAAACCCTCAAGAACTTTTGTTTTAAATTATTAGTCCAGATGCAGGTTTCCTGGAAGACTAAACAGGTGACTGTGGATATCCCTTGAGCTGGCAGAAATGTACTTCAGAGAAAAAACTCTGACAAGAGGCTGTGAGGAATAAACTAGTAATTTGCAGGGAAGTCTGGGTTTGGACTGCAACCTCACATCCTACCAGGGATAACAAGAGCATGGTGCTAAAATAACACAGATGCTCCTGAAAATGCCGAGGAGTCAGACGCTGGTCTATACTTTGCACCATGAAATTGCAGTACAACACCAACAAACTAAAATTCATCACATGTAGACCTTCTATTTAATTGAAAACTGAGAGTTCAGCTATTGCAATGTTAGATATGTAAGAATAGAGAGATGAAAGAAGCTAAACAAACAAAAAATCATTATGATTTAAAGTCTGTGATTAGTCTCTAATTTAAATGCCACTACTTACTGAAAATGACACATTATGTATCTAGGTTGGAAAGAGGAGGTCAACAACAGCATTGGTATCAAATGAGCCTTCTGAGGTTGTGACCACAGATGGATGTGTACTGTGACGACTTTCTCCAGCTTCCAGAGGGTCTGGGAAAGATGCTGAATTCACTTTTTCGTTGAGGAGCTCTCTTTCTAAAGCTGAACCATTATGGGTCCAGACCTCCAGAGTGTTATGCTGCCAGAAGAAAATATTGATCTCACTATGGTGATATTTTTCTTCTGCTGATAGAAGGGGAAGAAGAAGGGGAAGAGGAAGGAGAAGGGGAAGAGGAGGAAGAGGGAGAAGAAGAAGAAGGAGGAGGAGGAGAAGAAGAAGAAGAAGGAGAAGAAGGAGGAGGAGGAGAAGAAGGAGAAGGAGAAGAAGAAGAAGAAGGAGAAGGAGAAGAAGAAGAAGAAGAAGAAGGAGAAGGAGAAGAAGAAGAAGAAGAAGAAAAAGAAAAAGAAAAAGAAAAAGAAAAAGAAAAAGAAAAAGAAGAAAAAGAAGAAAAAGAAGAAAAAGAAGAAAAAGAAGAAAAAGAAAAAGAAAAAGAAGAAAAAGAAGAAAAAGAAGAAAAAGAAGAAAAAGAAAAAGAAAAAGAAAAAGAAAAAGAAAAAGAAAAAGAAAAAGAAAAAGAAAAAGAAAAAGAAAAAGAAAAAGAAAAAGAAAAAGAAAAAGAAAAAGAAAAAGAAAAAGAAAAAGAAAACAAAGACGATGATGACGACAACAAAAGCTTCTTCTCCTGGTAGAGTTCTCTTCAAAATGCTGCATCATAAAGAAATCATGGACTGAGGAAGATTTTTATGTTTACAAGGTGTTTCACAGACTCCATCATCACACAGCAATGCCCAAGTCAGCTGCTTGAAATCTTGGCACCAGCACAGAGCACTTAAGGCAAAGCCCTCAAATCCTTTGCAAAAACGCAGTATGGGAAGGCATCTGACTTCTCTTGGGAGGGACATTTGAGAAGGATGTTTTGTGCACCTGTATTCACATATCTGGGTTGCACAAAAGCCAATGCTCTGCTATTTTCACTGTTAATTGTTTGTATGTGAAGTTGCTGCCAAAGTCTGCTTTGAATACACCAGGGCCACTGGATTTGCCAAAGGAGCACTCTGGTTAACTTACAGCTTGTAGACCAGATCAGACCCCACAATCCTGAAGGCATAGGAGAGAGTTGTTTTCCTATGTTTATGGGGTTTTTTCTCAGAGAAATCTTTTCTCTTTAGCAGTTGGGAAAGACAACTCCTGCTCTGGTGTTTCTGTAGAGGATTAAGAGTGGAACAGGGAGGGTTCCCTTTCTTTTTGTGCCACCTTTTCCTCTGCTTTCCTCCACCCCAATCACAAGATAATCATAGAATCTGAACTGAAGTAAATTTAGGAATCAAGTAATCAGTCTTGATCCTCATATTCAAAGTAAATGTTTAATAAATTAAAATTAACATTTAAGGTATTTTGGGGTTTTTTTGTCACCTTTTCATACTAAAGAGCTGCAGTTCCTGGAAGTTCAAAGCAAATTTGATTACCTGAAGACAGAGTTTCTTTTTTCTACAGCCCATCAATGTTTTGTCAAAATAGGATTATCTATATATTTTGTTAATATCATGACTTGTGGCTAATAAAAAAGGAATTAAAGCTTTGGTCAAAACAAAAGCCAGTAAACAGGCAGATGCCTCTGCATGATGTTTATTCTCCCCTCCCACCCACACAGCTTTGCATACCTAGAGCCATATGATGGCTTATAAAGCAAGCAAGGACCCAAACTGGTATCACCTGCAGAAAGTGTTAACCACAGCTCCTCTCAGAAGTCCCCACAAATAGTCTGTGGTAATTGAGTTCAGCTGGTATAGTCACATGCCCAAAGGTTGCTTATATAAGTCTGAGTTTCAGGCTACAGTCTCATGGGTATATTAACAAACCTGTCATCACCAAAAATTGAAATAACATGTATTCATGCTTTGGATTCGTATTGTGTGCTCCAAGCAATGATTTGTTTAGTTATGTTTGGAATAGTCCAATTTTGGTGAAGTGGGCCCTAATTTGAAAAAGTTTGTGCCTAGGAATGTTAGACAGCTGCAAATCTCTACTGTAGTGCTCGTACAGGAACATCAGACAGCTGCTTTTCTCCTGATGTTTCGAAGAAAAATCTGCAGTAGTCTGGAGTTCAACTTTCTTAAAAACTCAAGCAATCTGTCCATCGTACCTACTATTTTTCTGCAGAACTTGCATAGTGTCTTTGAAAACATGTCAGTGATTTGTAAAATAATATGCATTGGTAACACTGTATCCTCAGCATAGCTGTTTTATAAAAGAATAAGAACACAAATGTGTAAATAATTATATTAGAGTAACTCTTAAATAAACAAATTGAGCATCAAACTGCCTTTTCAGTGGGTGGATCCTGGCAGACGGGACACAGCGCAGCAATGCTTGTCTTCTTCCCTGGTGGCAGAGCCAGTTCTACTTTGTCTCATTGTTTCACACTAGAAGTTCCTGCTCAGTAGATTATTTACCAAGGGTTAGTCCTAAGGGTCAGTCTCTTCCAGCATCACAGCTTTCAGGCTACTTTTTCTATCATATACCTGTGGTTTCATTTTTTTGACACTTGCTCTTGTGGTTCTGCATTTTTTTGTTCCTTTTTCAAGGCTGTTGTATCCCTGGATGTTATTGATCCATTGATGACAACGTCAATAGGTGATGTCATTTGTAATTTTAGGGATTTTAATTTCATTGCTTTTTGTCATATTCCCTTCACTTTCATAGTAAGACTGCTTGCCATTCTAGGTTGTAAACTTGACTAAAACATCCACGGCCATGATAAGCAACTCAACAAATTCAGGACAAAGTTCAGACATTTTCACAACAGCCATGTTGAACATCATCTCCTGGAAATCTTACATTAAACTTACCATCGAATCAGCAGGCAAGAATCTCATCCCTCAACCTGTGTGCACTTTATATGCACACTTTATTTATAAACTCCACATTTCAACAGAATTTTCTTTGCTTCAATACAAGTCATCCTGGGTGTGTGTGTGTAAGTGCCTGGAGGTGGGGATGGGACTGTTATATATGCAGGAGCAAAATGTATTGCATCAGTTCAAAGTATAAAAAGCTCATCAAAATTCTTAAAAGTTTTAGAGATGGGTATTTTTTTTCCACAAAAAAATGTCTTCCTTCTCAAACGAAAGGTTACTTCTCCTGTTTGCATTAGGAATTCACCACTGACTTCAATGAAAACAGGTTTGGACTCAATATTTTGCTGTGTCGAAAAATTATGGAGGCATTTTCGTTAGATGGAGTAACTGCAAGCTAATCTTAATTTGTGGGAAAGACAGATGTTACTGTGGTTGTCCAGAAGATGCAGAGCTTTTACTGCTACATTTTTGGGTTTTTGTGTAGCCAAAATAGCCTTGACTGGTTATGCAGGATGTTTGCACAGAGGGTAGGGCATGGGGATGCTCCCCCTTTCTGCAGAGCAACACAAGTCCCCAAAGGCACAAAGTTCCTCCTGCTGCTCTCCTTCTGTTTTGTGTTTGTTCTGCTAATTTTAACATTATAAATAAGAGGGAGAAACTAAACCCAGAAGTCAATTATGGTCTCTGAATCCATCTGTCCAATTAGGAAAAGAAGTAGAGATTGTTCATCTAAATTTAGTACACTGGATGCATATTGAGCTTTGTGAAGGCTGCACAGGAGGGATGCTCTTCATTTTCTTACAAAAATCATACAGGCTGAAAACCTATATCCACCAGATGCTTTCTGAACAAGATCAAGACAGAAAACAAGGCAGTGAGAGGTAGGGACCAGGAAGTGCCTTCCTCCCCTCCAAAAGCAGCTGTATTGCCTTCCTCACAGTCAAATAAATACATAAGGTGAAGTTATGTATTTAACAGCAGTTACATTAAATAACTGATCAATAACTTGTTAAAAAACAAGATCAGCCATCTAACAGTTTTCTAACAGGAAGAATGATGATGGATCAGGGTTGATTCTACCCAAACAGAGATGGAGAAAGGAGAAGGGAAAAAAGATTGCACTGACAGACATCATAATTGGAAGGCTAGACAGACACCTCTCAGGACTGATACAGGAAAAAGAGGATCCCACCCGTGAGTCAGGGTTTGGCTTAGGTGGCCTCAGAAAGTTAATTGTCACCTGGGACATGTATTACTCAGATAAAGACTTCTCTGAAAGTTCTGGAATTGAGAGATACACTTAGTTTCCTGGTATTACCTTACTGAGGATGTCCCCAGATGTTGATATGAGCTGAGGAGAGAACAGCAAAGATTATAGATTCATAGAATGGTTTGGGTTGGAAGGGACAACCTTAAAGAAACATCTAGTTTCAACCCCCCTGTCATGGGCAGGGACACTTGCCACTAGACCAGTTTGCTCAAGGCCCCATCCAACCCAGTCTTGAACACTTCCAGGGATGGGGCATCCACCACTTCTCTGAACAACCTGTTCCAGCACTTCAGCACTCTCACAGTAAAGAATTTTTTCTAATATGTAAGTAATTTATATCTATATCTGTATATCTAATATCTAATATCTAATGCCAAAAAGCATTTAAACCATGTTCTGTGTGACAGATAGATGGACAGACAGCTAGAATTGTAATTACCTTAACAAGGATATATATGAAGCATGAGCAACCATTTTAAAATGGTACTTCTCCTTAAAAGTGCATATGTTAAAAGCTATTCCTCTTCACAGAACATCAGCACCAGAGCAGATACACCCAGCGAAAAGTAAAAAACCTGAAATTAGGGCAAATTCAAATGAAAGGGAATTAATTCTTCCCCACACCTGAGGGGACATGACTGCGTAGAGATGCCATTACTGAGGTATCCCATTGTGGGACTTCCTATGAATCAGTGCCCAGGATTACACTGCACCTAAGTGCCTCCTTTTGCAGAGGTGCTCGTAAAAGAGGGGAAAAGACAACAACCACAACCAAGGGAAACGAGAAACTCTTTGCTGTAAAGCCTTCTGGCTTTTCCAACTGGTCTAATAAAACTCTTTCCCTCCAGTTTTCTCTCCCAAGAGAAGTAAGAAGTTTTTATGAACTTGAGTCAAGGTATTAGGAAATTTGGCAATGTCTGCAGAAGCCAGCCTGCTGATGAGGAAAAGAAAGCTAAATCATTCTGCTTTTGCCCTGAGCACTGGGCTGGATAAATATTCTTTTTCTAACAACGATTTTATGTGTGTCTCCTCAGGCAAGTAATTTAAAACATCAACAGACATGAGTCCAAACTCATCATAAGAATAGCTGAAAGCATACTAGTCTTTATTTATACTAGTTTGAGATTAACAGAACTTTTAAAATGTAGATTGTAGGTAGCACAGCAGAGCTCCAAAACTATCCTAACTTGAGCTAAAGTCAGGCTGCATCAAGAAAGAATGGTAGAAATGGCTCACCTCTGTACTCACTGGTCCCAAACTTCACTTCCAGCTCTGGTGATTAATGTATATTACCTCATAAGAAGAATTTGCATCTCCTTAGTATGCCTATCTGAAAACAAAACCAACCACGTCTTCTTCTCTACTACTCTCTGCAAAAAGAAAAGGAAAATTCAAAACAAGTACATAAAATGCGTAGAATGAGAATTAAAAGTTTCTAAAAACCTTAATAGAATTACTCTAGTTACAATGATCACTTAATTGTAGGCATTTTCCACTTTAAAATGTAAATACAATTTTCAAGTATTTGGGAAATGGAGCAGGAGAAGAACAAGAGGAGAATAAAACTTTAAAAACCAATATGCAACTTACGCTACATTTACACGGCTATATTGCTATTTTCTTCAGTGCATCTTTAATCAACATTAATAAAATAAGCATGGTGCTTTGTCCTCTCACCTTAGTTAAAGAGGTTAAGACAACAAACAAAATCTGAAGGTTTTTTTTGCTTAAGATATATACTTTCAAATATGTTTAAGAGCAGCCAGGTTATCATTTGTGCCTCAGGAAATGTTTGATGCTAACAGAGGCATGGGTGGAATGTGTCCACTTTGCTCTCCTTGAAGCAATGGACTTGGATCAAGACAGAAAAGTTTCCCAATTCCTTCTACCTGTGCCGCCAACAATGTTCCCTAGGAACCCCTCCTGCTGGCTCAGCATTCCAAAGACAACATCCAGTTCAACCCAAAACCTTTCCTGCTCTCAGTTCCCATCCACATCGAACACAAACTGGATTGTCAGTGAAGCTGGTTTCATTCTGCATAGGCATTACCCCACTGTAAAAAGCTTCCAGCTGGATCTGCAAAATGCTTCTCTAACCCTTTTGCATTGCATAGATGTCAAAATCTGGGTTCATGGAGGTCATTCCAACATAAAAATAATTACATTAAAAGGGTAAAAAAAAAAAGTGACTAATTTACATTTCACAGGTGAGAGCAGACTTCTTTTTGCCCTCTATTAGAAAGATGATGTAGCTATTGGCTATCTACTTTACTAAAAGTTTATATAAGACTTTGCATTAATTATTATAATAAAATCAAGATTCAATATTTATGAATATCCTGCATGGAAGCTAAATTGTATAAGAGAAAAGCCAGCAGGCAACTTACTTAAAGCATGCCACAGAGTACAGGGTACATTACAAATAGGCTGAAACCAAACCTTTTTATGCCTCTGAGAAATCCTGCTGCCTGCAAATGGACAGGACACACAGCTCTTTCTGGGCTGCTCTCCAGCAAGCACATCTCAATGCCAGAATATACCAGCAGGGATAAACCAGGTGTAAGGTCACTACCCATGATCAGGCCAAATCTTCATAATTAATTGACTCATCAAGGAACAGTAGAGAAGCACACACTTAAAAAACAGGATGCCATCCAGAGGGACCTGGGCAAGTTCAAGTGGGATCAAGGGAATCTCATGTGGTTTAACAATTCCAAGTGCAGGATGCTGTATCTGGCTCGAGGCAGCACCAGGTATCAACACAGTTTGGGGGATGAACAGACTGAGAGCTGCCCTGTCCTGCTGAGAAGGACTTGGGAGTTCTGGTGGATGAGAGACTGGACATAACCCAGCAACATGCACTTGCAGCCCAGAAATCCAGTTGTATCCTGGGCTGCATCCAGAGCAGCATGGCCAGCAGGGCAAGGGAGGGGATTCTGTCCTTCTGCTCTCCCTCTGTGAGACCCCACCTGCAGTGCTGCATCCAGCTCTGGGGTCCTCAGCACAAAAAGGACATCAATCTGTTTGAGCAAGTCTAGAGCAGGCCACCAAGTTGATTCAGGGGAGGGAGAACCTCTCCTATGAGAAAAAAAAGCTGAGAGAATTTGGATTGTTCAGCCTGGAGAAGAGACATCTTAGGGATAACCTAATTTTGGCCTTCCAGTACCTCAAGGGAGCCTACAATGAAGAAGAAGAAGAGAGACTTCTTACAAGGGTACGTGGTGACAGGACAAGGGACAATGGCTTTAATCTGAACGAGTAGGTTTAGATAAGTATTAGAAAAAAATTCTTCCCTGTGAGGATGGTGAGGCACTGAAACAGCTTGCCCAGAGACGCTGTGGATGCCCCATCCTTGGATGTGTTCAAGGCCAGGCTGGATGGGACTTTGAGCAACCTGATCCAGTGGCAGGTGTCCCTGCCCATGGCAGGAGGGTTGGAGCTAGCCAATCTTTAACATAGACCATTCCATGATTCTACAACGTTTTAAGCAGTGCTTCAGTATATGAACCATGTAATGCAATGATGTGAGGCAGCAATGGACAAGCTGATTTCTAGTAATGGTAGGAAGAGTTTTTACAAAGGAAAAACACTTGCTGAATTTCTCTGGGCTTGGTTAGGTTACTGCCTTCCTCCAGAACAGAAGTAGTGAAATTGAGTTCAGTTCAGAGAAGGTGGTAACCTGATGTCTCCCTGTACTCCTGCCAGCAGCATTACTTACAGGCCAAGATCAGATTTAGACTGATTTAGACTGTGTTTTCTTCATATGTTTGGTCTCCTAACGATGCAAAAAAAAATTCTGGTGAAGTTGACGAAGTCTCTTAATGTGAGTTTTGGGAATTGTACAGCCTTGCCCACAAAGTGCCTCTTCTGCTAGGAAAGTTTTATTACATGAGTCTTGTTCTTGGGATTATAAATAGCAGCAAGTTGAAAAAGGTTAGTTTTTTCACAGTATTTGTAGATCAAGTGTGCAGCTCTGTAAAACTGTTCGGATGATTTATTTTAATGGAAAAATATTCACTAGAAATTGGAAAGCAATAGGACTGCTATTTCTGGACTTCTACTAGTCTAAACGTTGCCATCATGATGGGGTGAGCAGTGTTGCTGAATGTGGTATATTGCTGGAAGACGGGATAACGTCACCCCCAGGTTTTGGTAGGAAGTCACAAGAACTTGGGATGTACAGACTTCAGAGCTGGAGACTGACCTTGTACATTGAGCTCTACACAGACAAAATCATTTACTCCCACAGGAGATTTCAAGAATTCAAGTATTGTTTCCAGTCTAACTCTCAGCCTCCAAAATGCCAATTTTCTCTGCATAAGCCAAGTAAAGCTCAGGAGCAATCTGGTGCCAGCTGCAGAGCCACAGAACGGGAATGTCCTGGCCATAGGCTCTGCTATCACAGGACTCCCATGCTGGGCTGGGTGGAACTGTCCATCCTCCAGGGCCACTGCAGCTCACCAGAAACAGCACAGCTGTTTCCCGTGACTGTTAGCACTTCTATCAGACCTACTGTAACAAAACTCTGGCTTGTCCTGCCTGTCTTTGGACATACTGCAGTGTGTCCACGCCACTAGATGGTCCTGCTGCTTTGGGTCTTGGCTGGACGACTGGGAAGATCCCAGCCAACCACAAGTTTGTGTGCATTGGAGTTTCCTTTCTGTGCCTGTTTGCTGTGAAAAGAGCAGGGAGTTGGACGTGCAGGGGGCAGGTTGTTTATGGGGGGGTGTGCAGCTGTTCCTCTGACAGTCTCTACAGCACATACCTATCTCCAGCTTTGCTTCCCTCACGGCATCTGCATCCAGGCTAGCTGGGAAATCTTATTTCTGTCGGCTGTGCAGCACAGCATGCTGTGTAGGCTAGTCCATCATCCCTCCCTGTACTACAACATCCCATGTTGCATACAGCCTCCTAAAATGTCTTCAGCACCACCCTTACCAAACTGGTATGTGCTGGAGTACTTCAAAGTGAGCATTTTGCACTCTTTTGTACAAATGTTTATACAATGCATGCTCTGGGAAGCACTAGTTGGACTTCAGTGCCACCAGTGTGCTTTAAAGGCAGCAATTTTGTACTAGATGTGCAATTCAATCATTCTTTTGAAGAGTGAATTTGTCATCTCCATGTGATTGAAACTTTATCCAGGGGTTTCTGTCATCTAAGAACATAATGCACAGTCTTATCAGAAAAAACATGAATTCAAGAAACATTCTTCATTCCTTCATCATCCTTGCCCTCAGGAAAGATAAATGTGCACTTTTGGAACTGTTCTAAGGATCCCTCCTTTAGAACACAATTTAAAAAAGGCTGAGTGCCCCCGAGGTCACACCTTTGGCCTTGACAGGCCCTATCACACACCTGCAATTTCTCCTTAAATTAGTCCATATCCACTTGCAGGTGTTAACAATGTTGTAGAAGAAAAACTAAATAGTCAGCATCTCACAATTTTCTGTTTTCTCAGTCATCTGAGTCTGTACCTTTGAAGTTACTGCTATAATTGGAAGAAAGGTCACACTAATCTATTCCCTCTAAAGATTGCTTTCATTTCACCAGTATCTAATTATTTTTTTCTCTCATTTCTTATGATGCCTCAGGTTAAAGTAATTTTTGGTGCTTATCCTTTCATAAGCATTTTTTTTTTCCTAGAAGTTGTTTTGTAGTTTCATATATCCCTCACATCACAGTGGGTGGTTGTATTCTGGAAACCCCAGTGACACTTGTAGAATATTGTTAAGCAAAAGCCAAAAAAAAAAAGAAAAAAAGAGGAAGCATTACGAATTTCCTGTATGTACTAGTTTGGTTGGCTTTTACTGAATTAATATGCCATTTTGGTTGAGTACCAGGCTCTTTCTCTTTAATTTAAATGTGAAGAAAACACATTTCAAACAGCATAACTTCCTTTTAAAACCGATTTCATACAGCTCGGAGCTTTCAAGGGTCAATAGGACTTCTTGCGAGCCCTAACTTTGCCGTTTTGGGTGCCATCCTATTTTTTGTTTCCATCCAGATTTGCGGAGGGCTGGGGAACATTCCTCCAAAAGCCTCTTTCTGCTCGTTGTTCTCGCCCCGCCATGGCGGTGGTGCTGTGAGCAGGGGAAGGGAAGGGAAGGGAAGGGAAGGGAAGGGAAGGGAAGGGAAGGGAAGGGAAGGGAAGGGAAGGGAAGGGAAGGGAAGGGAAGGGAAGGGAAGGGAAGGGAAGGGAAGGGAAGGGAAGGGAAGGGAAGGGAAGGGAAGGGAAGGGAAGGGAAGGGAAGGGAAGGGAAGGGAAGGGAAGGGAAGGGAAGGGAAGGGAAGGGAAGGGACGGCAGCTCCTGCTTCTGCCGCGGGAGCGTCGGGCACCGCATGGCCGGGCTGACCGAGCGCTGGTACCGCCGGGAACGGTGCGGGGGTCTCAAGGGACGCGAGTGCGGCTTTGAGGTGCGGTTTTGTAGCCGCCACAGTGCAAACCACTCGAGAGGTCCTCATTTTCCACTCATAATGCAAAAAGAACTCTCCCGACGGGGGATCTCCTGCTTAGCTCCATCCGTCCTCCGCACCGTGCGCTCGTATTAAGTGGGAAGGCGGCCGAGAGAAGGGAAGCGCTCGTTTGCCTCCAGGCTTCCTCCCGTGGAATTCTTCCACCGGAGTTAAAGTTGCCGAGGGGCCGGGGAGGTCTCCCGTCCACCGGCTTCCCTCCGCTTCCCCGGTCAGGAGGAGGTTTTTGGGTGGCTAATGCGAACTCCGAGCATCTCGGCGAGCAGCCCCCTCGGCGAGCGCACGGCAGGTGCTCCGGAGCCGGCGGGGCCCGGCCCGGCCCGACGGGCGGCGCGGGGGAGCCAGGGGCGGCCGCGGGGCCGGGCCAGGGCGGGAGCGAACAAAGCGCAACCGAGGGCGCGCTGCCCCGACGGGGCCGGCGCGGTGCCGCCCGCAGCGGGGGCGGGGTGACCGGGGCACCCGGCCCCCCTTTTCCCCACACTCACACACACGCGCACGCACAGACACACAGCCCTCGCACACGCACACCGCGCCCGGGCACACGCCGAGACGCACGGGCGGCCGCTGGTGCGCGGCGACAGGATGCGGCGGCTGCGCCCCTGGGCGCTGGTGCTGGGCGGGCTCCTATGTGCCTGTGCCGGGGCTGGGGCCGGGGCCGGGCCGGCGCTGCGGAGCTACCCGCACAGCGCGGTGCTGGACGGCGCGGGCGCCTACCGCCTGCGCTGGGGCCGCCGCGGTAGCGCCCTCGCCCTCCGCCTGGAGGTGCGCACCCGCGGCTACGTGGGCTTCGGGCTCTCGGCCAGCGGCGGCATGGCCTCAGCCGACATCGTGGTGGGGGGCGTGGAGAGGGGCCAGCCCTACTTGCAGGTAAGGTCCTGCTCCTTCCCCTCGACCGCCGACCCGGGTCCTCTTTGTCCGCCCACCTTCCCCCCGCTGTCCCTCTCTCGGGACGCCCTTCTTTCCCTGCCCCACGTTTCTTCTGCAGCCTTCTTGCCCTGCATCCCTGTACCTCTACTTCTTCCTTCTACCCTTCAGGTTATCCCTATTCTTCTACGTTCCTTTCCCTTGGAGGAGACGCTTCTTTTCGATCTGCTCCCTGCCAACCTTCCGTCCAAACTTCTACATGGATTTCGTTAAAGGTGTCAGGTTTCTTTCCTCTTTATCCAGAAGATTTAACAGCCCTATTCTCTCTCCTTTGGGCACTCTCTCCTGCCTGCCCGCTCAGCCTAGACCCGTGGAGGAGAGAGTGGGCGGGCAGAGTCTCTCCCAGGGAGGTGTGGCACCTTTCCCCTCACCCTGCCAACAGCTGGCGAAGCTTGGCCGTGCTGGTGCCGCCTGAACTTGCTCTTTCTAATCCCACTGGCATGAGGGCAACATCCCACCAGCTTCCAAGCCTGCTGATGTCCCCTTCTGCTGTCGCACAGCCGGTGCCGGTCCTGTTCTCGGTGTTCCTCCTCTCCTCACCTGGAAGTGTTTTGACCCAGATGTTGGAAAGGACTTGCAAAGTAAACACTGGAGGACTCCTGGTACATGTCCTTGGTCTGGTAAAGCAACCTCAGAGGTGCCCAACTCTACTGGCATAATTTTCATGACATGTTTCTGTAGTAATCTTGATATTATCAGGGCTACATCTGGGAGCAGGAGTGTGGAACAGAGGCCTTGCTGGTGCCTACAGTGAGTCATTCCCTCCAAAAGGCACCGGTGGCTCGTGGAGTAGGAGCCGTGAGAGGGGAGGGAACCTACACCTTTGGTCCCCTCTCATCAACCTGAGATCCAGCAGGCAGGATTTGCTCTGGGATCTAGGGAGCAGGGACAGCTTGTCCCGCAGATGACTGAAAAGGGAATCTGGCCTGGAATGACATTGTGTCACCCCCAGCTGCTTGAATAATAACTCAGAGATGCAGTGTAAGAGCAGAGTGGTTGTTAAGAGTATGCTCTAGGAGAAGTCATCTGTCTATCCTTCATTATGTTAGAACTCATTGATCTTTGAAGCTGCTGCTTGAATTTTAAAAGGTTTTTACTTAAGAATATGGTTTTTCTACTAACCATTCACCATAAGAAAACAAAATGCATAATATGATCTCCCTAATATTTGTCGAGGTTTTATAAAATCAAAACTTTTCCAGAAGAATTGAGCTTTTAGTATAAATATTTTAGTACCAATATTTTCCTTCTAAAAATTTCTTATACTTTTTCTTTCCCCCATTAGTTTTCTGTATCAAGTTTAGGCAAATATTTGTCTTTCTTAAGTTCAGACCAGTGATTTTAAGAATATTGCTTTCTCCATATTTCAAAATGAAGAAATTTTTTCTTGAAGCATAAATAAAAGACTAATAATAGTTTAAAATAAAACCACTCTAGTCTGCTCATTGTAGAGTGAGCTCTTCACTCACAGAATGAAAGGCTTTCTGCAAGGCTTTGCAATTCAGAAGACACACCTATTAACCATTAAAAGAAACACAAGATTCTTCCTGGTTAGTTCACAGATTTTGCTAGGTTAAAGCAAGTCTTTTAGAACAGCATCCAAACCTAGTGTAAAGACATCCAGTGGTGGAGAATCCATCACTTCCCTTGATAGTTTGTGGCAATAACGAGTTGCAGATGTTCTGATTGGCAGGATTAGTTTGTCTTGGTTTAGCTTTCAGCTATGCATTTTCTCTACTATATTAAAAACTCTACTCCCCCTACATACCGCCTTCATAAAGTTATTTATATGCTGCAGTCGATGCAATCAAATGACTCCTCAATTTTCTTTTTTGTTTAATAAATAGATTGAGCTCTTTATCATCACAGGACATTTCCCCCAGCACTCAAAGCACTTTTGTGACTTTTTGCAGCACCCTTCACAGGTTTTCAACATCCTTAAAAATGGCCCCATGCTAACTCCATTCTTCCACAGGTTTTATCTACCAACATTCTGTTACTAATAGAAAAGGACTGTAGCAAATGCCTGCCGATACAAACCTACTGACATTTTTCCTGAAACACTAATTTAGCACATAATTTTTTATGCTAAGAGCTATGAGTTATTTTGTTGCACTTTTGAGTAGGTAAGAAGAAATACTTTTGTTATCCTTGCTTGCCACTTGAGGCTTGCTCCATCACTATTCCTTCTTCAGTTCTAGGTAGCATGGTTTCTTTCTAAACTGAACTGAGTTTTTTTTAAAGTTGCTCAGTTAAAATTTTTCCATACTTGCACCAACAAGGAACGGCCAGAAACAAAGATGATAAACAAAATTTGTCCAGAGGCTTTTTCTGGTCAGGCAGCAGGGAGTGCTAGAAAATGAGCAAATTGTTCTAGGATGTTGTTTCAATAATATCCAGTTCTTCCCTTTACTGGACAAACAAATACAGTTAATATTTTAAAAATACATTCTGTGTTAAGTGTATATCATAGTTTAGATTATTTACTACTGAAAAAGATTTTTTCATAGATAGCATCCTTGAAAGTATGTGGTTTTATGCCTAGCTGCACTCCATGAAATATGTGCACCCTATAATGAATGAACCTACTTTTCCTTTTGGTTTTAGAAATATGTTTTTATTCCATGACCATCTGTTGGAAAATGTGCATCGTGGTCTTAACTCTTAGAGGGGTCGTTTTTTGGTTTCTTTGAAAGTTTTGAGATGCCTGTTAGTGGCCTGAGGTTCAGATGTTCTGAAACACCTTTATAGCCTTTCAAGTGGGCATTGAAATTGGTAGTCCCTTGGGTCAATTTTGCCTTTTTCCCCCCATATTCCCTCTACTTCTTTAAAAATAGAAAGTGTTCTCAGAGGTAAGAGTTCTCTTCTGGGAATAAACATGTAAATATAGTCAGACTACAGCTGCCAGTTAGGGTAAAAGCACATACTCCCGTCTATGGAATATCCATGTATTGGGGTAGAGGAAAGCTGCCAGATAGTTTTCAAAGAGCAAGAGTAAGTAAATGCTATTCCCACCATCAGCAGGCAGTGTTTGCCTTGAAAAAACCTGGTGACTCAAAGTCCTGGATATCCAGGATTGGGTTTTATTTTCTCAGTTTTCAGTGTATCCCGAACTTGGGTGGACTAAGCTGTTTGTTTTGGTTTCCTTTTCCATGTTTGAGCTGTATTTAATCTGAGGAAAGGCCAAAACAATTTGGAAGTCTGTGGCTTAGTTTTGCCTAAATATATCAAGATGAAAAGTGTTACGATGTCATGAAAGAGGGAGAACAAACCTTCATGGTGTACCAGAGTAGTTTTTTGAAGAGCATTGGAATGATTGGAATTATGCATTTACTGTCCTAACATTTCAGAAGTTTGATACTTGAAATGGGAACCTAAACATATTTTGGGAGGACAGAGAGGACATAGCATGGATATGTGTATACATACATGCATGACTTAGTGTTTTGTCGTGAGGGAGGCACCTCCACCAAGCAGAAGGAGGAAAAGGAGATCAGTGAACAGACTATTCTCACACATTACTGAGAGCCTGTGGTGTCAGAACAGCAGATTGTGTGGTGTTTGGCTGAGCATATTTGAGAACAAGAAGATACCGATGGGGGTCGGTATTGGAAAGCTGGATGCTGCCTTTGTCTCTGTAGGAGGAGCTGGGCTAAGGAGAGTTCATTCTTAGCAAAATGTTACCTTGAAATATTTCCACGGTCATTTGCAGCATGTGTTGCTCTTCATACAAGATCTTGGGGCAGCCTTTGGTTTTGCATCTAGCTTTTTCATTATTTTCTTTCTTTCTTTCTTTCTTTCTTTCTTTCTTTCTTTCTTTCTTTCTTTTTTCTTTTTTCTTTTTTCTTTTTTCTTTTTTCTTTTTTCTTTTTTCTTTTTTCTTTTTTCTTTTTTCTTTTTTCTTTTTTCTTTTTTCTTTTTTCTTTTTTCTTTTTTCTTTTTTCTTTTTTCTTTTTTCTTTTTTTTTCTTTTTTCTTTTTCTTCCTAATGCATCTCTTTTGTGCTTATGAATTGACACAGCATGCATTTTCTTGCTAGACCCATGCCTTTTCCTTGGTCTCCACCCCTGTCTGGAATTGTGCATCCCCACCCACAGCACGTAGCTGCTGAGAGCCCCATTTTGGGGAGAGTAATCCTCCTTGATGAATGCCTATTTTGTGCAAGTTATACAAGAGGGTTGCATTGTTAGAATCTTCTGTTGAACTTGCACAAAAATAGTCCCTACTCAGGGTGAATAGGGACTGTGTGTCACTAAAAAGTACTTTATTATTCATTAGAGCCTTGCTTGTTAACTGTCACCCAAACTAAAGAATATCTGTTATCAAATGTATCCCATAGAGTTAGCTTAATTGCTCACAGGGAAGTACTTGGAAGAGATTTTTAAAGGACAGAAAACAGTGAGCATTTTCAGTACTTAACGATATGCCGCTTTTAAGTGCACTCATGCCAACAGCAACAAAAGAAGTGTTTAGAAAACAACTTGAAAGGCACCAAGAGAGAGATGCGAAACGAGTGCCACACTGACATATCTCAGTCTGTGTTTTGTTGGAGGTATTTCATGCCTTTGGGCACTGGGGCAAAATCTCCAGATGACTAATGTCTCCCTCTTGGCTTCAATGTGGGGCATAAAGAGACACTCCAGTGTACATCTCCACTGGCTGGGTGCTTTGTAGTTCCCTTTGAGAGGTACAATAGTTAGGACAAGGAAGCAACAGTTGGTGAACAAAAGATGAGAAGAATTCTGAAGCTTGTAATTTACAGGCCTTCAGGGGACTGTTTTCAAGAGTTTGGTTAGGATTGTTTTTCTTTTCTTCTTTTTTTCTTTGTCAAATTTTTTTTGTTCTCCTTTGGATTTTGGAAACACCAAGAAAATGAAAATTTCTCACATCTTCCCAAAAATAGGGAATTTTAGCCACTGTGAGTGATGCAAAGCCTTAAAATAATGGGGGGATGATTTAATTCCCAATATAAACAAGTATCACAGAAACAGAAAAGGGAAGAAAGGAGATTTTCTAAGGCAGATACAGAATTTTTGGGAACAAGTATCCCTAAGTGTTGTGCTTGAAAATCCCCTAAGTGTTTTTAATCTTCCTCATAATTGAGGTAATTAAAATAATTAAACACAGAAAACTTGGACTGGATAAATGTGGCTCCTGTGTAAGGAATGTTCCTTGTGATAAAATGCAGTTTTAAGATTGTATCATGCAGTATCTCCTCCTTACTGATTTTCTTTCCCTTAAAACACTTTGCTACATGTTTTGTCTAGTCTTCTTGTGTTAGGACAGCCTTTAATCTAGCTTTATATCTTCTGATATAACTGGAATATAAACTCTTAAATTAACATTTATTCTTGATGTAAAGACTTGTATAGGACCTTGGGACCCGCCGCAATGTCAAATTATCCATGTCAATATGCAATGTCGTATTTCAACCTCCATCCACTAGTGCCTCTTACATCTTCTTGTGCTAAGTTAGACAGGTCTCCACACTTTTGTTCATTTGTGTGCGGAGAAAGTGATACGTTTTACTTCTCAGGCATGTCACAGAAACAAAGGGATGCCACTGCCAGCTGTAGGCCACCCTGGGCAGCATTTAACTGTATATAAGAAACATACAGCAGTGTATTCAAGTGACCCAGTCTGAATGAGAAAAGGCATATTTCTAAGTAAGTAATCGTGTTTCATGTATAAAAAATACAAGCCCTCTTCTTGTAGAGAAAATGCATGAACATGTACGCACACATATACAGGCATTATCTGTTTCGGTAAATACACAAATGGAAATGTGCATCTTTGTGTAATGTGTTTGTCAGCATTTAAAGTACACACACGCACACACAATTATTTGTTAGAGATTAAAATTTTCTGTCCTTGTCAGAGTTAGTAGTGCACCTGAAGTAAATAATCCACATGCTAGTGTATGTCAGCCAGTTTAATTGGAGTTGTACTAGGAATCATGTACAGCTTCTTGAAACTGCCTGAGAGAGATCCAGGCTGCTTAGCAAGGACTGAATCACTTCATTTGAATCTGCTGTGTAGGTAAAAGAGCAAAACAAAACAAAACAAATAAACATCCCCGCAACCCCGTTAACCCCCCAAAAACCTACTCACCCAAACAACCAGAAGCAAACAAAAAACCCCTGAACAAAAAACCAACGCAGCATGCCCCCACCCCCCTCAAACTAGTAAATTAATTATAAACAGACTGCTCATGGGACAGTGGCTGTGATCTTTCTGATCCCAGTTAATTTTGGAACTTACTGCAGCTTCCTTGCTGTACCCTTTGTATGTTTTGTTGGTTTTTTTTTTTTTCATTTGCAATCAATCTCAAGATTGGTTCAGTCAACTGGAATGCTCTCAAGGTGTTCTTATACAGCACAGTGATGCTTTCAGGCTCCTGCTTTGTGTTAGGTTGCAGTGAGTGGGCTCTGCTTTTCCCCAGCATGAGAGCATAGTAAGATATTTGCCTGAAACTCAAGCTGAAATTTATTTGAGGTTGCAAAACAGTTTGGTTTGCTTATTTGTAAACTCATGCCATGTTTGGTTCTTGCCAAATACAGTGTAAAACCAGCTTCTTTTAGGTGGTAACATCTAGTGCGTACTGGAACCTTGAGCAGCAGGATTCCATTTAAGTTGAATGCAACAATAAAAAAATGTTAACCACAGGGGTTTTTTTTTGGAAACCCAGAAAGGCATAACTTGGTGCTTATTTCAAACAAATGTTTCATTCAGTTCTTTTCTTTACCGTAGCTGTTTATCCACCCTATTTATACTAAGATAAATCCTGTCTTGTGCTGTTACAGCTTCATGATCCTTTTTGCCAAGCTTCTCTTTGGTCATTGGCATCATCTTGGTAATTTGGGGATTGTCTTAGGGTGACTTTATGATGCTTGTATTCCCAGTCATCTGTTCTGTTTATGCTGGATATTAAATTCTACACCTTTAAAACTAGATCTGAGAGTGAAGGGGGGGAGAAGGAGAAGCAGTGGATTGTCTGAGGTGGGTGTATTCAAAAACATGAAGATAAGAACTTCAGCATTCCTGCTCCCGGACTGTGTTGTCTGCAGCATGGACAGCAGGAGACAGCTCTCCATTGCTTTTAGTTAATTTTTAGCTAGCTGAGGCAGAGAAGTTCTCCGGACTGTGGTTTTGCTTTTTCTTGGAACTGATCAGCCTGCTCTGGACTGAAAACCAGAAGAACACCAGGAGCTCACACTTGTTTCCCACCGGGGCTGGGACATGGCATTTGCCAGTGCAGGAGGAACTGATAAGGGACTAAGTGAGCCGAGCTACACCCCACTATAAGGACTTTCTGAATTTGCCATCTTTTCAGAACAGAGAGATTTTATTGTTTAATATTATTCATTTTTTTTATGCTTGTGAATACTTTGTTTGTTAAATAAACAGTATTTTCCACTTTTCTCTGAGGAAATACTTTTCCAAACCAGTTGGGGGAGGGGCCACTTGACTGCTTTCTAGAGGAACCGCTTTGGAAGTTTCCTCCCCAAACCAGGACAGGGATATTTCAAACTCCATGGGTTGGCTACAGAACATCAGTGAGGACAAGTTGAAACACAGCTTGTTTTCATGTCATTTCCCATTCCTGACTTGGCCCTTTTTTTCACTTTTAAGTCTTAGACTGCTGCTGGAACAGAAGTGATGGCCCAGTTAGTGAAGGCCAGCACATATAAATTGGCGTGGCTGAGTTTCCCGCAAGCTGAGCCCACAAGGCAATTGCTGGATGGGGCCACAGTCTGAGAATTACTTTATGCTCCATGAGGTTGAAAGGTGATATATATAATTTAGGATGGGAAATGGATATCATAAACAAAACAATCTTGTACATTGTAAAGATCTGGGGAGGGAGTCCCATAAACACCTGTTTCAGTCTGTGATGACAGCTGGTAGGGCTTTTGGGGTCAGGCTTCCCTCTGCAGCTGTGCTTGGATTCTCTAAGGAGAAACCAGTGTCTTTTCACATCCTTGAGAAATTATTCTTCCCAACTGTTTGTGGAACAGAAATCAAAAACCATATATACCACAAAATATTTTTTTAAGAAGGAGAGAGGCTAATGGTATCTGAAAAACAGTGTAACATGATCTGCCTCACATCTGGAAAAGAGCATAAAATATCTTGTAATGTCAGGAAGATTTTTCATTTTCCATATGTCCTTTCAACTTCTAGGTAACGTGAGGAAGGAGATACTTAATTGTTCAATGAATTGCACAACTTAGTCCAGAGTTCAATATGCCATTTTATGCACTATTATCAATGGGAGTACAAAAAATTTAAATGTTTCACATGTAAACAATTTACAAAAGTAATGCCGAAATAGACATCTCTGTTATTGTGTAGCATGACCAATAACACTTCTGAAGCTTTTTTAAACATTTAGTCTTTATTTAACCAAAGATATTCATACTAGGTATACATAATCACTTCACCCTTCTCTTTCACTGATTCTTACATGTCTGTAAAGCTGATGTGTAATTTGAAAAATTTCTCTTTGTTAAACGTTTGATATATATTTTTTTGTGTATAAGAAACTGGAGAATCTGGATGCAAGTACTGAATCAGTATGTAAATCCATATTGTGGATTTATCCACACACATGTGAGCATTTCAGAAATCCAGTTTTCAGGACTTGACAGTTGTTGTAGATCTGTTGGGACTTGTCTTGGTTTGAAAGACAGGGGTCTGCTAAGGGAGGCAGGAGCCTCCCTTGGAATGGAAAATGTAAACCCCCTCCCTCCAAATTATTACAGTTTTGAAATTAAGGGGCTCTCAGGCAAAGATATCAGAATAGGAATAGCGGTACTTTACTAGTGTGTATAATAAAGCAAACAAACAACAACCACTATGGCATTAACAACAAACAGAATCAGAAACCCAGTGCCGGCCTTTTTAGCGGCGGGCACTTTTCCTGTTGCTGCAGTTCCGGTCACAGCCAGCGGGGGCGCTGATGGCTCCTGGCGGGCACGGCGGGTGCGATGATTCCGCCATGGCTGCAGGGGGGGCGCTGTGGCGCGGGCTCTGGGAGCGCGCAGTAATGGTGGACAGGCTGAGAGGGAAAGGGAGGGAGGAGAGGCTTTGCTTCACACAGCCCTGGGGCTGTTGATCCCAGTCCCCCAGCAGGACTCTCAGAAGCACCAAGATGGGCCAGCAGGATGTCTCAGCAGGCAGGGGGCGTGGGGCTACAGTGCAGCGAAAGCTTGGAGCAGTGCTGAAGAAGCAGCGGGAGCGGGACAATGGCGGCCCGGCTCTCAGCAGGGCAGGGACAGGCGAACTCAGGATCCCGGGCACCTGAGCAGATGGGGACAGGGCCCTCTTTTGGTGAGGTGGGTGTTAACAAGGTCCCAGTTCAGTGGACCTCTCATGAGCAGAGGCTCACCCCACGGCAGAAGCAGCAGCTCTGGGCTGGGCTCCAGTGGCGGCAGCAAATTCCCTCCCCAAGCAGCAGCTCCAACCATCCTCCAAAGCCAAGAGAGAGAGCCCAGCAGCTGCCCCAGCCCGTCCTTTACCTGTCCAGTTCTCACGGTATCTTCTGGCTCTCTGCCTCGGAGATAAACTCCTGGATAAGAGAAGTGCAACAAGGTGCCCTCCTCCCCTGAGCTTGATCACTTCTTTTATTTTCTTCAATACCCGGTAGTTAATGTTTCCTAGCAAACTTATGGGGAAAAATTCTATAAGTAAAATGGAGCAAAATGGAAGAAACTAACCCCCAACGGGATTCCATGAAATTCAGGGGACTTGTATCAGTATAATCTACCCTACAAAAGGCACAGGTTTTTTAGCTGTGTGGGTTAGCAAAACCAGATCTGTGTAAAAAAAGATTATACCATGTTAGAGCCTTTTCCTGCTTGTTGAGAAGAATAAACTGTTCCAGTACAAAGCCCATTTTAGAACTATCTGTGATAGATATCAAAGCATGGATTAAAACATCCCACTCCTTTCTTCACAGAATTAAATAAGTGAAACTTGTGAATTCGGATGCGCTCTGTGTTGCAGTAGTCTAAACCTGGGAGAATTTCAAATTAAATTTTTATTTCCTTGGTTTAGCAGAAGCCCAGATGATCAGTTTACCCTCTCTGGCCTCTGGTAGACCCATCCTCTGTACTGCCACTTTTCAAAGGCCTTCAGCTTTCGCCTTAGACTAGACAGAAGAGTGGAGTGTAGGCAGTCCAAATGTGATGGTTTTGATTGCCTTTGCACCGGGACTTTTGGCAGCAGGACTTTATTTTTCTACTTTGTAAGGAAGCATAGAATATGTATAAAGGTACAGACATGTATCTACATAGATAAATTTAACATTTCTTTTACTTTCCCAGATTGCAAATTTTCTCAAATTGTGACTGAAAAAGATGTGGCATCACAGATTGTCATTGTGTCATCATTTTTGAAAACCTTTTGTTCATTCTCTTTTGTACAGAAACACATCTTAAAGGCTTTTAAGCTCTGATGAGTAAATTGAGCAAAGTCTGCATAGTTTGACTTAAAATCTTCTGTGTGAACAGAGAGAGATTCATATAGTTCCTGAACAATGTGACATCATTTTGTTTTAAAACTGGAAAGAAAACCATTTTCATGTGAGAGTTTGAGCAATCAAATTTTGAGTTGTTCAGGGTTTTTTGGTTTTGTTGGTTTTTGTTGTTGTTTTTTTTGTTTTGTTTTGGGGTTTTTTGGGGGTGTTTTTTTGTTTGTGTGTGACATTATTTGATTTTATTTTTATGGTGAACACCTGGATAATTTTCAGCAACGGAAGTAAAAACAGCATTAGCTACATTTAGCCACAAAATAATTTCAGGTGAAATCACTGAAATCAGCAAGGTGCTGTTCATTTTTGACAGCAGGGGTAGGCAGGCAGTGCCTGAGCAGGCAGCAGTGTGGGTACGCAGTCCAGCTCTCATCCCAAGGGGAGCAGCCTGGTCCTCTCTGGGGGCCTGGGCTTTGGGGCCACCTTCCCCACAGCATTCGCCAGCAGCCATAAAATGAGCCCCTAGCGGTGTGCCAGAGCTGTGACCTGTCTTTGACTGTCATCCAGGCGGGTGAGATGATTACACTGACAGCCACGTTATCAAGGCATATCTGAGCTTATACCTTAATTACAGAACTTCTGTGCATTATTTTTGCATTCTTACCTTAGGCTCATGGAAATCAGGACTATTTCACGAAGGGTTTTTTTCTGGTTAGTGCTGTGTCCTCCAGACCTGTGATGAAATGGTGGAGTTCACCACAAAACATTTGAGTGTGCACTCCTTTTCTTCATATTTCTCACCTTCCCTTCACACTGGTTTCAGGCAGAGACTTCGAGTCTGTTCACATGAGCAAAAGCTGCTCTTGAATTTGTATTCCTCAAGATTTCAAAATGTGGGTGCTTTCACTAAGAATGTCTTCCTCCAATTTAGGGTAACATTTAAGCAAAGATATCACACTTCAATAAAAACTGATATTCACAAGGTTACATTTCTTGTCCAGACAAACACTTACTAACTTAAAGATGGAAACAGAGATTCCACAGAAGAATATTTCCAGAGCAGGAATGTGTAGGCAATACACCGCCTCTTTCCAAGTTCTAATGCAGTGCTGAAGTGGAGTGTTTTGATCCCACAAAGTATCTATCTTCAAAGACCCATTGCAAAACAAGTCTTATTATTTCTGTCTGGAAAACAGCAGATCCAAGTTATTTCTCTAAACAAGTACAACTCATCAGTTCACTTTCTTTCAGGTCCCAGGCCTGTGTTTTGCTCTTTTTAGTGATTATTTTTCCATTTGCCTATTCTCTCATGTATGTACTTAATCATTTGTATTTCTAAGAAGTGGTGACAGGAAAAGAAGAACTCTCCAGTGTCTTGCCCACACACAGATTTCCAGGGTGGAATTAAGTTTAAGATTACAGCTCCTAAATGACCCTTTGGTGAATTAATGAAGTTTCAGTTATTTTTTACTGGTATCAAAAATACTTGGGCATAACTTTTTACTGTGTTTCAGATTGGTTACTTCAATGTTTAACAAAAGGGGAAGGCTAGAAATCTCTCCACAAGTGAACAGAGGTCCAAACAACTACAAAAATACATGCCGGCTGGGACCAGACAGGGCTGCATTATTTTGCAAAGACACCACACAATTAATGGTGCCTGCCAGTAGCCCTGTTCAGCGTGAGAAATACATTGGTTGGTTAAAACCCTTCCCCATCCCAAACCAGGAAGAAACAGCCTAAAACTCAAAGGAGGGTGACCAGAGGAGGGGCATCTGAAGCAGTGGCCAGCCCTTCCTAGGTGGCCAGGGTGGGAGGAGAGGGAGGGACGGGTCCCAGCTGCACAGGGCTGCAGGAATCCAGGGTGAGGAGGTTAATGACCTGACATTGCTGCCATGCTTCTCCTTTGTGCCGGGCCTCTGCAGAACCCTGGATGGGAAGCATCTTTCTTCCAAACAGCTCCCTTGCCTCTTCCAAAACCTCAACCTAATCCCTGCAGCTTTTGTATGAAATGAGCACTTCTCGTGCTAGTTAAGCCTTAGGGTTTCTGGTTCCAGTCAGTGTGCATTCAAGAGATTTGTTTTTTGTGGGAAAGGAAAAAAACATAGGAAAAGTTCTGGAAAAAAGGAGCGACATTATTGTTGATGCAAATATTAAGCAAATTTCATTCTCTCTGTAATTTCTGCTGGAGTTCATGACATCCCAGTTATGATAAATAAAGCTTCTTGGTTGCCGGGTCCAGCCTTTATTTCTGCAGTTACTTACAGGCAGCACGTTGCTAATATTACTTAAGGCATTCTTTAAACTGTCTATAGAGGAGGGTTGCTTTCTTGGAGATTTTGTATAAAAAGTAGTTCAGGCCACCTCAAATTTATTGTTTGATTCAAAACTGACACTGCAGAATTTTACATGTTTTGAAAAAGGCTTCAGTACCTGACATAGAGTTTCATTATTTATATTAGATTTTAATAATGGGCCACCTTTCTTTTATAATAGGATTATTTCACAGATGAAAATAGAGTACTAAAAAAGGACCCTCAACAGGATTACCATCTGGAGTATGCTATGGAAAACAGTACACATACAATATTGGCTTTTAGCAGGGAGCTGCACACTTGTGACACAAATGACAAGAGCATAACGGTAAGAGTCTCTGACTATATGAAGACAAATGAAGTAATTAATACAGGATAAATGTATATGTGGTTATTAAGCTGGTAATTAGAATCTATTTTTACTGAAAGGACAGAATTAGAAAAATTCACTTTCCAAGATATCTGTTTGCTCAAATTAACCAGGTAAAATATTTGTGCTAGTTTTATTAAACTATTATGTTTAAATTTCAGCTTTCATTTTTCTTCTACTTTAATGCATTATGTTCTGTAATTTTTAACAAGAATTTTTAACAAGAATTGAAATAGGTACCTCTGGGCCATCAAGTCCTATATGCCATTGTTATAACCATTGTAGAGAGACCAAATTGAGAAATACTGTTAAGATTCTGCACTAACTTGTACTAGATCTTTGGAACAGATTTTTGAAACGAATTGGAAAAGATATATTTAAAGGGTCTGTTTGTTTTGTTTCTTTATTCAAAACTAAAAGTGAAAGAATTTTATGGTAAAGTTTTCCATGTTAAAATAATTTTCATGGTAAATTCTTCAGTTGCCCTAGGGATTACTGTGCTATTTCCTAAGCATAATTTTAAATTACATGAAGCTGATGACTTCGGTATTGGAAATTACAGATAGGTTAGAGAGATTTGCAAGTTTTTCTATGCTTTGGCTTGTTTACTCCTTCTTTTGGAAACGTCACTACAGGAGTAAAATACTATATTCATTATCTGTGTTTTTACAATATATGCAATTATAGCAACATGAGAGGCTGAAAATGCAGGAAGCAAAGCCCACCTGTATAAACCACTAGTTTTCCAGGCAGTCACACACACCTGCTCCAAATTCTCAGTATAATTTAGCATTTTGAGACACTTCAGGATTTATTATAGCACTTTGTCTCAAGGGTCATTATTGTAATCTGAGAATCTAAGGTTTACAGAGAACTGATCTGTGCAATGGCTGTAGATTGATTTTTAAGACATAAATCTGTTCTGTAATTGAACGTTTATTTTCCATAGTATCTAAGGAAAACAATTCACTGAAGGTATTGACATCTTCACAGACATGAGCCTGGAAAATGTTTGAGGGGGAAACATTCTGGTTGCTGATGAAATAAGTAAATTTTCTAGAAAAATGTTTGTAATGCATTTAGTTGGTTACTTCTTTATGAGTCTGCTCTGCCATTTGAATATATGATTTCAGTTCACAACATTAGGGAAGGAATCCATCAGAGAACAGTTTAATTTCTGTGTATTTCCAATTAACCCATTGAGTATAAAACATTTTTTCTTTCAAAGGCCAAATTGCGTAGGTAGATGACTCCTCTGGAATACATTGTCATTGCTTAAATGCACCTACGTCACAGCTATTATGGGAATTATAGGAACTGTGTAAAGAAGATGATGTTCCTATCCCTTGTGGACATTTTGCTTTGTTTTTTTCAGGAGAGCACAGTGAGGGTAATATGGGCCTACCACCACAAAGATATGGGAGAAGCGGGTAAAAATTACCATGGATCCAATCGTGGTACAAAGAGTCTGCGTTTGCTGAACCCTGAGAGAGAGGAAGTCTCATCTGCCTCCTTGCCGTACTTTGACTTGACAAACAAAGACGTAAGTTATTCCATGTTGTGGGTTTCTGTGGAGATGGGAATAAGGCGGTAGCCAAAGCCTTTGGCTTCCACAACGGGTAGGGTGACTTTTATGTATAGATTAAATATAAGGAAGAAATTCTTTGCTATGAGGTTGATGAGGCATTGGAACACGCTGCCCAGAGAAGCTGTGGACACCTCATCCCTGGAAGTTTTCAAGGGATGGGGCTTTGAGCAACCTGGTCTAGTGGAAGGTGTCCCTGCCCAAAGCAAGGGGATTAGAACTGGATGATCTCTAAGGTCCCTTCCAACCCAGACTGTTCTGTGATTCTATGATAATACTGTGTCCTTGCCCTTTTTATTAAGACAGGTGCCTGTACCAGACAAGGACACAACGTATTGGTGCCAAATGTTTAAGATTCCTGTACAGCATGAAAAGCATCACGTGACAAAGGTGAGTGTTTCGGAAAATTTGGAGGAATTTATATAATAATTACACTTCAAATCAGTTCTTGCACTTTTGAAGTTTGTTTCACTGCCAACTGGAGGGAAGACAAGACCTCTTGTCTGTATTCACAAATATGGATCAAGTGTTTGTGTATGTGTGCCCAGAATCTCGCTCAGGTGTGCCCTGACAACTGGCATGCACAGTGACAGACCCTCTTTCTTGCGGTTCTTTTCTCCTTCATCCTCTCTCCCTTAAGAAAATGAGGTTGAAAATTATTTCTGTCTGTAAATATTTCTGGCAAGGACTAAGTAAAATTGTCTAAAAGCACGTTACATCAGGTTTCTACTTCTATATAGGAATTTAATGAATTTCTTTTAACAGATAGTAATTTTAAATTAAAAAAATAATTCTGTGAAGAATTCTATTTCTTCTTTTTTGTTACAATTGTCAGTCATGTTTCTTCAGTGCATTCAGTATGACTGAAATTTTAAATTAATTCAGAGAACTTTAACATGTGATCTCAATGTCTGTATGATAAATACCTATAATTACTCTGAAATATTGTGTGTTTCTGCACTTTATCAGAATGAACAATTGCAAGGCCCAAATTTCTGCCTTTAGGTGCTTGATCTTTAATCACATTTGAAATTTCTGACAGCTACTTTCCCTGTATGAAATGGAGAATTTGCTTGTGTTACAATATGTATGTCAAAATCCCTAGTTTTCTGCTTTCAAGTGAGAGACTTTCAAAATAGTAGTATCGGAATCAAACTTTCCATGTTAAATTTGGTGGAAGTTGTAGATACTTGCTGTTCTGCTAAAAAGTTCCCTAGAAGTATTCATTATGTATAATTTCTGAATTTATTTTCTAAATGCTTTGCCTGACTGCACATACAATTGTTAAGTCTTTAAAAAATAGTGTTTGGTTGAAGCTAAAACAAGATTTTAGCTCAGAAATGCACTGGCTGATTCTTCAGAATAATTTTATATTCTTTATTTTACAATAATGTATAAAGCGTATTTAAGTTTCAGAAATCATACTTTCAAATCAGCATATATTTTCCGAAGTTAAAAATTAGACTAGAATCCTCAGTGATTTTTCCATCTTCAGAAAAGCACGAAAATTCCGTATTGTTGCTGAAAAAATTTTAGAGTGAGAAAAATTAATACAGAAAGAGAGTAGATTTAAGTGGGAACACTTCCTTAGCCTTTCTTTTCAGGGGCACAACTTATATTTTCCAATAAGTGATGTTTTTAGATGCCACATAGAGGGTTGTTGTGGAATTGTATCTATGTGCCCTTGCAAACTGATTAAACATTTCCTAAAGCCTACTGATACACAAAGGATGGGGCTTATGGCTACTGGGGGAGATATTAGCTGTGCAAACAGATCTTGAGTTTCACAAAGGGGAGGGTGGATGAACTCTTTGGCCTGATCAAACTGTCTGGGTTAGTTAAATACTTACATAGATGTTGATTCTGGATTCCTTCTGTAGCACAGTTTTCACACAAACCTACACGTCATTTTTACAGACAGAAAAAAAAATGATGTAGACATGGTACAAATTTGTCTGTGGCCTAATTTAGTCTACATGTGAGCTGACTTTGGCCATTTCTGTGCTCCTGTATGATTTTGTGGAGTGCTGAACTGTTCAGTTTGGCACTTGCTGGACAATGTGTGCCATCAACAGTGTGTGCTTAGCTGTGCTGAAGTGTAAATCTGCTGGTGATCTGGGGTCTCAAGTAGGTGCAACTGCCACAATTGGAAATTTTTTCCTATGTTCCACTGTTCTCTGTCATTTCTTCATCTTGAAAATTGCTCTGAGCACTTTTTAGTAAAGTACTTTTTAAATATCTGTTTCATCAGGAAAGCATGATGTTTTAATGAAGGAAACAACAAAAATCAGACCTGTCATTAAAGATAGATGTCAAGACTTAATTGCCTCTGGTTAACAAATACCAGATTCTGAGTTCATATTCTGAATTTAAAAGGATCTTAATGCCTATTGAAGATGCATTATTTAAAAAATATTATGCTTTAAGCTAGAATATATTTAAGATATTTACAGATATGTTTTGTAAATACAATCTAACGGTGCCACAGCTGGCTAACTGATAATACTTGAGTCTTAGGGTTCACCTGCAGTGGTGTTTTAGTTTCTCGTCTTTGCACAAAACTAAGAAATTGGTAGAGCAAGAGATCTCAATATTAATCAAAGATAAATTATGTAAGACCTTAGGTCTTTTCTTTCTCTTTACCTAATATTCATGTTACATTCCAGGAATCACAGGTAAGGGGAAATGGCATGTTTTCATTGATCAAGCTGCTCTACATGATATGTAAATTGTGCAAGAGATAAAATTGTAATCTTCTGTTCATCTCATAGGTAGAATAAGGACATGGATATGTAATTTCTCTTTATGCTGCATTTACCAATGGAGAACAGATCTTCACTGCAATAAAGGGGCAACCAGCCAGGTTTAGAACTTCTCTGTTAAATCTTCTTTTGTTTCACATTTCTTGCAACATTCTCTTCAGAGAAGAGATTGTGTCTTCCTACATGTCCCTACAATGCCTTCTGTTTCTAATGCCTCCAGGAACTTCTGGAGAGACTACTCATAATAACATGTCTGTTAAGAAATAAAACACAATAAGACAATTTCTCAATAACTGGGCATAATAGTGACGATAGTTATCCAGAGAACAACGAAAACCAGGCACTGAGCTGGTTTTGTGACTAATGGTTTACATCGTTCCTCAGATTTAAACTGCCTACCTGGCTGAATTGTGTCTCCTTGAAAATTTATTAAACTTCTACAGGATTTCCCCCAGGGCATTTTCTATTAACAGAAGCAATTATAAGTGTAATAGGTAGATTTTGAAAATAATATAGGCAGAACAGATGAAAGGAATTGCTTGGAGTTAATAGGCATTCAGGCATTCAGATCAGATGTTTGCAGGATGGCCCTGCAGTGGTCCCAGTGGTGGACTTTGGCTGCTCTTCACATGGGAGAGCACATGGCTGGCTGCCTGTCTGCAAACTCCTCCTGCAGCTACGTGTGCATTGGCCTGTTTTGCTGCTCTGAGCTTCAGGCAGTGGTGTGTGCCTCAGACTGATTACTCAAGGGATTTTCACTCTTCTCACATGCAGAAGTTAGCCAGGAGCTTTCTCAGGAGCAGGTTTCATAGAAAAAAGCATTCCACTTATTAGCCCAGACTTTCTGGCGATGGTTTTAAGACTATGTCTTGTTGGGATTATTTGCAGTTCTCTGTAAATGTCATTATTCTGACTGGTCCTGAATGTGCCTTTTAATCACATTCCTAAAGAAAAGTCTCTGGTTTCACCAACTACACCTCAGGAAGAAACTCCCCTCCAGCAGGACCTCTCAGAAGGAGGGAGAGCGGGATCCACTGGTAGAGCAGACACACAGGCAGGTCCACACACCTACCTCTGCATGAAAATGTTTGTCTCCCTGCTAAAGCCATGCTGAGAGCAAGTCTCTGGGTATGGAGAGCCAACACACACAGAGACACCACTGCACCAGGGCTGGGAGCAGGGCTGACAGAGACAGAGGTGGTCATCCCAGGGAGCACCCCCTGAAAATGGGTCTCTGCAGCATCCTCCCCCTTGTAAATTATCTGGTTTTTCTATTTCTTTTTGCTCATTCAATTAAAAAAAAAAAAAGTTATTCAGTGGCAGCAGACTGGATGTTTTGAAATTTTATCATTTTTGTACTGTTGAGGTGTCCGATTTTTATGATTGTCACTCTGTGTGGATATGTGTGTGCAGACACACTCTATTTTAAGAAGTTAAGGACTATTTGCTGATAGGTTTTTTCTGACTATTTGCTGAATTTAATTTTTCTTCACTGTGAGCAGACATCATGAAGATGTTTACCAGCAGCAAGAAAGTGAAAATTAGTTTCACATTCATGAGAAATACTTCTCAGTGTTTCAGTAAATACAGCTCTTACTTTGTATTCAAAGCTTGTTCTTAACTGCTTTTTCTACTTGTGGTTCTACAGATGCAGCTCTTTTTTCTTACTATCTCTACGTTTCAATACTTTGTGTCTTCTGTCACTTCAGTATAATTGCATATTCTAATAATTGCATCTGCTAAGGATTCATTACTCTGTCTTCACATTTACATCAGGTTTTCCATGTGCTTGACTGTTTCTTCTGCTGCAATTAAAAGACCTTAAGATACAGTGTTTCTTCTACTGTCTCTAGATATTCTATGAATCCTCTAGACCTGTGGTCTCCCTCTCCACCTGAACAAATTGTTTAATGCTGTGTGTAAACTGCAAGTTTGGAGTATATACTGGTGAAAGACTGGTATGTATATCCTACATGCCAGACATGCCATAATATATTTGTGTGAAGCTTTTCAGCATAGCATGCCTGTGCTAGTTCCAACACTGTAAATTTTCCCCCTATATTTTCTTAATTTCTTTTAAAAACACTGTGTTTTCCTCAGGAAAAGTAGTTCCCCAGGCTTCATTAGTAATAATCTCCTAGTCGAAAACATGTCAAATATTGACTTTTACTCCAAGACTGGGAAAAACATTCTATGTAAAATAAACCCTAAAATTGGGTAGTATGGTCACTTAGCTGTATCTGCATGTCTTTTCTCTAGGAATAACTAATTTTTTCTGCAGTTCTAAACTTTGTAGGTTGTTTCAAAACCAATATAGTCAGAGAAATACCAGCAGAAATGCTGTAATATGGCTGTCCCCAAGAGCATAAAATATTTCTGATTCTGGAAGAGAACTTTTCAAGTAGGACATCCAATTTTAGAGGGCAATTGGCGTTGGAAAGGAGGATAGCAGTTGCATTTTGTAAGCTCTTAGAAGTTTTGATTCTTGTATAAAGCAGTCCTTCCACATGCATTATTTGAACCTGCTTATGAGAATGGTAGCTCTGCTGAAATGGGGAAGAAGCCCCATACTGGGGATTAAGCTGTGTGGTCAAAATTCAGTATCTCTTCAGTATAACTGATGAATACTCAGGCAACATATTAAAGACGATATGTTCAGCCATAGAGATGGACTTCCTCTCATCTAACTTGAGTTATCTATGGGTCTGAGCCAGCTGCTTAATTGACCTTACAATGGCAAAACTAGCTGTTTGCATCATCCTAGAGGTGTATGAGCTCAAGCATCCCACATATGGTTCAATCTCGCTCTCCTCTGATGGATGAGAGAACCCAGACCACCAGCCTGTATTAGATAAGTAACTCCCAGATGAATAAATCAGGGGAGACATACCCCAACCAAAAGAATCAGGGGAGAGAAGAGACTGTGATAAATGCAAAAATTGTAAAATAATACTTTTTAAAAAAAATTGCCTATGGGAAAAGTGATCTTTTCTCAACCACAACCCTGTATAATTTTTTTGGCACTGAGCTTACAATGTGACTAGTGAAACGGGCTAATCATATAACCAGAAAAATAAAAATCTTAATTATTTGGCATTAGCTGAGAAGTGCTACATTAGGCATATTTTTATATCAGCACTAAAGTTTTCCATTTCTGATCTCCTTAGAAGAGGGAGCCTCTTTTCAATTAAAGAGAGGGCTGTATTAGAACACATCAGCAGCTGCCAGTTAATCTTCATGTTCTGTTTCGAGGCAAACTGATAAGGAAGTAAAAACTCCAAAAAACTTGTTGCCAAGGGTAACTCTGCTTTTTGACAGTGGAATGCTTTAGTAATGCCAAAGACCCCAGTGTGAAAATACAAAGGGACTCCAGTTTAAGAGACTGATTGATTGGAAGCCAGAAGGGCAGCTTGTAGCCTGCAGTACCTAAATGAGGGCACTGATTTTTAACTTGAGTGATACCAGACAGTAACTGCTTGTTACTCTCTGGCCTGAACTTTTACATTTTGCTAAATGTGATAACTCTAGCAGATTGCATCATGCAGCCTGACATAAACAAATGTTCTATATTTTCCCATGCATTCCCCTAGAAAGCAATTTCAGCCCCAGTAAATTAGATTGGCAACCAAACAATCATCTTACGCTGCAGAGCTTGTAAGCTATCTGCCCTTTGATCTGCAGGGCTGGCTCTTTGGTGCAAGCCTGAATTGGCCCATTAGGCTTTGCAGTGCTAAAGATTCACGTAACTGAATAGGCTGAAAATTAAAAGTTTCCCAAGCACTGTCTGAGGAAATAACAGAAATACATTAATGTCTCATATTCTGCTAAATTATTTCATATGCAAAATTGTTTCAGGTATTATTCTGTTCTGTGATCACAGATTAAATTTTATATGACCACAGATTTTACTGTTTTACCAAACTTTATATTTCTTACATATTTTTATTTTGCAGAGGTCTTCTTTCATTTCACTTGTGAATCTGAACTATAATTCTTAAATTATGCAGTTATTGCTGCATTATTTATTCCATACTTGGCATGCAAAAATAACCAACTTCATTTCTGTCATCAGCGAAGTTGAATGTCAAAGTTAATTTAATCCATTTTCTTTGATTTTTGCTTTCTAAATAAAAACAACATCCAGCCATTATGACAACGTATTGACCATGCCAGCAGGTGCTAGCATGTGTGCTGTATGATTTTTTGGTTAAATAAAAGTCATATGACAGCAGCCTTAATTTAAAATGTGACCAAAAATAAGCATGGAAAAGGGGAAAATACAATTTTTGTGAAGATCTCTGTGTTTTACCTCCCAGTTCTGAGAGGATTTGTGGGGTGATCTTCAGGAGACCCTTGCTGATGATTAACCCCATTTTGTCTTGTGCCATGACTTTTTCTTCATCATCCTTAGCTTTATATATGATTTTCAAGTAAAGCTATGACTAGGTGATGCGCTGAAAAGATAAGAAAATTGTCCACAGCCAAACATCCAGCACTCCTTATCATAGCAGGCAACAAAACACTTCAGAGCAGCACTGGGCCTTTGATGAGCAGTTAAAAAGCATCTTGTGTGCATTTACCAGAACAGCAGGCTCGTAGGTAGTAAAATCTCTCCTGATGGGGCTTGTCTGGATGGATCACAGAACAAACTCAGCTTGGTCCTACTAGATGGCATTGTTTCTGAAGATCGACCTTCTAATTCAGACAAATCACATTGTAGCAGCATCTTAAACAAATTTTCAATAAGGCAAATGAAAGTGCTCCAATGGTATCTAAGTGGAGCAGAAATTTCTATTCCAATCTAATTGAAGTATCTCTTCAGTACCAATCTTTTAATCTGCAACCTCAGCTATTGGTGGTAGTTTTCAGAAAATTATATTATGACTTTCTCCATCTTTGCTTTCACTTGCAGTTCACAGTAGTCACATGTATGAACAAAGCATAGATTCATAAACTCCACATTAGTCACAGTGGAAAAATAGACAGACAATGGTCAGAAAAGGCCTCTCCACCATGTCCACACAGAGCAGACTGTATTGGGTTTGCATGGCTTTGTTTTGATGGCAGGGGGGCTACAGGGTAGCTTCTGTGAGAAACCACCAGAAGCTTCCTCCATGTCCAGCAGAGCCAATCCCAGATGTCTCCAGGATGATCATGCCACCGGCCAAGGCTGGGCCAATCAGGAATGATGGGAACGCCTCTGGGATAACAGATTCAAGAAGAAGAAGAAAAAGGTTATTGTGAGATGTAATTGTGGTCAGTGAATAGCAGAGTGAGAATATGCAAGAGGAACAACTATCCAGACCCCAAGGTCAGTGCAGAAGGAGGGGCAGGAGCTACTGCAGGTACTGGAGCTGAGATTCCCCTGCAGCCCCTGGCGCAGACTGTGGTGAGGCAGCTGTGCCCCTGCAGCCCATGGAGGATCACAGGGATGCAGAGATTCACCTAAAGCCCATGGAGGAGCCTGTGCTGGAGCAGGTGGATGCCTGAGAGGAGGCTGTGAACCTGTGGGAAACGTGCTGAAGCAGGGTCCTGGCAGGGGCCTGCAGACCTGTGGAGAGAGGAGCCCTCTCTGGAACAGGTTTCCTGCTAGGAATTGTCACGCTGTGGAGCACCCATCTTGGAGCAGGCTGTGCCTGAGGGACTGCACCCTGTGGAAGAGTGACCCACATTGGAGCAGTTTGTGAAGAACTGTTGCCCATGGGATGGACTCACACTGGAGAAGCTCATGGAGGACTGTCACCCATGTCAGGGACTCTACCCTGGAGCAGGAGAAAGACTCTTCTCCCTGAGCACTGGGAGGAATAAGGTGTGATGAACTCACCATAACCCCTTTTCCCCATCTCTCTGCACTGCTGTGTCCTTCCCATTACTGTGTCTTAAGTTGCTGGGACTAAAACTGTGTCTTTCTGAAGAAAGAAAAGAAAGAAGAAAGAAAAATGTGTCTTCCTTTCTTTTTTATGAAGTGCCAATCACAGTTTTGGTTTCTAGATAATTGCTACGGTGTAACTTTAATGCAGACTTTAAAAGAACCATGTAATCTGAAAATAGCCCTTGTTGTGTGACTTCCTGCATGTGTTGATTGGTGATGAAGTCCTGCAGAAGGGTATACCAGGATCTGACTCTGGGTGAGAAAATATGAAAATAGTATTAATGTGATCGTTACTTAACTGCATTTATTTTGTAAGCCCTCTTGTGTTTGTATATTAACCCTGTGAGTATAAATTTTTAGACAGTTAGGAGCAATAGTTCCTGACAGTTGCTCTGGAGACTGTAACGTCAAAATCATGAGCCTTGTGCTTATTTATTGTCTGCTTTCCCTTCAAATTGAAGGTGCCAGGGTGTGCAGGTCGGTGGCTTCTCTATGCCATCCTAATGCCTGAGGTCCTTCTCACAGGTGGTACCTTTTGGTAGCCCCTCGGAGAAGTCAGCATGTCATTTTCAGAAAACGTGTTTCCTGGTAGTGTGCTTCCTTATGTGCACAACAAGAAAGGGACACACTGTCAATACTCATGTGTTCTGTCTTCAGGCAAAGCTGCCCGCTCACTCCCAAGCAGGAGGAGAAAAAGTGTAATGTTATTTAGCTGCATGATTGAGGGGATCTTTTGCAGTTCTACTGTAGAATTTAAACCTCTTCCATTGTGGCCTCAAAGAAATAGATGCTGCTGTGCAAGGATGGTGATTCCATGAACAAACGGGAGTACCTTCACTGACTTTATTTATACTATTCAAATCATATGTTCCTCTTGAATAAATATAAACTCTTTATTGGCTGCCCATTTTGGCCTTAGGCCTGAAATGTATTTGGTTACATATTACTTTATTATGATATTGTTTTTTAAGGAAGTAACGATGTTCAGGATTAATTGCCAATTAATTCTGCTTGAAGTGTGTCAGCTGTGCTGTGAAACTGGCCATCCTGAAGACCGCAACCACTGCCAGTGGCTCTGCTGCTTGGGAGTACAGTGTGTGTACTGCCAGCATGCATAACCAAATGAAACATGTTTTTGCTTGACCTGAGCTTTTTATGAGATTTCTCCTCAGGGTTATACTTTTTAACTATTTACCTAAATCCATTATCTTAAATCTTCAGGCATACATCAAGCAGAAACGGTGTTTTGTTGGTATTTCTTTGAGGTATCCTTCCTTTGGATTTCGTCTAAATCACTGTAAGTCTTTAAAGTCTGAAACTCCTTATGAGTGGCAGAGTTCCAGGTAATTAATTAGGAATAAGAACTTCAGAATGGGCTTGATGGCAGAGAGAACGAGAAGTCCTAAACCCATCTCTAACTCTCGTTTTTAAATGTTTAGGCTTATTGTTTATTATGTTTTTTGATTCCTCCTTCTTAGTTAAAATATTTAAGTTGTTAAGCAGAGTGACCTGCAGAAATTTTGGATGTACAATGTGATTATTAGTAGCCCTATATGGGGATAGAAGAATTTGTGTAAATTTAGATATATAGCCTTCTCTCCAAGCTAAAAGCACAGCAACATTTTAATTTTACCTGAAAGTATATATTCTTTTCCAATAAAAATTCTAAACCTTAAACAGAGGTATGGTAACTACTTCTTAATGCTGTTTACTAATAAAACCTAAATAAGAGCCTTTGTTGAACAACGCAGTCACAGGCTAAACAAATCCTGTTTTTTTACACCAAGTACAGGAAGTAATCTGTGCTTTGAACAAGATTTTCCATTCATGTGGTAAGGACCTTTCCTCCTCAGTGATGTTAAAATTTTTGTTCTACATTTAAAAGAATACCTCTAACCAGTTAAGCCCAAATGCCAATAATACGGCTTCAATCGATCACTCAATCAATCAGATAATGTTGTTATTTCAAATTAAAATTGTGTCTGGTATTTGAATCTCACTATGGGGAAAATAAACAAAAAACCAACCCTCCACACATATTAAGTAAAAAATCACACAAATTCCAGTGCCTAAATTGCATGGAAGTTTCAGTCTGGAAAATTTCCATCCTCCAGGGAAACCTTACCTAATCACATTATAAGGTTCAGGTTGGAGATGGTTTCTGTTTCCTGGGCCTTTTTCATGTCTACATCTCTTTTTTTGTTTAAATGCAAAAAACCAAGGGCTGTCACTAAATGCTCTGGTTATATTTTTCTCCAGCTGGAAGGTATGAAAAATATGTATGAGAATAATTATATTATGCAATTATGCTCCCTGTTGTACCTCAGACTTTCTGCAGTTAACTTACCAAAATGTACACCTTTCTAAGTGGCACAGTATAAACTCAGAAGCACTTGGTATAAAGATGATTTTAAGGGATTTGTTGGAGGTGATGACTGAATTTAGGATGTGGATTGTACAGTGAGGAAAACAGCACTATGCTGTGTACGTGCGAATGATCTCAGGAAAGATTACAGCAGCTAGTCCATCCAAGACTGCAGCCAGCTGAGCAGTGGAAGTGTCTCTTTCAGCTCTAACTGTTCTGTGGCATTAATTTAATGCTTTCTGACAGATGGGGTAGGGTGTAGGCATGGGGAGGGTGGTCCCTGCCTGACCCCAGAGTGCCTTAACTCTGGGCAGAAAGTCTGCAGCAGACTTGTGTCCCAGATGTGACACTGGTGTAGGCAGGCTCTTCTAGTAACATGAGAGAGCTGTTTGGTTGTTAGACTTCAAATCCTGGTCCACCCTGGAGTCATGGACTTGAGCATCTACCCCAGCTTAGAGGCGTGTTTCCAGCTCTGGTTGTAGCTCGGCACACCTCTGGGTTTTGTGCAAGAAGCAGTGTTAGGCAGCAAATGTTTGGTGGTTTTCTTTCAGAATATTTATAGGAAAACAAAACCATATACTGAGAATTTTTCTCTGGAATACATAGATTTTTTTTCTGAAAGTGACTCAACTTTATAAAGCCAAATATTTTAAGTATTTGCTTTTCTGAAGAAAAATCTAAAACCGTAAAAATGATGTTTTAGATAAATATTTGATCATTTCACAATTACATTTTTAAAAAGTCTCAGAAAAGATCTTGATGAATTCTAACAAGAAGAAATCATGTCACCATTTGAAAAAAATTTCTAAGATAATTTTTTAATATATGTGCTTGGTACACATTTTCAAAAGAAGTACAAAGACCAAAGTAATCAGTAAAAATGTAATAGTTCTTCCTGATGAGGAGTGCAGAAATCAGAGACTCTATAACTTGGTCTTCTGCAAAATTTTCAAGTGAACTCAGCCAGTACTCAATTTCACAGCCATCACTTTTTGCACTGAGTTAATCAGAGACATAGCAATTTCATGTAAATGATTGAACCAACCACAGATTAACTCTCCTAGATGTAGCAGTGCTAGTATAAAAATCAAATTTTTACTCTGCATTTGAGACTAAAGAATTAAATTTTCTTCCCTGTGTCACCACTGTCAACCTACACAAGGTGTTGTGTAAGTCTGCAGCCTTATTTAGAATCATTTACATGGCAATATACCGTACCATTGTGTCTTTAAAATGTAAGATTAATTTGGAACTACCTGTTTGAGCCAGAAAAAAAAAGAAAATCATAATTTTCTTTGACATTTTAGTGTAGAAACATTGCTGCAAACACATCAGAAACCTGTTGTTATTTCTATAAATGAAAATAAAGTCTGGTTTTTGTTTTCTGATATTTTGTGGGCCATATTTTCTAAGTAGGGACACTATGGTGAGATTATGGATATATTTGAATAACTTTCATCATTTGCACAAGCAGGTTTAAAGAACAAACCATGTTTATTACCATCAAAGGAATCAGAACAAATAAAAAATAGAAAAGCAGGAATAAGCAAGAAGGATTTCCATGTTTCTGGAGATGTTTTGAACTTGTAGGAAATCTAACTTCTTATAATGCTTGAACTGTTTGCATTTTCCTCCTATTTAATACATCACACATTAATATCTTGATCCTACTTATCATCAACTTGAGATGCAAGGCACTGTTGTGTTAAAATTTTGGCTTGCTTTATAAGGGAAAAAAAACCCCAAAACGTATGACAGTGTTCAGTTTGTGCAAGAGATAAACTGATAATAGGAAACAGAGAAGAGAAGAAGCAAAATTGAGGATGAGAAAGCTGGCCCTGGCAGATAAAAACATTTTCTTTATTCGTGTGATAGCAGCCTGTTGACTAAAATAAGGGCTTCTGTTGAAATAAGAGGTGAACAGCACACGTCATCTGGTTTAACATTATAATGACTAGAAATTTTTTTTTATTTTATATATTTTGAAAGTCAGCATTTTCACAAGTTGTAAGAGATTCAGTACTTAAGATGAAGGGAGCTCTGTAAAACCTCTCAGCTTGCCTGATGAGTACAAACCAAGCACCATGACCATAACCCATACTTGTGGTTGCAGAAGGCAGTGCCTTCACTTATATTTGAATGTGATATATCTTAAATGCTTCCTTCCTTGGGAGTCCTGATTTGAAGTGCTGGGGGTTTATAGTACATCTATTAATTTTTTTTTTTTTTCTGTTAGTGGAAGTCAGGTTCATGTATTTCAGTGTGCTCAGTTTGAAAGACTTTTTGGCCAGCTTTCAAGAAGGGTGCACAGGAAGAAGCATAGAGCAAATGATCATGAATAATAAACCATGATCTTCTTCCAGCAGGTTTTATGAAAAACAGGAGAGGTTTTTCCTTGTTGCATGCACTTATGTTTTGCAATCCCAAACACTTTGGGCATTTTGATATGGGGTGGATGTAGGACTTTTGTTCTCCATGCCTCTGGCAGTTAGGAAATGTCAAGCAGAAAATGCACTTTGCCTGCAGGGGAAGAAGTCACCGAGGTGCCCGGTGGGACAATATCTCTGCAGGCTTATTCACAACATGGCAGAGAGATAAACCCTGACAGCTGGGTCTTCCTTGCATGCCAGCAACAGTGAAAATTCCACAGAACCTCAAAGAATGAGGTAAAATGGGGAAGATAGGTAGTTATATGCATATTCCTTTTTAGTCATCTTTCAGTTTCCTTCTTTATTTCTTTGGCTAACAAGAGTTTGGTAGGAAGTGGCGAGGACAGAGGAAGGAAATACATTTCAAAGTCACAGGTTTCTTCATAATTAATGAAAATGAAAGGTGGATTCCCATTTTCACTACAACCCATCTAAATTACTCAATTATTGCTTATCTTATTGCTTGGCTCAAAGTGTCATTTTAGTGTCCCCATGTAGTAGGTGACCAGAGCAAACAAGATGTTGTTTATTTGAGAAAAAAAAGAGGTTTGGGAATTTCTTTTTGGCTTGGAGCAAAGTAATCTGTACAGATGTTCTTTGTGGAAAGTCAGAGAGGAAGTGTGAGGCAACCTAAATAACCAACCTATTCTATAAGCTAAAATGACTAATAGTTGAGTAAATAGGGCAGCACTCACCTGGGATGTAGAATGGCCCATTTAAACCCCTGCTCCAGTTTAACATTACAATAGAATATGGGATTATATTTTTTAATTTTCTTTTCTGCTGAAGCTATTCTAGTAAGTAAATACAGTTAGTTATTCTTCAGATCAGAGAAGTGTCTAAGGGCTCTGGTCCTCTTCCTTCTCTTGTTTCATTAAGAAATAATGCTGTGAGCCTTAGGGAAATAGCCATTAAAATATTTCCATACATTTTGGAACAGCAGGATTAATGAGATTTTCCTAAGGTTTTGGTTTTTTTAATACAATTTTGACCATTCTAATGTTTTCTTTCTTTCTTATTTATATGCTGTTTAAAAGGGGAAAGTGAAATTTCTCTTTAACCAAGTTGTAGTAAAAACATGTGAAAAGCATAACTTCACTGCTGCTCTTCATTATTTATTTCTGCATCTGAAGAGTGTAAGTTTTCCTACAAGATATATTGAAAAGATGTGTAAGGATTTGTTCTAATTTTTGTTTTTCTTTTCTTCACTTAGGAAAGCCAAACAAAACTGCTTTTTGAAGTGCTGTAATTGTTTAGGTAACTGACATTAAAAACCAATGACAGGATGTGAATTTCTAATTTTGGTGATGTCCCATGGTTTTGAGGGGAAGCTGGTTTTGAAGTAGTGATTGTAAGCACAGCAGGTGCTGGGATCTTGTAGCAGCAGGCAGAACTATCACGTTGGGTCAAAAGTCCTCTTTTTTGGGGGTAGATATAGCGATAATATTCCCATAACCCTTTCCTCGACTAACATACGCAGTATACAGAGTTTCAAAATTCTTGAGGTACATTCTGGTATTTAATGTATAAGCTGCCATTTTATGACTGTGTTTGGCCTCTGCAGCACTTGGGTAAATTTGCAAGTGTATGATGGAGCAGAGGGAAGAAGCAACATCAAGCTGAAATGGATTTCTGAATCTTTGTCATTCAGTCTGATATACTGGGGAATACATTCTTATTTCATGGGAAAACTGACTCATCTTCTTCAGAAATACCTTTTACTTCTGTAGTACAGTAATTCACAGTGGTGGTAATGCTAACTGAAACAGGGATTACTGAGAACAGTAATGATCCCTTACGGAGTATTTCAATCTTACCTCCAGAATAAAACTTTGGTCCATCTGAATCAGTTGGCATCCTTCCACTGACTTCTAAGTGCAGTGAAGTGGGTTGTGCTCCTCTTGGGTGGACATGGAGGTACTCAGCAGCATCTGAGCTCCCCAAGAACCCAACTTCAATATACTTTGCAGATTCATGTCAGCAAGGGTGGCCTTGATGCACACAAGCTCTGGCTGCCTCCTCTGGCCTTTCCTTTTTTGTAATTGATCTAGCAGTTTGAACAGTACGCAGAGAAAGAAATTGTGTTGACAATATTTTAATTATGTAATAAACTGCTCCTGCTTACCCTGTTCTTGTCCTCTAAATGAAATGGATGCAAATTTAGGATGCATATATATTCTATTCCTGTTTAAAGTAACCTTCTCTTTCCTAATACTGAAAGGAAATACTGCATGGCACCCTGCATCTTAAGAGTTGCATCATCAAAACTTTACTTTTCTTGTGAAAATATTAATCTTTAGCTTATTGAACTTGAAGGTAGATATGATAGAATGGGATGAAATCTTTGAAAGCAAAAGCAAGGGAAAAGCTTCTTTCATTTTAATACTGTCTTCTATATGCTGATATTTTGTGGAATATGATTGTTCTGAAATGCAAAATAATTCTCACCCCAGGGACATCATGTCTGACAGAGATGATTTAACATCACCCATCCAACCAGAGAGTGAACACTTACATGGAAATTAAATAATTGTAGCCTACGCGGAAGCTCTGTGGTCTAATTAAACCGAGGGCACCGGAGCACCACTGAGAGCCCTCCAGCTCATCACTGCCATAAACAGGCTGGAGCACCCAACCTCTCGAGAATTACTTCATGTTAATAAAGTCTTTACAACCAAGCAGAGTAAAAAAAAAAGTAGTTCTACTTTCTTGTAGATGTCAAAAAAATTTTAAAGTCCATTTTGAGTTGCTGAGGAATGTGGGGTAAACCTCTAGGCTCACCCTAGATGTACAGAATTTATGGGCAGCTGTAATTTGAAATAGTACAAAAGAGGCAGAAACAGGAATGAAAACTTCTGAGTAGTTTATATCCCCTCTCCTGCTGGAATGTGGCTAAACAAGATTGGGCAGGGAGAAATATAGTGACAGTGCAAGACTGGGATGGGAGAAAACAAGCAAGATTATAACAGAGGTTTTGTCCAGATGCAGATTTTTTTTCCTGCTCCTCATTGATGCACTTGGGCAAAATAAAAATTTTGGAAACTTCATTCCTTGAGTTCGCAGAGTGCTGAGGTTGCATCTCAAGCTAAGTACAATCTAAGATTGAGTCTCCTATTTTAAAATAAAAGTACCATAGAATTTTTAGTCCTGTCTTCATGCCTGCATTGAAATAGTCACATTGAGATATGTTCTCCTTCTTCTTTTTCTATTCATTTTACCATTGATAGGTTGAGCCATTGATCCAGAAAGGCCATGAGAACCTGGTGCACCATATCCTGCTCTACCAGTGCAGCAGCAATTTGAATGACAGTGTTCTGGACTATGGGCATGAGTGTTACCACCCCAACATGCCGGACTCTTTTCTTACATGTGAGACGGTCATTTTTGCTTGGGCCATTGGAGGAGAGGTAGGATGAATGTCTGCCTCGCATGGTTCATCAGTGGGGCTTTGTGAGGGAGTGTATCATCGTGAAATTTCTTCTTAGTATATTAGTGATTACTTAATCTGTCTGTTTTTAAGGGTACAGGATCACATAAATGCCTCACCAGTAAGTCCTCAACCTCCTCTTGGCCTTTCAAGTATGTAATGCAATGGTCATCTTGAGTGACAACCCAAAAGTAATGAAAACAGTAGAGAGGGAGTTGATGCCCTAGGGAAAGAAGATAGCTTTGGAGCATGGAAGTCTGTCACTGTATCAGCTTGTCCCATCTGATGTGGAAATACAGTGCCTCCAGCAATGACCAGTATCTGCTACCTCTAGATAATGACAGAAAGAAAAGCAGTGTCTGTACATGACTTCATAAAAGACAGAGGCAAAACTCTCCAAATGAAGTTGTACATTAATTTATTTAATTTTGTGACTCACCAGGACTTGATTTCACTGTTGCCCCATTCAGGCTTACCATTCTGAAGTTTCGTACCTGTCCAAAGAAACATCATTTCAGTGTAGGAGAGATCCTGTGTTAGTGCAGAGCCAGCATAAGGACCACTTTCCTATGGCAGTGGGGCATATCTACAGAAAATACAGGCTGTGATTCCATGCCTACCCCAGGCTGTACTTGCAGCTAATTGCATGTTAATTTAGACTTCAGTTAATGCTTTCAGCTGACATAACACAGCATGACTGCCAAAGGAATCCCAGCTCTTTACACCCTTGATTCACTGTGTGCCCACCCAAATGATGGTTTGGGCACAGAGAGGGACTGGGGTGATGGTACTTTCTGGAACCTTAATTTACCAGCCTGCAGACCAAACCCATCTGCAAATGCTGCTGTGTGAGGAAGCAGAAGTTGCTACGTGGACCCATCAAAAGAAGTTTAATTCACTATGAGCACTATCCCTGGTGTGTGCTTTGTGCATTTTTGCCATCAGCTATGCTCTGACCTAGTATTTGTACTTTCAACTATCTTAATCTAAGTGAAATTAAAAATTCATATAAATAAATTATTATTTGACAAGTCCTATGGAGCTTTTTGCAAGGCTGGTCCTGTTGTTAAAGGTCTGTAGAGAGGAATCTGACAGATCTGGGTTACATTCAGCTTTGCCCAAGTACCCATTTCACTAACTTTAGCCTACCTTTATGTAGAATGAAGGTGATAATAATTTTTACTATATACTACAATGAACTCATTAATGTCCATCATGCATCAGAAAGTTGGAATCTCAAATTGCAGATTTCAGAAAGTTAGAATATCAAATGAATATTAAAATATTAGCTATATACAATGAAATAGTGCAGATTAATTCCAATTGAAGTGAATTTGGTAAATGAGTTCACTTAGGAGATACTGGTATTTTGGTTTGAATTGGGAGTGAGCTTTTGAAGCAGGTCTCCCAGGTATCCTCACTTTGTTTATCATCATGAGTGGTTTGAGAATTTGCACAGGCCTCCCTGGGATGAAGTTAAAATAAATGTGCAGGGGTGAACCCAGCACCTTTAGCAATAAAAGAGGTTCAGTGCATGGGACCTGACCAGAGCTTATCCAGAGGAGCATCATTTGGGGAGAGTGGGTCCAGCACAAGATGTTTCACCATGCAGAGCTACTTCTGCACTATTGGCGTGGTAATGGAAGCATAGCCATGAAGATCACCTTTATTGTGCAGATCATTTTACTTAGAATACAATTACTTGTGCACAAAAAGCCAGTTAATTACATGCAACCTCAGTATTCCCTGGAAATTACTGCTTTTTGAAACTGGGAACATTTAAAATGTTGATTCACTTCTTCATAAAGGTTTTATTGTCAAACTACGTGCTTAATGATGCAATGTTTATAAGTTTAAAATGGAATTTTTCTTTTCTGCTCAAACAATAAATACAGAATAAATAATCATAAGATCACAGGATAATGCAGGTTGGAAAGGACCTCAGGAAGTCTCTAATCCAGCCTCCTACTCAAAGCCGGGTCAGAGGTGAGATTAGACTAGTTTGCTCAGAGCCTTGTCCTCTGGGAATCATGGGATCTCCTATTTTATATTGACATAGTTATTAAGTTTATTGAGTACATAACAGGTAAATTTTATCACAATGCCATGTTCAGAAATCTGTAAAAGAAGCTATATTTGTAAATTTTATGATTAATATGGTTGTATCATTGCACGAAGGAGTCAATGTACTAACAAAGTGAAATTAACTCTTAAGTGTGGCAGAAAATACCTTAACTCTTCATTGATTTCTGTGTGTATTTATTGCTAGGGCTTCACCTACCCTCCTCATGTTGGCTTATCCATTGGCACAGCAGCCGACCCTGTGTTTGTCCTTATGGAGGTGCATTATGACAATCCATCATTCACAGAAGGTTGGTAAGCCTCACAGTCTTTAAAACAATGCCAGACTAGAAAATGTACCACGCACAAGTGCTCATCCCTCCACTGCATGACAAACAGAGCAAATAAAAGACAAGGGTTATTTTTTCCTGATCAATAGTTCCTGGTTCACAGTGTTTTTCCCACTGCCCTTGAATTTTATTTTTTTTTTTTGCAGTGTTTTTTTAGATAAATATCTGAATGAACTGTGGACAGTTTCTAAAGTGTAGGCTCAGGTTTGTAGACCATTCACTGAGTAAAGTCAGTTTATCTTAAAAGGTAAGCTTTTAATTTAAAATAGTGTTTTAAAATTGTGCCTCTGAAATTTAATTATATTTAGAAGAACTAAAAGGAAGAGACCAAGGATCCCAGGAAAATCAGGGGAACTTTGAAGATGCCTTTGGGAAAGATACTTTTTTGTTTTGAAAGAGAAGTTTATTAACCTACTGTACCTGAGAATATTGTGGTGGTTGCTACATATGAACTGAGTAAAATCCAATGCAGCATAGTATACTGACCTTTCTTTACACCCCCATGTGTTAAAATAAAATTTGCTATGTGGGCTATGGCATTCTGCCTTACTGTCGTTTCCCATCTTCATCTTTTAAATTAATTATCTGATTTTTTTTTTTAATTCAGTGACAGACTCTCTGCTTTCAGTGTGTGGGATACAATAAACTTCATTTGCGTCATTGATATTGTATGCTTTTTCATCAAATGTTGCATGAAAGCCTAGGAAGTCACATGCTGAAAAATTATGTCTGATTTGGTTGTGTCCCTAAATCCATCATTTTGTTTGAATTGACTGTGCTGTATGATAGTGTTGGTTTAGATAAAGTAACACAAATGAAAAACTGGAAATCGATAATATTTTGTTTCCTTTTAAGCAATAGGAACAATTTTACCTTGCTCGGATGGTCCCAAGAGACCTGGGAAAATTCAGATAGTGTAGGCAGAGCAGGATGTTTGTAATCCAGGCCTTCTTCTTCTCCTCCCTGGCAAGATCAGGAGTGTACACCTGGGTGCTCCATCTGCTTCAGGTGGGGACAAATGAGTTCTCCTGACAAAACAGCAAACCTACTACTGGGTCACCTTCATTTGTGTGTTTTGGCACCTGCATTTTCCCAGTTTGGGTCTTGTGGTGAAAGGCTGCACTGTTTACCTCACATTGTGACCTGGGGTAATGTTTTCCTAAGTGACTCAGATTGGTAGTGACTCTTGGCTCACAGATAGGAGGAGTTCAAACATTTTTTAGTTTAACATGGATGGGTTTCACTGTTTCTGGTTTTGTAGTCCTTAACATTCACTTCTCATTTGAAAGGTGGCCTCTTTTGAGGTTGTTGATCAGAAACTCTGACATACCAGAGTTGTGGCCTACATAAGAGTGTGTGACATTTAGAAGTTAACAACCTCTAACAATTTCTGAAGCAGAAATACCACAAAGGAAAAATTCAAGTTGATGAGGTTGTACAGATATTTCCAAGATGGGAGTGGTTATGTGTTCCCAAATGCTAAAGTTGGGATGTTGTGGGACATGATATATCACCTTAAATGTGACTCGTATGTTGCAGAACATGGCTGATTACCATTCTTAGTTGGCAATGCACAGTTCATATACTTTGTTCCTTAATAATTATATGCACTACTCCATCTTAGGTGTTTTAGTGACTGGGTAACAGTCTCTGCTCTGTCCCTCTGCCATTTGCTTACCTTAAAATAGACTGCTGATATCATATTGATGTAAAATTTGGCTTCAGGCACTGCTATGTCTGTTTTGTTTTTCAGAAAACTAATATAGGTCACTAGGAGGCATCTTACCTTCTCTGAGATATTTCATATGTTTTTTGCATTTTCCATTTTCAAAATTGAAATTATTTCAGTTACTACTCAAAAATACCAAGAAATGAACAGATGAACTAATAGAATGTTGTTCCTGTGCAAACACAAATTAATCTTTTTTTTATGTATATCTTGACTAATAAAAATGACTAATAGAAGACAAATATTCTGAGCATTTAGATTATAAAGGCAACATAAATTATTAATAGATGCATAAACACATATGGCTAAACATATGTGGGTGAACAAAATAGGTTTGTATTATTTTGACACAGCTTCCAAACAGTGGGCTTTGGTTCTTTAAACTAATTTTTGAAATCAAGATAAGTCCTTGAGTCAGAGGAACATTGAAATACTCTGTAATTCTCTTGTCTACTTCATTCAAGGTGGGGGTATTGTCTACAAGTCTGGGATTTAGTAAGGCAATTTTCATGTTTAATTGATGCTCTCTTAATTGGAGAGATTGTAAAAGGGATGTATTTTTTAACCTCATGTAGGCTGTAATGTAACAGGCAATCCAAAGCAAAGGGAAAATATAATGAATGGTAGGATCCCAGATGAAGAAATAGCTAAAATTCTCAACTAGAAGACAGCACGTGGCTTGAAAATCTTGAGGAGAAAAAAACACATCCTGCATGTGGTTTCACTCATTTCCATGTTATTGAGGTTGATTCCTTGATTTTCATGTAGAAAATTTATGACATAGCATGAAAAAAATGAAACAATTTAGTTTGGGGTTTTTTTCTCCTTTAAAAAAACTGTTTTTTAGCCATGGCTAACTGTGTTCTTTTGTTTCAGGCTTGATAGATAACTCTGGTTTGAGGCTAATTTATACTCCAGTTTTAAGGAAATACGATGCTGGGGTTATTGAAGCTGGTCTTTGGGTCAGCCTCTTTCACAATATCCCACCAGGCATGCCTGAATTTGTGTCAGAGGGTCATTGCACACTGGAATGTCTGGAAGAGGTATGTCCCTTGCCTAAATCCACTGGTTTTCATTCATGGACATAATTGGAAGAGTCACTTGAACTTCTTGGGTAGATTGATAGTTACAGTTAAAAGATGTGAGCAAAGGCATCTAGTGGTACATGTTGTCTTCCAAAAGGTTGTCTTTTTGAACTGGGTACTTGGCACGCTCACTACTCAGGCTGCTTTACTTATTTCAGTAATAATGGATGACACAGGGCTTGCAATGTTTTAATTTCGAGTTCAGTATGTAAGCATACACTGCTTTCTGTGGCAAAGCTATTAATAACTCAGAATAGCTAGACCAGAAAAAAAAGTTGAGGCTAATTCAGACCTGTGTATGTGAAAAAGGCTTCTAATGATGAAATGAAAGCCTGAAAGGTATTCTTACACCAACCACAGAAACTGAAGACCTGAACAGGTTTTACATTTATCAAGTACTTGGTTTCATTAAGATAACTTAAATATCTCTGCAGGTAATAGAAGTCTAAAATCTGTGGTGAATGTATAATGGGAGATTCTCATGTACTTTGTCATTTATAGAGAAAGGTTGAGTTAATAACAAGGTTTACAATGAAGGCCGAATTAGATACAAAATTTAGATTTGTTCTTGGTGGTGTTAAATGTTATGTATTGTCCTGGCATTTTTCAGCCTTAAAACTCTTGAGTAACCAATTATCATGAGGTTTCTGACCCTAGGGCTGTTCTTGAAAGGTATTGTGATAACAGATTATTTCTACCTTGAGCTCTGAACAAGAATTAAAGTTGAGCATACTCAATGCAAAGTTTAGATCAGTAGATCTCAGCTAGAATGGGAGTGAAATCAGATTTTTGTCAATTTGGAAAAGTTAATTTGCAAATGTTTTTTACCTGGAAAAAAGTTTTAGATGTAAATTTACAGTATTTCACTACCAGTTCACTCAAAGATGGAAAGTAGAGGATCTCTCAGTTTAAAGTGCATCTCTTGGTATCATTCATAAGTGCATAGAAATTCCTTTTCACAATAAACATCCACATTCATTACTATCAGCCATTAGCACCAAAATAATGTGCAGGTTTTAGTACGATTCCCTTGAAAGTCTTAAAACTATTGAGAATTATTTGCAGTCCTTTTGATTTTCATTTTTAAAAATGTGTGTGTTAGGAGTAAAAACATGTTTTTGTTATAAAAAATAATCACAGTAAAAACTCTAGCCTTTTTTGTACATAAACCGTGAATTTCACTTACAGTTTTAGTTTTGCTCCAGGCTGTGTTTTTCAGTAAACTGAGTGAATTCAAAATGCATTAATGTCGCCCTGATTTTCAGCCTTCTGATGACTGTTTACATATTTCTAGTGGAGTCTCTCACAGATGTAACATAAACGAGTAGATTGTTTTCACATACCAATGTGTGATGGACTTCTGAGATGACCATTGGGGTCAGAGAGGTGTCCCTTTTGTCCTCCAGTCCTGAATCAAACTCCAAATCCTATTTAAACCCCAAGTGATAATAAACACTCTCTCTTTTCCTCACTTCAGTCTGTCAAGTGAGTGTGGTTCTTTCGTGTCCGTAACAGCGACACATTAATGAATGTATTTTCATTCTGTTTGTAGATGGCATTACATTACATTACATTATATTACATTACATTACATTACATTACATTACATTACATTACATTACTTGGGAGCACTGATGGTGTTGGTTTCTCTTGGCCAGGCTCTAGCGGCTGAGAGACCTGCTGGGATTCAGGTGTTTGCAGTTCTTCTCCACGCTCACCTTGCCGGCAGAGCTATCAGGATGCGCCACTTCCACAACGGCGAGGAGCAAAAGCTACTTGCTTATGACGATGAGTTTGATTTCAACTTCCAGGAGTTTCAGTACCTGAAAGAAGAGAGAACCATCTTGCCAGTACGACACTCTTAATTCTTTTCCTGAAAGTGTTTATGAGATCCTGTGCCTAACATTTTCTCACCTTTAGGATTAAATTTGCTACAGAATTTCTTAGTGTAGCATCATAGAATTCTTGGATGTTCTGGTAATTTTTCCACTTATCACAGAGTCACTAACGCATTAAAGTTTCAGTGTCTCAGCAGTGTCCACATGAGTCACCACAGAACTGGCTTCGTTCACCAAATTGAGCTATTCCTTGGGTGTGTTTGATATCCATAATAACTTGATTTAAACTTTGCTATCACAAATGTTTGAACAAAGCAGATTAGAAAATCCCTTGTGATGGCTGTACCATCTTCATGCATCCAGAAAGATGAATGATGGAAATGCCACCACATGGCTTTACAGAGATGTAGGACCAAGTAGCATATCTTCAGTGTTAGCACACAGCAAGTATCCAGCCTTACAAACATGTTTAAAAATCAGCCAAGTCTTCTGTTTGTTTCACAGTTTTTGTTGTTGAGAGTATCATGTTCCACATGATATTTCACTGGAAAACAAAACCCTTTGAAAGAAGAAATCATACAACTCTATCTACTGTATTCCTGAAAATAATGCAACATAACTTGTAGAAGTATTCTAACTACTATTATAAAGCTGTAGCTATGCATAGGTATTGCATGAGAAGAGTGTATTTTTTTCCGTGTCACTCATTTAAAAATTATTCACTCTTCTTTTGCTCCACCCAGTATCTTTTTCAAGTTTTGGCATGATGACAGAAATTTTAGTGCTGAGAGTCTGGGTGATCCAGATCTGACCAGCAGAGCAGCTTGTCCTGATGCATGTGAACAAGCATGTTACTAAATTGCCAGATGCAAAATGTCAAAAAATGGAATTTGTTTACAGTTGGAACCACTAAGGGAGACAGATCTGAAAAGACCATTAAAATGACTGAACTTCAAGTATGGTCAGGAGCCCTATGATTTAAACTTCGGGGGCTTCTCTTCAAGCCCCTTTCTCTCTCCCTCTCCCACACTGTGAGACTTTGATATTCTTGCTTTGAAGACAAGAAGCTAAAATGCTAACTTTATAGTTTAATTTCTACAGCAAAACCTGGATGTTGAAGTGCAGAATTTACTCTTTGAAGTCAAATTGCTTGTAGTCTAGGGGCTTCAACAACAACCGGGTGTTACCTCCTTCAGGAAAGAAGGTTGAAGGGTTCAGGAAGAGGGCTGGCAGAAGATGACAGGTTTACAGAGAAAGCCTGTAATATTTTTAGGAAAATCCATGCAATTATAGCAGTAGGCCTCTTAAAATTCAAGAACATAAGGGGATGGACAGCAAAAAAACTATGAAGGGTATTTGATAGCAACAGCAACTTGACAAAAAAGCCAGCTCGAGTAGAAGATGGAATTCTTTCTCTGAAGAAAACCAATTTTTTATGCTTTTCATTATTTTCATCTTATGCAAAACTACCAGTGCCGCTTAACATACATCATCTGGTGTAATTCAGAGAACAGTTTAATCAATTAACTAATAGTATGATTTTTCATGGAAGTTTTTGTTACATTCTTGGGAGAGCTTATGGAAAGAGAGAATATCATTCCTTCAGCTTGTGGAGTCCAGGTTATTTGTTTTCTTCACATAGTAGCACTCTCTTCTCCCTTTGGAAGCAGCAGATCTAGTCTCACAGAAGGAACAATTTTAGTGAATGTTATCGAGTCTATAAGATACGAGAGCCAGAGACCTCACTGGCGGGAACAGCATATTCCCACTGGAAGCAGTGACGCTGTGCCAGTTCACACTGCTTCAGAAACCTCTGTCTCCATTTGGCTGACATGAGGCTGACGCACCTCCTTCCAGCAGTCTGGAGTACAGATTGTGCTAGCCTTGATCTGGAGAAAGAGCTTGTAGGAAAGGAGAAATTCTCAGCCTTTGAAGGGTGATCTGCTTTTTTTTAGGGAAGAATAAACATTGATAAGGGAAGATGATGATACAAAAAAAAAAAAAAAATCCACTTGATTCTCATGGTGATTTTCAGATTTGTACTTGATTAGGTACATGGAGTGAAGGTATTACCAAATAGTAGATCAGTTTGTCAAGACACCAAAAAGTTAATTGTAGGTGCTTGAGAAGGTAAGTATTCCGCCTTTCCCACACATTTCTGTCAATGTAGTGAAGTCTTTACCTGCCACTCCTGTACTCCCAGGCTTGGCAGAGATATAGTTGTTTTTGTGGTGTAGAAAGCCTTCTTTTCCTCATTTGCCAAATATTTCTGTTGAAGTTGGCAGTGTAAATTAGCCTGGATAAAGAAACACTGGATGAGTTTTGGAGCAATAATCATTTGTATACATTGTCTTCTGTATAGTTTCCAGAGAATTGGATGATAACTGGGTACTTTCATTGCTATTTTAAAAGAAATCCAGACAGCAATCTTAATAAGACTCCTTTTAAATCCATGGGTGATCCCTGAGGTTGGGATAATATGAATGCAGAGTGCCAAGGCCTTAACATATGGCAGTTACCTAACCCTTCACTCTATGAAACAGTCGTATCCACTGCTCTGATATTTATTTCATAAGTGCTTGCTGTCATCTGTGGTTACCTGAAGCTGATGTTGATAAAATTCAGAACTGTGACCTTCCTAAATTTCGTATTTCAGGGGGATAATTTGGTCACAGAATGCCACTACAGTACTGTGGACCGAATTCGCATGACATGGGTAAGCAAAATTTTGGTGGATCAAAATAAGTACACAGATAATATTGGGGACTAAAACCTTTTTCATTGAACACTATTTTTAAAAAGTGAATTTACTTGTTCATGCCTGTGTACACATAATTATGTATTGTCTTTCCTTTCATAGATTCTTAGGTTTTAAAGTCATCTGAACTATTGTGATCTTAGTCTGACCTCTTGCATAAGGCATTCATATGACTAGTTTATAAAAATGAGCAGGTCTGCTCACAAAAAATCCTTAGAAGTCAAACTTTTCTAGTATAAGGACTGCTTTCTTCACAACATGTATTAACATGCAAATTCTGTGTACTCTAGTGAACTATTTTAATGAACTTGTTATGCATTTTTCCCTGAAGTTGTAATTGCCAGTTCCTATGTATTGATTTTTAGATAAGCTGTGACCAGGATGTGTTACAACTGTTTAGTTTTGTGCCTAACATAGAATCCAAGCAGAATGAAGGTCCTTTGGGTTGGGAAGAAGAGTTGAGAAACCACCCCTCCCTACCGAGGGTGTCCAGCTCTGGTTTGGCACACAGCAGTGCAGAGTCTCCCAGAAGCAGCTTGAAAGGGTAAAAGAGGCCAGGCACTGGCCATTGCAGTGCAGTCACTGGGCTTTGGAGGTGAAGTAAATTTGGACATGAGCTGGACTGTGCCAGCTGGCTGAAAACACACAGTGATGCCAAACCCACTATGTCTATGGGAGGGATATAGCAGCCCGTGCCAGGGGCTGATTCTGGATCCAGACCTCTGGGAAGTGAGACCTGAGGAGTGTCTGTTTTGCAGGGAAGAACTGTTCCTGGCATCCAGAGAGCAAAGGGATACTTTTCCCTGAATCCTGGCTTGCATGTAGGCACATGCAGTAGTTATTTAATGCAAAGCAAAAGAGCAAGAATGAAGGCTTTTGAGTTTTTGTCTTGTTTTCCTGTGTGGTGACCACACTAACTCTTGGCTCATGTGTTTTGTTTTCTCCATTCCTGTTCCTGTGGTTCTGTGAGACTTGTGGAACTGTTCCAACCCAGGATTTAGGAACATGCAGTTTATAATCTTGTCGATGTTTACCAAGATTAATTTTAAGTTAGTTGTTTGCCCCATGGTTCTCAATGGAGGACTGTTTGAAAGTCTGTTTCTTCTGTTAGCTAGAAATGTTATTCTAATTACTGATTTTATAATGCATGCTCATTTTTTCTTAAGTCAACATTATCTGTTAAATAATTCTTTTTCTTCTTACTCTTTATTGGCATATGTACTTACAACCTGAGTTCATATGGATTCATATTCCATCCCAGCCTCCATTTCACTAGGCAAAGCTCACTTAATTTCTTATTCAACAGATTACTTATCCTACAAGGGTTTTTTCATTCATCTATTCCAGTCTTTTGAAACATGGTAAATCTAACTACCTTGTGGGCAACTGAAAGCCAACTTGGACTTCTCAGATAGTATACTTCAATATGAGTCTTATTTTATTCTCAGTTGTTCTTTCTGATGTCTATTAACTTAAAACCTATTGATTAATTATGTAATAACCTCTTGCTACTTGATAACCTCATGTACAAGATTAACTTGTCAGATTTGGCCTCCTGATTCATTAGCATATAAATGCTAGCAAGTGATTTAATCTGTGGGATTCCAATGCTACCCTGATTAAAGAAAGATCCCATTTTCAGGGTGGTCTGAGCACCAGGAATGAAATGTGCCTGTCATATCTGCTCTATTACCCAAGAATCAACCTCACCCGGTGTGCGAGTATTCCCGATATAATGGAACAGCTCCAGTTCATCGGTGTTAAGGAAATCTATAGACCAGTCAGGTATGTAAAATGTTTATGAATATGCGCAGCACCTCTGTTTCTGTCTCTTTGATTTTTGCATCATTTTTATACAACTTTTCTTTCTTTTTGGTAGAAAGAAAAGAAACAAGCTCACTCATGCCACTTTTTTTGTCAATATATTGCCAAATTATTTTGCATCTTTCTTTCTTCTGATAGAAAAGCAGTTTCCTCTTTTAAGGAAATAATACTGTTCATGTTGTTTTGGGTGTTTTTTTCACCACATCTGTAAAAAGGCTACATATCAATATTTTAAATCTATCAATTTATTAAAACATGTCAGTGTTTCATATATAGAGAAATAATTTTGAAAAGGAGTTTGTAAACACTGTTATTTAATTTTCCTGTGTAGATTTGTTGACAGGAATTCTGAGGACAAAGTGCGTTCCATATAGTGCTTAAAATTAAAGCACCTCAGCTGTAGATTGTAAATGGTGAGAACAGTCAAAAGTGTAAAGTTCCCAAATGAATGAAATACAGAAAAATAACCAAAAAATAAAAAGTTGAATGCACCTTTTGTGGTGAAAGAGGAATTACATTTGTATTGTTAGTTGCAGTAAGCTAAGGTAATAGTAAGATTTTAAAATCAAATGGATAGACTAATAGTGTGTCATCACAAATTTTAAAAGTCATCTTTGCTTATACAGTTTATCTTAACAAACCATATAAATCTATTATTGCAAAATAATTTGATGTACAGGCTTAGTGGTCTTAGTTCTAAAATTTTTATTCAAGGAAGAAGAGTTTGAAAGAAGTCACAGTGCAATCAATGTCTACATAATTTTCCACACTATTTCCATTTACAACCTCTTTTTAATACAGGGAGAACAGTTTCTAAATTAGTCCTATCTAAAAGAGTCTTTCTGAGCTTAGAAAGAAAATATTCTAACAAATGTATGCTCTCTTGAGTGTTCATTCATGATAACTGTACTTAAGGAAAAAATGCACATTTGGCCTGGGGAAATAAAGATGTTCTGAATAGAGTAAGTATGCAGACTGTCTGCCACAAATGGAATAGTAATTAGAAGAGGAGATTAATAATGCCTCTAGTATTTATGACCTAATCCACAATTCTTGTTTCATTAAACTCTGTCAGCCTAAGGATATGTGACCTGATCCTCATCTCTCTTGTGTCAGTCTAACACTGGAATTGCTTCACTGACTCTTCCAAAGTCTCTCTTGACTTACACACAAATGCAAACTGGGAGTAGGATTATGACATTGTGGCTCACTTTAAAACATTTTTCCTCTGTCTGGTGGCACAGAGAATGGTTTAAATCACGAGGAGCAGAGATGAAAGTGATTGGGTGTAGTGGTTTGAAAGCAAAACAAGTGAGAGGCTCCAAGTCAGAAATACAATTTACTAGGAAGAAAGGAAAAAATAAAAAGTAAAATAAAATAAATGTAGTAATACAAAAGACCACTGACAGAGTCAGGATACAACCTGAGCAGGGTGATGGAAGCAGTCCAGATGAGGTGGTCTTCCTGAAGCAGTGATCCCATAGAAAGGTCTGGTAGCTCTAGTCCTCTGGGAATCCAGTGGGTAAGGGCTGCTTGGACTGTCCCAAACCCCAGATTATATCTAGGTGGGAATGCTTGATTCCTCCCCCTGGGCGGAGCATCTCACCATGGGATGATGAGTAATGCAGGGGGTCCTTGATGGCCCATTAAACAGAGATAGCTCCTGGAGGGAGTTATCTGTGGGTCATGCAGCAAGGCATTTGATGGGCCACTAACAGAAGATAATGGCTCAGAGGGAGGGGACCTGGGAAAACACTGCCCCACCTGGATTCAACACTTCATGAAGATGGTGAATACTTTGTGCACATCCTATACTACAACCCAGGACATTGTGCCACAGTAGTGGCCCAAGTACCAAAATACTTGGTCAAAATTACAGTCTCTATGCCTAGGTGTTGAGTGGAGCAGAACTCCGGCATAGGCAACTTCCCCAAAGCAACTGAGAGACAGCCTACTGCAAGATAACACAGATCTGTCTAAAGGGTTCTAAAAAGATAACTTATGCTCCAACCACAGTATTAATTAGGTTACTTGATAAGGTTTTAGATACTTTTGTTCTTTCACTAGCTGTATTGACTTTGGGTTTGTAAAAGTTTGATCCCTCCACCATGTTGTTTCCATTCATCTCAGTAAAGTCAAACAAGGAGAAAGCAGAAACAATAGATTTTTTTATTATTGTTTTCCTTTGATACTTTTTTTAGTTTTCTTTACTAAATGAAAGACATGAAATCTCATTCCTTCTCTTTCCATGTTTTTAGCTGGTGATAAATGAGATTGTCCCCATTTGTTCATGGGAAGGATTCTCACACTTGGGCAGATAGATCTTTCAGAGCAGCACGGCAGGTCTCTAAACCACCCCTAGCCAAAAGTGCCCTTACAGCCAGCTTATAGGAATATGCCAAAGGGCATGTCCACGACACCAGTTATTATCTGCTACTGCCAACCAGTGCATTACAGAGCAACTGCTGTGCTAAGCTCAGTTTTGACCTGAGCTTGGCAGAACCATCTGGAAGCAGCTTTCTAAAGGCAAAGGTTTCTTGGCAACCTGGCCTGCCAAACCTAGGAGAGGGTGTGGCTTCCTTTTGTTTCTGTTTTTTTTTGAGAAGTTACAGCAGATGATCTGCTTTGTATTGCCTGTGCATTCAGTTTGAAGATCAGAAAAGAACCATGTAACTCTCGAAGTCCTTCATTTCTAAAAGCATCTTGCAGCAAGTACTTAGCTGCTGACATGAGCAGTTGTACCTTTTGACCTGCTGTCAAAATCAATGAAACTCTTATCAGTTTTCAGTAGAAGAGAACTTAGCTGAGAATGTGAGCTAGGCATAATATACATCATAGTACTGCATTTATTTTTCTGAGTAGATTCTCCAAAAGTTTTACTCATTCATTTCAACTTTATAGTTTTTATCTATTTTTTTAATGTAATTGTTTATTTTTCTTTAGGACTTGGCCTTTCATTATCAAGAGTCCTAAGCAATATAAAAACCTGTCTTTTATGGATGCAATGAACAAATTCAAATGGTCCAGATCAGAGGGTCTTTCCTATAATCAACTTGTGCTTAAACTACCTGTGAATGTGAGATGTTCAAAAACAGATAATGCGGAATGGTCGGTAAGTCTGAGTGTTGAAAAGGAGGCAATGATGCCATGAAACTAATTTGATTGACTGTGTTTCAATGCATATGAATAAATATCTGATTATACATCTTCAGGATGTTTACACAGCTATATTTCATTTACATACAATAACAAAAGATAAGAATGTTTTACCAGTGCTTTCACCTAACATGAGTTCTAGAGGCATTTAAAAAAGAATAGAAGAGTTGGAGCTTTAATCAGCACTTGGGATCAGTAATAGGAGGATGGAGCCTTTTGGTGGGTCTGGGACTGGTCAGAGAGCAGCCACTTGTGTCCAGGTTAAGTGACCACACCAGAAAGCTGTTCTACCTTGGCTGCCTCCATGGTCAGGGACTTATATTTGGGTCTTGCAACAGTTGATTCAAAATCCCTAAATCAGGTTTCCTTTCTGAGACACCTCCTAGGGGAAGCTTATTGACTGCATAATGAAGTCTCAGGAATCTATCTTCTTAACTTGGACATATAGACAACCTAAAGTTGTATGAGCATTCTTCCAGTAACTCTCACTTTTCTAATGGTTCTAGAATTGTCTATAGTATTGGGCCAGAAAAATAAAGTTGGATAGTCTGTTCCCTTTGTGCAACTTAGTAAGATTTTATCTTCCATGGTTTTACTTTCCCTATTGTCTTGATGAACAGAACTATAAGAAAAATAGATAATTCCCCAATAAATTATTATTTAGTCTAAGTATCTATTGGTATTTTACCAGGACACTGCTGAGAAAAATTGTCATCTTTAATGTTGATGTGTGTTTATAAAGAATGGTTAGTGCATGTAATATCATCCCTGAAACAGATGCTTAAAAATATGTGTTCCTCTTTGAACTCCTCTACAGACTCCAAAGTCAAGGCTCTTACTTTTTTGAGATTTTCTGCTGAGGATGAGAGGCAGTCTCATTGTACAGGCTTATTTCCTATTGTGATTTCAGTCCAGTGTAGCAGTGCTGCTGTGAGATACTACTGATGAAGTTCTTCCTAGGAAAGGGCTTCTGACTCATTCTCCTCACCTTAGAAGATATCTCATACTTCCTCAAATTGTGTCACACAGTCCTTTCAGGTGGTGAAGAAATTGCTCCTCCTGCAGCAGCATTCTTGGATTTTTCCAACATAGGTCAGACTATTCTGCCCATTGGATGTCAAAGGAGTATTGTATGCTATAAGTAATTGAAGAAGTTCTGTTTTTTTCTAGTATTGTTTTTCCCATTGTAGACCTCCTGTGAAAAGTAGTTGTAGACAGACAGTACATGTGACTGTTCACCAGTTTTGGTTAAACTTCTTTACGTTTACAGCTGCTGGCTAGTAGCAGTTGCATAGCCACCCTTTCACTGATTATTTGTCAGAGGACAGGTTAAGATGATGAAAAGTACAGAAATTTTATCAAGAGGGGATAAGCTGAGGCTTTTTTAATGGTACACTTTCTGGAAAATGCTGTTCCTCTTTATCTTACACGATGAAGGAACAATACTTACAACTTAAAGAATGTAGTCAAAGAATGACCTCACTGGAGCTGGGAGTTTTTAGTTCTTCCTTATTCATAGTTTCCTTTTTCAAATGACATGGGCATATTCTTCAAAGCTAAGATTAGGACTCTTTCCTTTCCCTTCCCTTCTTTTATTAGTGGTATTACACTTAAATGACCATCCTGATCAAAATCAGGAACCGATTTAACTTGAATGGCCAAACAATACCTGAGTTGTTACAAGGCTGAAAAAAATTCTAGCAGAGGAACTGAGTTGAAAATACCTTCATCCTTCTATAGAGTTGGTCCCTATTTCAATTTCAGTTTTGTGTTGTGTTTGCTAAGAATAAGTCAATATTCAGTTGGGTTTTCTTTCTACAGTACAGAATAATGACAACATTGATGAAGTCCCCAAAGCAAGCATATGCTGTACAGGTGGACATTCAAACTTTACAAAATGTGCCCAGGAGCTTACTCTCTGCAGAGGTTATTTTCTTTAACATGTAGGGAGAAAATTTAGGAAAAGCAGTCTGAGCAGTATACACAAATGTCTCTAATTTCATGTCAAAACCACAGCAAACGTGTAGTTACATCAAATCCCATAAAATTGCACTGAGTGTTATGGGAAGAGTGAAAAATTCTCAGTATATAGCAATATGACGTTGCTGTATGTGACCCTGCTTGAGCAGGGACATGGGACCAGATGACCTCCAGAGATCCCTTCCAACCACAACCATTCTGTGATTCTGTGGAACAACATGTACACAGTTTTAGCTGTTTTGTATGTGCAAGTGTGAGCCTTGCACACAGAAATGAATGCATTCAAAAATCATCCTATATCCCCATGGCAGAGTGACACTGCCAACTTTCATTTTTATTTGACATAAGGATGAAAACAAGAACCAAACCTGCCAAACAAGCCCACAAAGCAAAATAAGGTTATTCAAATCAACCAACCAAAGTCTAACCTTGCTTTACTGGAGAGGATGCCAGTGTGTACTGCTGCTCTCCAGCTGAGAATGTTGGATATGCACACTGGCTGATCATTTGGCATGCAGTATATTCATATTTTTACTGAACTTGATGTTTCCACAGTAAGAGTCACAACCCAAGTACAAAACTATCAATAGACTATCAGGCAAGCTGCCAATTATCTTGAGAGCAAAAAGAGTTTTCTAATCTTATGTGACAAAGCTCTGATAATTTTTTGTTATTTTAATTTCAGATCCAAGGCATGACAGCTTTACCTCCTGAAATAGAGCGACCATACAAGACAGAGCCAGTAATATGCAGTTCATCTTCCTGTTTGAGTTGCAGTTTATTCCTTACCCTGTTGTGTATTGTATTCATCACAGCTAGTACTGTAGGAAACACTGGGCCCTTTGTATAATAAATTTTATTCGTCTGTGTTCTGTATGCCATGCAAGTTCTGATGTGTTTGCACTGTTGCTATTGTAGATTTATTTTTTTACTTATTAATGAACTAAATTTGCCAGATCAAAACAAAATGTGTACATCCTCTGGAAACTGTGGGGGTTTTTTGTTATCAATGTAAAATATGTATGAAATGCAGTAGGTACACTGACACATTGCATATTGAAATATTTTCCTGTACCATTTTCTTACACTTTGTCCTGCCTCTTTCACATGGTGCTTTCAAAGTCATCTATGTATATGGGTAAAATTAATAAACTAAAAGCAGCTTATTAACTAAGCAGCTTAGTTAACCACATTCAGCCTGGTCTGTGTGGTATTATTTTGCCTTAGTTCTTGATATCTGCAGGTAATGAAATTACTGCTGTATGGACAGGCCTTGCAAACTTATATTTGGGCATGTCTGGCTGGCATGTGCCATAAAGCTACAGGAAGGACTCATTGAGTGGGGACATTTCTGAGAGCAACACAGTGCAAAACCATGAGAGACATGGGAGCTATGGGTGTTAAAGGGATGAAAATATGTACAGAACCCCAAATCTCCCCATAGTGAATCCTGCAGAAGTCCTTTGGCTTGGTTGGCATTTCTTTTTCCCGATCCCAGGTAGTTCAGGGCATTCCTTCTGCCTTAAGATATTTGCACAGTGAATAAATCTTGGGTGAGGAGTAGGCACTTCTTTTCTAGATTTGATCTGGACAGCAGGAGCAATAAAGATTTATCTCACATTTAGGCTCTGGCATGCACAGGGATCTGAGCCTGCCAGGAGCTATCATTAGCACACGCTGAGCATTGCAATAGGCCAAACTGCTGATTAAGAGGTTGTCTTTCTGTCTCATATGTACAATGTTTTATTTATATTCAGGAATTGGCAACTTTTCAACTCAGATGGTGTTGGGTAGGAAAGATTCCTGAAAGAGACACAATTTATTGCTCCCCAGTGAAATTATCCCACACAGTAGAAAAGGACTTTGAACATTTAAAAAAAAAATTGTTCATTTTTGTGGCCACATTGCAGTTACAGTAAGCTATAATTTTTTCAGTACTGCATAAATATTTCTGGAGTGTGGCTGTAAAAATAAGTTAGTCTGGATGCTGAGGGTGCTCCCCTGATTGCTGCAACACCTGCTATACAACTCACCTCTGCAGACTTAGTTACCTGCAGGCTTTGTTATGTACATTTTATATCATTGAGCACTTCTGTGCAGTGCAGTGAGTCTAGAGCAGATCGAGAACCTGAGCTGAGATAAAATGATTTTCTGTCCATTTTTGTTCATTGACTGTTAATGACTGATACCAGCTCTTTGTGCAGTTCCTCTTCTTAAGGAGGGCAGGCTGTTTTACTCAAGGAAATAGCACATAAGAAAGAAGATGAGGAGAGGATTTGGGAGCTGTCTTCTCTGAATTTGAGAAGGGAAAAGGAAAGCATCACAGAGCTGGTAGGGCTCCTCTGCATGTAGCCAAAATTACAATGCATGTGATAGCTGACAGGAGAAAGGCACTGAAGCAGCTACTGTCTCAAGTAGAGATGAAAGATTTAATCAAGGATAGATTAATTTTCTAGGAGGTATAAAAACCTCATTAGATAACTTAGGCATAAAGGGAGTTCAAAAGGAGCCATGAAGGTAAAAGTTGACAGGGTCTGTTTTATTCTCCTGATGCTGTATCCATACTTGGCTAGGAAAAACTCCTATGGAGGAAAATTCTTTACCACTCTTGGACGGCTACTTGCTCTAAATATACCTGGACAGTGGGATATTCTGTCATTCTTCCCTTTTGTCCTGGATAAGGTAAGGAAATAATGTATTCCAAACAGTATATGGGTTTTTTTTGGATTAAATTCATGAAGTTTCAATAAAGAAATGTAACTATGTAGGTGTCTTCTTCTTGCCAGCAGAACGATGTTGTTCTGTTTTGTGTTTCCAAATAGAACTGGTTAAAAAAACAAACAAAGAGCAGTCGTGGTCAGTTAGAGGCAGAAAAAAAATCTTCTGAGTGATTATTTGTACAGATCTGTTCTGAAGGCGAAAAGTGAGGGGCATCCTCCATCTAAGATATCATGGAGTCGAGGATGCATCATATTGTAACAGCAGTTGGCAGGGTCCTTGGCCTTTCTTATGCTCAAACCCATCCCTAGGGTGGGCACATTTTAGCAGCTTTTCCTCAGGGCGCAAGGGGAAAAATAACAGGTAATGAAATGAGAAAAGAGCTTTTGTGTTGGATGGAGGAGCCCTTTCACATGCAGTGTTGTGTCTCATTTGCAACTACTGGCATCCATCCTAGGTTGATTTGATTTGCAACAAACATTAAGCAGATGTAGGGATATTTTCCATTTTGTCTTTTCTCTGATTTCATGCAGTTTCTTATCTACAAGGATTTCCTTTCCATGGGCACCCATCCTATGAACACGTGAACAGATGGGTGTTTGTTTTTGCCATCCAGTATGGCACAAGATGATGTAAAGTGAAGCCAGCTCAGAAAGGATGTCTGTGAGAGATAGCTGCCAGCATATCAGGCAGACCTGTCATATACACTAAACACTCATTTCTGTTAAACGTACAAGTGCTTTGTGATTTCTGGAGGAATGGAAAGGAAAAATTTGCTTCACATGTAAGTAAAAAGATAAACTGGTGATAGACTTCTGGGATATTTCCAAATAAAAGAATCCAAGACAGATGTGAGTGCATTGTTAAAGAAACTTTAAACCAGAAAGCAAGTAAAAAGAACAGTCTGCAATTGTTGAAAATTCAAACAAGGATAAAAGTGAGAAATGCCACGAGCTAACTCTATATCACTGAAGGAAAAACATGGAGCAAGCACACACCTAGTCACACTGCACCTGAAAAAGCTCTCAAGACACAGATCTCTGTGGTTTTCACTCATTATTGAGCTCTGGTAAAGCATATATTCATTGTGTTTCTGCCCAAAGCATTCATAATAGTTATAGTTAGAAGCATATACAGTAAATACTATTATCAAGCAAACCATGGTGGAGAAGATGTGTATACACTAGAAAATCTATGACTTGTAGATGATGAGCCCAAAAATGACTACGCATATGTTATTTTAACAGTTATGTCATTCATGCTTTGCTTTGTATGAAAAAAATGCATTAAAAGTTTCTAGTGAGAAGACAGATACATAAATATTTTAGTGGATTAAGTATTTAGTGGGTGGCATTCTCCAATAAGTGCGAAAATCCCATTCTGCTTTAATAATTTTTCCCACAAAATGGTCCAGTCGCCTGTCGCCTGCAGACTATCTATAGATGTACTATTTATAGTGTTTAATCCCTTTTGGGTCTATTATTTATCCATTGCAGAACTTCCATTTAAACGTGGCTCTACTCAAATATTCCTCTTATCTAAATCAATGGCCATTTGGGATTTTGCCTCTGTGTAGCAAAAACAGGATGCAGGACATCTGAGACAGGAACACGCGTTTATGTAGCTCTAGTATTTGTCCCTGTTGAGGAGAATGTCATTCTCTGATCTCATATCCCATCCTGGAGGCCCATCATACAAACCCCATGTCAGCCCATTCCTTGGCTGCATGGAATGACATTTAGGCTGGATGCAAGTGTGCACTGGTGTAAGGGTGAGAGGCAGAGCCCCAGCTGGTGGGAGTGCAACTGTATTGGGCTTAATTCCTTTCACTGGGTGGTCAAAATCCAGCAGAAACACTGGCCTCATTCTCCTCTTTCCTCCCATCAAGCAGAAAATGACTATTTTTAGACCAATTATTACTACTGGAATGTTAAAGAATTTTCTTTCCTTCTGCCCTTTGCCTCTTATTTATGATTTTTGGTACATCTGTGTCTTCCATAAGAGTGGGGGGAGAGAGAGGGAGAGAGAGAGAGAGAGAGAGAGAGAGAGAGTGAGACCAAACTAAACCTTTTAGCAGAGGGTAAAGCTGGGAGAAGAAAATGACAGCTGTGACACAGAGAGCCCCTCTGGCCCACTTCCTCCACCCCCAAAGAGGTCTCTCTAGGTCATAGGTGCCCTCACAAGCATGCCATCCTCACACCAGTGTCCTGCAGGTGCACCGGGGCAGGCACAGAGTGCCAAAGGGGGTGGCTACAGCCATGAAGTTTCTGTACTTCAGCCTCTGCAAAGTGCTGATGGTGCAAATGCAGTTGCCCTATCTACCAATACCTAAGGCCTGGGGCTTGGGGTACTCACCTAGGGAAAAGGTATGAACCCAATTTATGTTTGCATGTCAAATCAAGCAAAGTAGATTATTTACCTGGACTGAATTTTTAGTTTTGTGGTGTCTCTAGTTTACAGGAAAACTGCAAGGTACCAGGCAAACATTAGAAAATTTAAGATGACTAAAAATGTGACTTAGAGTCTGCTTCTGGGTATATTAGCAAAATATTTACTTTAAGCAAATGTCTTTTGCTCTGCATGCAACAGACTCATGTAACAGGAAACCTGGGGCTTTGAATCTGCTCTAGGACAACATATTGTAGTTTCACAACCAATGGCAACTAACGTTGAGGTATGGAGGTGAGCTCTGAGAGACAGAAAGCTGTCCTTGTGAAACACAAACAGATTGTGTCAATACTGAAGACTCAGAGAGTTATTGACAAAGTAAATTGCCTTTTGTGAGGCTGCTCTCTCCTTTCCTGTGGATGACTCCCATGGCTTGCATATATATCACCTTGTAAATGCTTTCAAGCTTCTTGCATCCTAGCAAGCAAGAAACCATCTGGGAGCTGAATGTGCTTCTCTCACTACAAGCATCAGACAAGACTAGTTGCAGTTTACAACTGTTACAAAATAATGGCAAAAAAAAAAAAATTACTCTTTCTTTTAGTTTTAGAGGCTTGAGCAAGTGTTTCCTGAGCACATTGTCATTGTTTAATGACGATTTAAACTCCCCTCTTTGCAGTGATTTTTAAGAAACAAAACAGTATTTTTACACTAAAAATTTCTAATCTCTTGAGAGAAAAATTGGCAAAATCCAAGCTGCTAACTCCTCCCCCTACTCTAACCTGTGAACTAGAGAATAAAAGATTCTTACAGCTTGACAGGAAACTGTGAAACATTTTGTATTATGAAGGAATAAAAACAATGTGACAATCTCAAATACCTATCAGCACACATTCTCAGAACAAGAGAAAATACCTTTAAAATCCCTACTTTGTTAAGACAAATGACATTTCTGTGCGT